>NC_092419.1:65272479-65625188 GCF_040894005.1 Engystomops pustulosus
GCAAGTACCAGCATGGGAGACTGGCTGGGAATCCCAAGTTCCATTGACCTTTTTGAACCTGAAAATTGAGTTAGTTTCTCTATGAGATAGTAAAAGAAGGTTCAAATTGAACAGCTGCTGTCAACGGCCATTCTAAGCTGAATGTGCATGCTCTTGTCAGATCGCAGCAGCGTTGCAGCTTAAGGCTTGGCAAGTACCAGCATGGGAGACTGGCTGGGAATCCCAAGTTCCGTTGACCTTTTTGAACCTGAAAATGTGTTAGTTTCTCTATGAGATAGTAAAAGAAGGTTCAAATTGAACAGCTGCTGTCAACGGCCATTCTAAGCTGAATGTGCATGCTCTTGTCAGATCGCAGCAGCGTTGCAGCTTAAGGCTTGGCAAGTACCAGCATGGGAGACTGGCTGGGAATCCCAAGTTCTGTTGACCTTTTTGAACCTGAAAATGTGTTAGTTTCTCTATGAGATAGTAAAAGAAGGTTCAAATTGAACAGCTGCTGTCAACGGCCATTCTAAGCTGAATGTGCATGCTCTTGTCAGATCGCAGCAGCAATGCAGCTTAAGGCTTGGCAAGTACCAGCATGGGAGACTGGCTGGGAATCCCACGTTCCGTTGACCTTTTTGAACCTGAAAATTGTTAGTTTCTCTGTCAAAGATGGTAAAAGAAGGTTCAAATTGAACAGCTGCTGTCAACGGCCATATTAAGCTGAATGTGCCTGCTCTTGTCAGATCGCAGCAGCAATGCAGCTTAAGGTTTGACAAGTACCAGCATGGGAGACTGGCTGGGAATCCCAAGTTCTGTTGACCTTTTTGAACCTGAAAATTGTGTTAGTTTCTCTATGAGATAGTAAAAGAAGGTTCAAATTGAACAGCTGCTGTCAACGGCCATTCTAAGCTGAATGTGCCTGCTCTCGTCAGATCGCAGCAGCAATGCAGCTTAAGGCTTGGCAAGTACCAGCATGGGAGACTGGCTGGGAATCCCAAGTTCTGTTGACCTTTTTGAACCTGAAAATTGTGTTAGTTTCTCTATGAGATAGTAAAAGAAGGTTCAAATTGAACAGCTGCTGTCAATGGCCATTCTAAGCTGAATGTGCCTGCTCTCGTCAGATCGCAGCAGCAATGCAGCTTAAGGCTTGGCAAGTACCAGCATGGGAGTCTGGCAGGGAATCCCAAGTTCCATTGACCTTTTTGAACCTGAAAATTGTGTTAGTTTCTCTATGAGATAGTAAAAGAAGGTTCAAATTGAACAGCTGCTGTCAACGGCCATTCTAAGCTGAATGTGCCTGCTCTCGTCAGATCGCAGCAGCAATGCAGCTTAAGGCTTGGCAAGTAGCAGCATGGGAGATTGGCTGGGAATCCCAAGTTCCGTTGACCTTTTTGAACCTGAAAATTGTGTTAGTTTCTCTATGAGATTGTAAAAGAAGGTTCAAATTGAACAGCTGCTGTCAACGCCCATTCTAAGCTAAGGCTTGGCAAGTACCAGCATGGGAGACTGGCTGGGAATCCCAAGTTCCATTGACCTTTTTGAACCTGAAAATTGAGTTAGTTTCTCTATGAGATTGTAAAAGAAGGTTCAAATTGAACAGCTGCTGTCAACGGCCATTCTAAGCTGAATGTGCCTGCTCTCATCAGATCGCAGCAGCAATGCAGCTTAAGGCTTGGCAAGTACCAGCATGGGAGACTGGCTGGGAATCCCAAGTTCCGTTGACCTTTTTGAACCTGAAAATGTGTTAGTTTCTCTATGAGATAGTAAAAGAAGGTTCAAATTGAACAGCTGCTGTCAACGGCCATTCTAAGCTGAATGTGAATGCTCTTGTCAGATCGCAGCAGCGTTGCAGCTTAAGGCTTGGCAAGTACCAGCATGGGAGACTGCCTGGGAATCCCAAGTTCTGTTGACCTTTTTGAACCTGAAAATTGTGTTAGTTTCTCTATGAGATAGTAAAAGAAAGTAGAAATTAGGCAGCTGCTGTCAACGGCCATTCTAAGCTGAATGTGCCTGCTCTCGTCAGATCGCAGCAGCAATGCAGCTTAAGGCTTGGCAAGTACCAGCATGGGAGACTGGCTGGGAATCCCACGTTCCCTTGACCTTTTTGAACCTGAAAATTGTTAGTTTCTCTGTCAAAGATGGTAAAAGAAGGTTCAAATTGAACAGCTGCTGTCAACGGCCATTCTAAGCTGAATGTGCCTGCTCTCGTCAGATCGCAGCAGCAATGCAGCTTAAGGTTTGGCAAGTACCAGCATGGGAGACTGGCTGGGAATCCCAAGTTCTGTTGACCTTTTTGAACCTGAAAATTGTGTTAGTTTCTCTATGAGATAGTAAAAGAAGGTTCAAATTGAACAGCTGCTGTCAACGCCCATTCTAAGCTGAATGTGCCTGCTCTCGTCAGATCGCAGCAGCGATGCAGCTTAAGGCTTGGCAAGTACCAGCATGGGAGACTGGCTGGGAATCCCAAGTTCTGTGGACCTTTTTGAACCTGAAAATTGTGTTAGTTTCTCTATGAGATAGTAAAAGAAGGTTCAAATTGAACAGCTGCTGTCAACGGCCATTCTAAGCTGAATGTGCCTGCTCTCGTCAGATCGCAGCAGCAATGCAGCTTAAGCCTTGGAAAGTACCAGCATGGGAGACTGGCTGGGAATCCCAAGTTCCGTTGACCTTTTTGAACCTGAAAATTGTGTTTGTTTCTCTATGAGATAGTAAAAGAAGGTTCAAATTGAACAGCTGCTGTCAACGGCCATTCTAAGCTGAATGTGCCTGCTCTCGTCAGATCGCAGCAGCTTAAGGCTTGGCAAGTACAAGCATGGGAGACTGGCAGGGAATCCCAAGTTCCGTTGACCTTTTTGAACCTGAAAATTGTGTTAGTTTCTCTATGAGATAGTAAAAGAAGGTTCAAATTGAACAGCTGCTGTCAACGGCCATTCTAAGCTGAATGTGCCTGCTCTCGTCAGATCGCAGCAGCAATGCAGCTTTAGGCTTGGCAAGTACCAGCATGGGAGACTGGCTGCGAATCCCAAGTTCTGTTGACCTTTTTGAACCTGAAAATTGTGTTAGTTTCTCTATGAGATAGTAAAAGAAGGTTCAAATTGAACAGCTGCTGTCAACGGCCATTCTAAGCTGAATGTGCGTGCTCTTGTCAAATCGCAGCAGCGATGCAGCTTAAGGCTTAGCAAGTACCAGCATGGGAAACTGGCTGGGAATCCCAAGTTCTGTTGACATTTTTGAACCTGAAAATTGTGTTAGTTTCTCTATGAGATAGTAAAAGAAGGTTCAAATTGAACAGCTGCTGTCAATGGCCATTCTAAGCTGAATGTGCCTGCTCTCGTCAGATCGCAGCAGCAATGCAGCTTAAGGCTTGGCAAGTACCAGCATGGGAAACTGGCAAGGAATCCCAAGTTCCGTTGACCTTTTTGAACCTGAAAATTGTGTTAGTTTCTCTATGAGATAGTAAAAGAAGGTTCAAATTGAACAGCTGCTGTCAACGGCCATTCTAAGCTGAATGTGCGTGCTCTTGTCAGATCGCAGCAGCGATGCAGCTTAAGGCTTGGCAAGTACCAGCATGGGAGACTGGCTGGGAATCCTAAGTTCTGTTGACCTTTTTGAACCTGAAAATTGTGTTAGTTTCTCTATGAGGTAGTAAAATAAGGTTCAAATTGAACAGTTGCTGTCAACGGCCATTCTAAGCTGAATGTGCCTGCTCTCGTCAGATCGCAGCAGCAATGCAGCTTAAGGCTTGGCAAGTACCAGCATGGGAGACTGGCTGGGAATCCCAAGTTCCGTTGACCTTTTTGAACCTGAAAATTGTGTTAGTTTCTCTATGAGATAGTAAAACAAAGTAGAAATTAGGCAGCTGCTGTCAACGGCCATTCTAAGCTGAATGTGCCTGCTCTCGTCAGATTGCAGCAGCAATGCAGCTTAAGGCTTGGCAAGTACCAGCATGGGAGACTGGCTGGGAATCCCAAGTTCCGTTGACCTTTTTGAACGTGAAAATTGTTAGTTTCTCTGTCAAAGATGGTATAAGAAGGTTCAAATTGAACAGCTGCTGTCAACGGCCATTCTAAGCTGAATGTGCCTGCTCTCGTCAGATCGCAGCAGCAATGCAGCTTAAGGCTTGGAAAGTACCAGCATGGGAGACTGGCTGGGAATCCCAAGTTCTGTTGACCTTTTTGAACCTGAAAATTGTGTTAGTTTCTCTATGAGATAGTAAAAGAAGGTTCAATATGAACAGCTGCTGTCAACGCCCATTCTAAGCTAAGGCTTGGCAAGTACCAGCATGGGAGACTGGCTGGGAATCCCAAGTTCCATTGACCTTTTTGAACCTGAAAATTGAGTTAGTTTCTCTATGAGATAGTAAAAGAAGGTTCAAATTGAACAGCTGCTGTCAACTGCCATTCTAAGCTGAATGTGCATGCTCTTGTCAGATCGCAGCAGCGTTGCAGCTTAAGGCTTGGCAAGTACCAGCATGGGAGACTGGCTGGGAATCCCAAGTTCCGTTGACCTTTTTGAACCTGAAAATGTGTTAGTTTCTCTATGAGATAGTAAAAGAAGGTTCAAATTGAACAGCTGCTGTCAACGGCCATTCTAAGCTGAATGTGCATGCTCTTGTCAGATCGCAGCAGCGTTGCAGCTTAAGGCTTGGCAAGTACCAGCATGGGAGACTGGCTGGGAATCCCAAGTTCTGTTGACCTTTTTGAACCTGAAAATGTGTTAGTTTCTCTATGAGATAGTAAAAGAAGGTTCAAATTGAACAGCTGCTGTCAACGGCCATTCTAAGCTGAATGTGCATGCTCTTGTCAGATCGCAGCAGCAATGCAGCTTAAGGCTTGGCAAGTACCAGCATGGGAGACTGGCTGGGAATCCCACGTTCCGTTGACCTTTTTGAACCTGAAAATTGTTAGTTTCTCTGTCAAAGATGGTAAAAGAAGGTTCAAATTGAACAGCTGCTGTCAACGGCCATATTAAGCTGAATGTGCCTGCTCTCGTCAGATCGCAGCAGCAATGCAGCTTAAGGTTTGACAAGTACCAGCATGGGAGACTGGCTGGGAATCCCAAGTTCTGTTGACCTTTTTGAACCTGAAAATTGTGTTAGTTTCTCTATGAGATAGTAAAAGAAGGTTCAAATTGAACAGCTGCTGTCAACGGCCATTCTAAGCTGAATGTGCCTGCTCTCGTCAGATCGCAGCAGCAATGCAGCTTAAGGCTTGGCAAGTACCAGCATGGGAGACTGGCTGGGAATCCCACGTTCCCTTGACCTTTTTGAACCTGAAAATTGTTAGTTTCTCTGTCAAAGATGGTAAAAGAAGGTTCAAATTGAACAGCTGCTGTCAACGGCCATTCTAAGCTGAATGTGCCTGCTCTCGTCAGATCGCAGCAGCAATGCAGCTTAAGGTTTGGCAAGTACCAGCATGGGAGACTGGCTGGGAATCCCAAGTTCTGTTGACCTTTTTGAACCTGAAAATTGTGTTAGTTTCTCTATGAGATAGTAAAAGAAGGTTCAAATTGAACAGCTGCTGTCAACGGCCATTCTAAGCTGAATGTGCCTGCTCGCGTCAGATCGCAGCAGCAATGCAGCTTAAGGCTTGGCAAGTACCAGCATGGGAGACTGGCTGGGAATCCCAAGTTCTGTTGACCTTTTTGAACCTGAAAATTGTGTTAGTTTCTCTATTAGATAGTAAAAGAAGGTTCAAACTGAACAGCTGCTGTCAACGGCCATTCTAAGCTGAATGTGCCTGCTCTCGTCAGATCGCAGCAGCAATGCAGCTTAAGGCTTGGAAAGTACCAGCATGGGAGACTGGCTGGGAATCCCAAGTTCTGTTGACCTTTTTGAACCTGAAAATTGTGTTAGTTTCTCTATGAGATAGTAAAAGAAGGTTCAATATGAACAGCTGCTGTCAACGCCCATTCTAAGCTAAGGCTTGGCAAGTACCAGCATGGGAGACTGGCTGGGAATCCCAAGTTCCATTGACCTTTTTGAACCTGAAAATTGAGTTAGTTTCTCTATGAGATAGTAAAAGAAGGTTCAAATTGAACATCTGCTGTCAACGGCCATTCTAAGCTGAATGTGCATGCTCTTGTCAGATCGCAGCAGCGTTGCAGCTTAAGGCTTGGCAAGTACCAGCATGGGAGACTGGCTGGGAATCCCAAGTTCCGTTGACCTTTTTGAACCTGAAAATGTGTTAGTTTCTCTATGAGATAGTAAAAGAAGGTTCAAATTGAACAGCTGCTGTCAACGGCCATTCTAAGCTGAATGTGCATGCTCTTGTCAGATCGCAGCAGCGTTGCAGCTTAAGGCTTGGCAAGTACCAGCATGGGAGACTGGCTGGGAATCCCAAGTTCTGTTGACCTTTTTGAACCTGAAAATGTGTTAGTTTCTCTATGAGATAGTAAAAGAAGGTTCAAATTGAACAGCTGCTGTCAACGGCCATTCTAAGCTGAATGTGCATGCTCTTGTCAGATCGCAGCAGCAATGCAGCTTAAGGCTTGGCAAGTACCAGCATGGGAGACTGGCTGGGAATCCCACGTTCCGTTGACCTTTTTGAACCTGAAAATTGTTAGTTTCTCTGTCAAAGATGGTAAAAGAAGGTTCAAATTGAACAGCTGCTGTCAACGGCCATATTAAGCTGAATGTGCCTGCTCTCGTCAGATCGCAGCAGCAATGCAGCTTAAGGTTTGACAAGTACCAGCATGGGAGACTGGCTGGGAATCCCAAGTTCTGTTGACCTTTTTGAACCTGAAAATTGTGTTAGTTTCTCTATGAGATAGTAAAAGAAGGTTCAAATTGAACAGCTGCTGTCAACGGCCATTCTAAGCTGAATGTGCCTGCTCTCGTCAGATCGCAGCAGCAATGCAGCTTAAGGCTTGGCAAGTACCAGCATGGGAGACTGGCTGGGAATCCCAAGTTCTGTTGACCTTTTTGAACCTGAAAATTGTGTTAGTTTCTCTATGAGATAGTAAAAGAAGGTTCAAATTGAACATCTGCTGTCAACGGCCATTCTAAGCTGAATGTGTGTGCTCTTGTCAGATCGCAGCAGCGATGCAGCTTAAGGCTTGGCAAGTACCAGCATGGGAGACTGGCTGGGAATCCCAAGTTCTGTTGACCTTTTTGAACCTGAAAATTGTGTTAGTTTCTCTATGAGATAGTAAAAGAAGGTTCAAATTGAACAGCTGCTGTCAATGGCCATTCTAAGCTGAATGTGCCTGCTCTCGTCAGATCGCAGCAGCAATGCAGCTTAAGGCTTGGCAAGTACCAGCATGGGAGTCTGGCAGGGAATCCCAAGTTCCATTGACCTTTTTGAACCTGAAAATTGTGTTAGTTTCTCTATGAGATAGTAAAAAAAGGTTCAAATTGAACAGCTGCTGTCAACGGCCATTCTAAGCTGAATGTGCCTGCTCTCGTCAGATCGCAGCAGCAATGCAGCTTAAGGCTTGGCAAGTACCAGCATGGGAGACTGGCTGGGAATCCCAAGTTCTGTTAACCTTTTTGAACCTGAAAATTGTGTTAGTTTCTCTATGAGATAGTAAAAGAAGGTTCAAATTGAACAGCTGCTGTCAACGGCCATTCTAAGCTGAATGTGCCTGCTCTCGTCAGATCGCAGCAGCAATGCAGCTTAAGGCTTGGCAAGTACCAGCATGGGAGACTGGCTGGGAATCCCAAGTTCCGTTGTCCTTTTTGAACCTGAAAATTGTGTTAGTTTCTCTATGAGATAGTAAAAGAAGGTTCAAATTGAACAGCTGCTGTCAACGCCCATTCTAAGCTAAGGCTTGGCAAGTACCAGCATGGGAGACTGGCTGGGAATCCCAAGTTCCATTGACCTTTTTGAACCTGAAAATCGAGTTAGGTTCTCTATGAGATTGTAAAAGAAGGTTCAAATTGAACAGCTGCTGTCAACGGCCATTCTAAGCTGAATGTGCCTGCTCTCATCAGATCGCAGCAGCAATGCAGCTTAAGGCTTGGCAAGTACCAGCATGGGAGACTGGCTGGGAATCCCAAGTTCCGTTGACCTTTTTGAACCTGAAAATGTGTTAGTTTCTCTATGAGATAGTAAAAGAAGGTTCAAATTGAACAGCTGCTGTCAACGGCCATTCTAAGCTGAATGTGAATGCTCTTGTCAGATCGCAGCAGCGTTGCAGCTTAAGGCTTGGCAAGTACCAGCATGGGAGACTGCCTGGGAATCCCAAGTTCTGTTGACCTTTTTGAACCTGAAAATTGTGTTAGTTTCTCTATGAGATAGTAAAAGAAAGTAGAAATTAGGCAGCTGCTGTCAACGGCCATTCTAAGCTGAATGTGCCTGCTCTCGTCAGATCGCAGCAGCAATGCAGCTTAAGGCTTGGCAAGTACCAGCATGGGAGACTGGCTGGGAATCCCACGTTCCCTTGACCTTTTTGAACCTGAAAATTGTTAGTTTCTCTGTCAAAGATGGTAAAAGAAGGTTCAAATTGAACAGCTGCTGTCAACGGCCATTTTAAGCTGAATGTGCCTGCTCTCGTCAGATCGCAGCAGCAATGCAGCTTAAGGTTTGGCAAGTACCAGCATGGGAGACTGGCTGGGAATCCCAAGTTCTGTTGACCTTTTTGAACCTGAAAATTGTGTTAGTTTCTCTATGAGATAGTAAAAGAAGGTTCAAATTGAACAACTGCTGTCAACGGCCATTCTAAGCTGAATGTGCCTGCTCTCGTCAGATCGCAGCAGCAATGCAGCTTAAGGCTTGGCAAGTACCAGCATGGGAGACTGGCTGGGAATCTCAAGTTCCTTTGACCTTTTTGAACCTGAAAATTGTGTTAGTTTCTCTATGAGATAGTAAAAGAAGGTTCAAATTGAACAGCTGCTGTCAACGGCCATTCTAAGCTGAATGTGCCTGCTCTCGTCAGATCGCAGCAGCGATGCAGCTTAAGGCTTGGCAAGTACCAGCATGGGAGACTGGCTGGGAATCCCAAGTTCTGTTGACCTTTTTGAACCTGAAAATTGTGTTAGTTTCTCTATGAGATAGTAAAAGAAGGTTCAAATTGAACAACTGCTGTCAACGGCCATTCTAAGCTGAATGTGCCTGCTCTCGTCAGATCGCAGCAGCAATGCAGCTTAAGGCTTGGCAAGTACCAGCATGGGAGACTGGCTGGGAATCCCAAGTTCTGTTGACCTTTTTGAACCTGAAAATTGTGTAAGTTTCTCTATGAGATAGTAAAAGAAGGTTCAAATTGAACAGCTGCTGTCATCGGCCATTCTAAGCTGAATGTGCATGCTCTTGTCAGATCGCAGCAGCGTTGCAGCTTAAGGCTTGGCAAGTACCAGCATGGGAGACTGGCTGGGAATCCCAAGTTCTGTTGACCTTTTTGAACCTGAAAATTGTGTTAGTTTCTCTATGAGATAGTAAAAGAAAGTAGAAATTAGGCAGCTGCTGTCAACGGCCATTCTAAGCTGAATGTGCCTGCTCTCGTCAGATCGCAGCAGCAATGCAGCTTAAGGCTTGGCAAGTACCAGCATGGGAGACTGGCTGGGAATCCCAAGTTCCGTTGACCTTTTTGAACCTGAAAATTGTTAGTTTCTCTGTCAAAGATCTTAAAAGAAGGTTCAAATTGAACAGCTGCTGTCAACAGCCATTCTAAGCTGAATGTGCCTGCTCTCGTCATATCGCAGCAGCAATGCAGCTTAAGGCTTGGCAAGTACCAGCATGGGAGACTGGCTGGGAATCCCAAGTTCTGTTGACCTTTTTGAACCTGAAAATTGTGTTAGTTTCTCTATGAGATAGTAATAGAAGGTTCAATATGAACAGCTGCTGTCAACGCCCATTCTAAGCTAAGGCTTGGCAAGTACCAGCATGGGAGACTGGCTGGGAATCCCAAGTTCCATTGACCTTTTTGAACCTGAAAATTGAGTTAGTTTCTCTATGAGATAGTAAAAGAAGGTTCAAATTGAACATCTGCTGTCAACGGCCATTCTAAGCTGAATGTGCATGCTCTTGTCAGATCGCAGCAGCGTTGCAGCTTAAGGCTTGGCAAGTACCAGCATGGGAGACTGGCTGGGAATCCCAAGTTCCGTTGACCTTTTTGAACCTGAAAATGTGTTAGTTTCTCTATGAGATAGTAAAAGAAGGTTCAAATTGAACAGCTGCTGTCAACGGCCATTCTAAGCTGAATGTGCATGCTCTTGTCAGATCGCAGCAGCGTTGCAGCTTAAGGCTTGGCAAGTACCAGCATGGGAGACTGGCTGGGAATCCCAAGTTCTGTTGACCTTTTTGAACCTGAAAATGTGTTAGTTTCTCTATGAGATAGTAAAAGAAGGTTCAAATTGAACAGCTGCTGTCAACGGCCATTCTAAGCTGAATGTGCATGCTCTTGTCAGATCGCAGCAGCAATGCAGCTTAAGGCTTGGCAAGTACCAGCATGGGAGACTGGCTGGGAATCCCACGTTCCGTTGACCTTTTTGAACCTGAAAATTGTTAGTTTCTCTGTCAAAGATGGTAAAAGAAGGTTCAAATTGAACAGCTGCTGTCAACGGCCATATTAAGCTGAATGTGCCTGCTCTCGTCAGATCGCAGCAGCAATGCAGCTTAAGGTTTGACAAGTACCAGCATGGGAGACTGGCTGGGAATCCCAAGTTCTGTTGACCTTTTTGAACCTGAAAATTGTGTTAGTTTCTCTATGAGATAGTAAAAGAAGGTTCAAATTGAACAGCTGCTGTCAACGGCCATTCTAAGCTGAATGTGCCTGCTCTCGTCAGATCGCAGCAGCAATGCAGCTTAAGGCTTGGCAAGTACCAGCATGGGAGACTGGCTGGGAATCCCAAGTTCTGTTGACCTTTTTGAACCTGAAAATTGTGTTAGTTTCTCTATGAGATAGTAAAAGAAGGTTCAAATTGAACATCTTCTGTCAACGGCCATTCTAAGCTGAATGTGTGTGCTCTTGTCAGATCGCAGCAGCGATGCAGCTTAAGGCTTGGCAAGTACCAGCATGGGAGACTGGCTGGGAATCCCAAGTTCTGTTGACCTTTTTGAACCTGAAAATTGTGTTAGTTTCTCTATGAGATAGTAAAAGAAGGTTCAAATTGAACAGCTGCTGTCAATGGCCATTCTAAGCTGAATGTGCCTGCTCTCGTCAGATCGCAGCAGCAATGCAGCTTAAGGCTTGGCAAGTACCAGCATGGGAGTCTGGCAGGGAATCCCAAGTTCCATTGACCTTTTTGAACCTGAAAATTGTGTTAGTTTCTCTATGAGATAGTAAAAGAAGGTTCAAATTGAACAGCTGCTGTCAACGGCCATTCTAAGCTGAATGTGCCTGCTCTCGTCAGATCGCAGCAGCAATGCAGCTTAAGGCTTGGCAAGTACCAGCATGGGAGACTGGCTGGGAATCCCAAGTTCTGTTGACCTTTTTGAACCTGAAAATTGTGTTAGTTTCTCTATGAGATAGTAAAAGAAGGTTCAAATTGAACAGCTGCTGTCAACGGCCATTCTAAGCTGAATGTGCCTGCTCTCGTCAGATCGCAGCAGCAATGCAGCTTAAGGCTTGGCAAGTACCAGCATGGGAGACTGGCTGGGAATCCCAAGTTCCGTTGACCTTTTTGAACCTGAAAATTGTGTTAGTTTCTCTATGAGATAGTAAAAGAAGGTTCAAATTGAACAGCTGCTGTCAACGCCCATTCTAAGCTAAGGCTTGGCAAGTACCAGCATGGGAGACTGGCTGGGAATCCCAAGTTCCATTGACCTTTTTGAACCTGAAAATCGAGTTAGGTTCTCTATGAGATTGTAAAAGAAGGTTCAAATTGAACAGCTGCTGTCAACGGCCATTCTAAGCTGAATGTGCCTGCTCTCATCAGATCGCAGCAGCAATGCAGCTTAAGGCTTGGCAAGTACCAGCATGGGAGACTGGCTGGGAATCCCAAGTTCCGTTGACCTTTTTGAACCTGAAAATGTGTTAGTTTCTCTATGAGATAGTAAAAGAAGGTTCAAATTGAACAGCTGCTGTCAACGGCCATTCTAAGCTGAATGTGAATGCTCTTGTCAGATCGCAGCAGCGTTGCAGCTTAAGGCTTGGCAAGTACCAGCATGGGAGACTGCCTGGGAATCCCAAGTTCTGTTGACCTTTTTGAACCTTAAAATTGTGTTAGTTTCTCTATGAGATAGTAAAAGAAAGTAGAAATTAGGCAGCTGCTGTCAACGGCCATTCTAAGCTGAATGTGCCTGCTCTCGTCAGATCGCAGCAGCAATGCAGCTTAAGGCTTGGCAAGTACCAGCATGGGAGACTGGCTGGGAATCCCACGTTCCCTTGACCTTTTTGAACCTGAAAATTGTTAGTTTCTCTGTCAAAGATGGTAAAAGAAGGTTCAAATTGAACAGCTGCTGTCAACGGCCATTTTAAGCTGAATGTGCCTGCTCTCGTCAGATCGCAGCAGCAATGCAGCTTAAGGTTTGGCAAGTACCAGCATGGGAGACTGGCTGGGAATCCCAAGTTCTGTTGACCTTTTTGAACCTGAAAATTGTGTTAGTTTCTCTATGAGATAGTAAAAGAAGGTTCAAATTGAACAACTGCTGTCAACGGCCATTCTAAGCTGAATGTGCCTGCTCTCGTCAGATCGCAGCAGCAATGCAGCTTAAGGCTTGGCAAGTACCAGCATGGGAGACTGGCTGGGAATCTCAAGTTCCTTTGACCTTTTTGAACCTGAAAATTGTGTTAGTTTCTCTATGAGATAGTAAAAGAAGGTTCAAATTGAACAGCTGCTGTCAACGGCCATTCTAAGCTGAATGTGCCTGCTCTCGTCAGATCGCAGCAGCGATGCAGCTTAAGGCTTGGCAAGTACCAGCATGGGAGACTGGCTGGGAATCCCAAGTTCTGTTGACCTTTTTGAACCTGAAAATTGTGTTAGTTTCTCTATGAGATAGTAAAAGAAGGTTCAAATTGAACAACTGCTGTCAACGGCCATTCTAAGCTGAATGTGCCTGCTCTCGTCAGATCGCAGCAGCAATGCAGCTTAAGGCTTGGCAAGTACCAGCATGGGAGACTGGCTGGGAATCCCAAGTTCTGTTGACCTTTTTGAACCTGAAAATTGTGTAAGTTTCTCTATGAGATAGTAAAAGAAGGTTCAAATTGAACAGCTGCTGTCATCGGCCATTCTAAGCTGAATGTGCATGCTCTTGTCAGATCGCAGCAGCGTTGCAGCTTAAGGCTTGGCAAGTACCAGCATGGGAGACTGGCTGGGAATCCCAAGTTCTGTTGACCTTTTTGAACCTGAAAATTGTGTTAGTTTCTCTATGAGATAGTAAAAGAAAGTAGAAATTAGGCAGCTGCTGTCAACGGCCATTCTAAGCTGAATGTGCCTGCTCTCGTCAGATCGCAGCAGCAATGCAGCTTAAGGCTTGGCAAGTACCAGCATGGGAGACTGGCTGGGAATCCCAAGTTCCGTTGACCTTTTTGAACCTGAAAATTGTTAGTTTCTCTGTCAAAGATCTTAAAAGAAGGTTCAAATTGAACAGCTGCTGTCAACAGCCATTCTAAGCTGAATGTGCCTGCTCTCGTCATATCGCAGCAGCAATGCAGCTTAAGGCTTGGCAAGTACCAGCATGGGAGACTGGCTGGGAATCCCAAGTTCTGTTGACCTTTTTGAACCTGAAAATTGTGTTAGTTTCTCTATGAGATAGTAATAGAAGGTTCAATATGAACAGCTGCTGTCAACGCCCATTCTAAGCTAAGGCTTGGCAAGTACCAGCATGGGAGACTGGCTGGGAATCCCAAGTTCCATTGACCTTTTTGAACCTGAAAATTGAGTTAGTTTCTCTATGAGATAGTAAAAGAAGGTTCAAATTGAACATCTGCTGTCAACGGCCATTCTAAGCTGAATGTGCATGCTCTTGTCAGATCGCAGCAGCGTTGCAGCTTAAGGCTTGGCAAGTACCAGCATGGGAGACTGGCTGGGAATCCCAAGTTCCGTTGACCTTTTTGAACCTGAAAATGTGTTAGTTTCTCTATGAGATAGTAAAAGAAGGTTCAAATTGAACAGCTGCTGTCAACGGCCATTCTAAGCTGAATGTGCATGCTCTTGTCAGATCGCAGCAGCGTTGCAGCTTAAGGCTTGGCAAGTACCAGCATGGGAGACTGGCTGGGAATCCCAAGTTCTGTTGACCTTTTTGAACCTGAAAATGTGTTAGTTTCTCTATGAGATAGTAAAAGAAGGTTCAAATTGAACAGCTGCTGTCAACGGCCATTCTAAGCTGAATGTGCATGCTCTTGTCAGATCGCAGCAGCAATGCAGCTTAAGGCTTGGCAAGTACCAGCATGGGAGACTGGCTGGGAATCCCACGTTCCGTTGACCTTTTTGAACCTGAAAATTGTTAGTTTCTCTGTCAAAGATGGTAAAAGAAGGTTCAAATTGAACAGCTGCTGTCAACGGCCATATTAAGCTGAATGTGCCTGCTCTCGTCAGATCGCAGCAGCAATGCAGCTTAAGGTTTGACAAGTACCAGCATGGGAGACTTGCTGGGAATCCCAAGTTCTGTTGACCTTTTTGAACCTGAAAATTGTGTTAGTTTCTCTATGAGATAGTAAAAGAAGGTTCAAATTGAACAGCTGCTGTCAACGGCCATTCTAAGCTGAATGTGCCTGCTCTCGTCAGATCGCAGCAGCAATGCAGCTTAAGGCTTGGCAAGTACCAGCATGGGAGACTGGCTGGGAATCCCAAGTTCTGTTGACCTTTTTGAACCTGAAAATTGTGTTAGTTTCTCTATGAGATAGTAAAAGAAGGTTCAAATTGAACATCTTCTGTCAACGGCCATTCTAAGCTGAATGTGTGTGCTCTTGTCAGATCGCAGCAGCGATGCAGCTTAAGGCTTGGCAAGTACCAGCATGGGAGACTGGCTGGGAATCCCAAGTTCTGTTGACCTTTTTGAACCTGAAAATTGTGTTAGTTTCTCTATGAGATAGTAAAAGAAGGTTCAAATTGAACAGCTGCTGTCAATGGCCATTCTAAGCTGAATGTGCCTGCTCTCGTCAGATCGCAGCAGCAATGCAGCTTAAGGCTTGGCAAGTACCAGCATGGGAGTCTGGCAGGGAATCCCAAGTTCCATTGACCTTTTTGAACCTGAAAATTGTGTTAGTTTCTCTATGAGATAGTAAAAGAAGGTTCAAATTGAACAGCTGCTGTCAACGGCCATTCTAAGCTGAATGTGCCTGCTCTCGTCAGATCGCAGCAGCAATGCAGCTTAAGGCTTGGCAAGTACCAGCATGGGAGACTGGCTGGGAATCCCAAGTTCTGTTGACCTTTTTGAACCTGAAAATTGTGTTAGTTTCTCTATGAGATAGTAAAAGAAGGTTCAAATTGAACAGCTGCTGTCAACGGCCATTCTAAGCTGAATGTGCCTGCTCTCGTCAGATCGCAGCAGCAATGCAGCTTAAGGCTTGGCAAGTACCAGCATGGGAGACTGGCTGGGAATCCCAAGTTCCGTTGACCTTTTTGAACCTGAAAATTGTGTTAGTTTCTCTATGAGATAGTAAAAGAAGGTTCAAATTGAACAGCTGCTGTCAACGCCCATTCTAAGCTAAGGCTTGGCAAGTACCAGCATGGGAGACTGGCTGGGAATCCCAAGTTCCATTGACCTTTTTGAACCTGAAAATCGAGTTAGGTTCTCTATGAGATTGTAAAAGAAGGTTCAAATTGAACAGCTGCTGTCAACGGCCATTCTAAGCTGAATGTGCCTGCTCTCATCAGATCGCAGCAGCAATGCAGCTTAAGGCTTGGCAAGTACCAGCATGGGAGACTGGCTGGGAATCCCAAGTTCCGTTGACCTTTTTGAACCTGAAAATGTGTTAGTTTCTCTATGAGATAGTAAAAGAAGGTTCAAATTGAACAGCTGCTGTCAACGGCCATTCTAAGCTGAATGTGAATGCTCTTGTCAGATCGCAGCAGCGTTGCAGCTTAAGGCTTGGCAAGTACCAGCATGGGAGACTGCCTGGGAATCCCAAGTTCTGTTGACCTTTTTGAACCTGAAAATTGTGTTAGTTTCTCTATGAGATAGTAAAAGAAAGTAGAAATTAGGCAGCTGCTGTCAACGGCCATTCTAAGCTGAATGTGCCTGCTCTCGTCAGATCGCAGCAGCAATGCAGCTTAAGGCTTGGCAAGTACCAGCATGGGAGACTGGCTGGGAATCCCACGTTCCCTTGACCTTTTTGAACCTGAAAATTGTTAGTTTCTCTGTCAAAGATGGTAAAAGAAGGTTCAAATTGAACAGCTGCTGTCAACGGCCATTTTAAGCTGAATGTGCCTGCTCTCGTCAGATCGCAGCAGCAATGCAGCTTAAGGTTTGGCAAGTACCAGCATGGGAGACTGGCTGGGAATCCCAAGTTCTGTTGACCTTTTTGAACCTGAAAATTGTGTTAGTTTCTCTATGAGATAGTAAAAGAAGGTTCAAATTGAACAACTGCTGTCAACGGCCATTCTAAGCTGAATGTGCCTGCTCTCGTCAGATCGCAGCAGCAATGCAGCTTAAGGCTTGGCAAGTACCAGCATGGGAGACTGGCTGGGAATCTCAAGTTCCTTTGACCTTTTTGAACCTGAAAATTGTGTTAGTTTCTCTATGAGATAGTAAAAGAAGGTTCAAATTGAACAGCTGCTGTCAACGGCCATTCTAAGCTGAATGTGCCTGCTCTCGTCAGATCGCAGCAGCGATGCAGCTTAAGGCTTGGCAAGTACCAGCATGGGAGACTGGCTGGGAATCCCAAGTTCTGTTGACCTTTTTGAACCTGAAAATTGTGTTAGTTTCTCTATGAGATAGTAAAAGAAGGTTCAAATTGAACAACTGCTGTCAACGGCCATTCTAAGCTGAATGTGCCTGCTCTCGTCAGATCGCAGCAGCAATGCAGCTTAAGGCTTGGCAAGTACCAGCATGGGAGACTGGCTGGGAATCCCAAGTTCTGTTGACCTTTTTGAACCTGAAAATTGTGTAAGTTTCTCTATGAGATAGTAAAAGAAGGTTCAAATTGAACAGCTGCTGTCATCGGCCATTCTAAGCTGAATGTGCATGCTCTTGTCAGATCGCAGCAGCGTTGCAGCTTAAGGCTTGGCAAGTACCAGCATGGGAGACTGGCTGGGAATCCCAAGTTCTGTTGACCTTTTTGAACCTGAAAATTGTGTTAGTTTCTCTATGAGATAGTAAAAGAAAGTAGAAATTAGGCAGCTGCTGTCAACGGCCATTCTAAGCTGAATGTGCCTGCTCTCGTCAGATCGCAGCAGCAATGCAGCTTAAGGCTTGGCAAGTACCAGCATGGGAGACTGGCTGGGAATCCCAAGTTCCGTTGACCTTTTTGAACCTGAAAATTGTTAGTTTCTCTGTCAAAGATCTTAAAAGAAGGTTCAAATTGAACAGCTGCTGTCAACAGCCATTCTAAGCTGAATGTGCCTGCTCTCGTCATATCGCAGCAGCAATGCAGCTTAAGGCTTGGCAAGTACCAGCATGGGAGACTGGCTGGGAATCCCAAGTTCCGTTGACCTTTTTTTAACCTGAAAATTGTGTTAGTTTCTCTATGAGATAGTAAAAGAAGGTTCAAATTGAACAGCTGCTGTCAACGCCCATTCTAAGCTAAGGCTTGGCAAGTACCAGCATGGGAGACTGGCTGGGAATCCCAAGTTCCATTGACCTTTTTAAACCTGAAAATTGAGTTAGTTTCTCTATGAGATAGTAAAAGAAGGTTCAAATTGAACAGCTGCTGTCAACGGCCATTCTAAGCTGAATGTGCATGCTCTTGTCAGATCGCAGCAGCGTTGCAGCTTAAGGCTTGGCAAGTACCAGCATGGGAGACTGGCTGGGAATCCCAAGTTCCATTGACCTTTTTGAACCTGAAAATGTGTTAGTTTCTTTATGAGATAGTAAAAGAAGGTTCAAATTGAACAGCTGCTGTCAACGGCCATTCTAAGCTGAATGTGCATGCTCTTGTCAGATCGCAGCAGCGTTGCAGCTTAAGGCTTGGCAAGTACCAGCATGGGAGACTGGCTGGGAATCCCAAGTTCTGTTGACCTTTTTGAACATGAAAATTGTGTTAGTTTCTCTATGAGATAGTAAAAGAAAGTAGAAATTAGGCAGCTGCTGTCAACGGCCATTCTAAGCTGAATGTTCCTGCTCTCGTCAGATCGCAGCAGCAATGCAGCTTAAGGCTTGGCAAGTACCAGCATGGGAGACTGGCTGGGAATCCCACGTTCCGTTGACCTTTTTGAACCTGAAAATTGTTAGTTTCTCTGTCAAAGATGGTAAAAGAAGGTTCAAATTGAACAACTGCTGTCAACGGCCATTCTAAGCTGAATGTGCCTGCTCTCGTCAGATCGCAGCAGCAATGCAGCTTAAGGTTTGGCAAGTACCAGCATGGGAGACTGGCTGGGAATCCCAAGTTCTGTTGACCTTTTTGAACCTGAAAATTGTGTTAGTTTCTCTATGAGATAGTAAAAGAAGGTTCAAATTGAACAGCTGCTGTCAACGGCCATTCTAAGCTGAATGTGCCTGCTCTCGTCAGATCGCAGCAGCGACGCAGCCTAAGGCTTGGCAAGTACCAGCATGGGAGACTGGCTGGGAATCCCAAGTTCAGTTGACCTTTTTGAACCTGAAAATTGTGTTAGTTTCTCTATGAGATAGTAAAAGAAGGTTCAAATTGAACAGCTGCTGTCAACGGCCATTCTAAGCTGAATGTGCCTGCTCTCGTCAGATCGCAGCAGCAATGCAGCTTAAGGCTTGGCAAGTACCAGCATGGGAGACTGGCTGGGAATGCCACGTTCTGTTGACCTTTTTGAACCTGAAAATTGTGTTAGTTTCTCTATGAGATAGTAAAAGAAGGTTCAAATTGAACAGCTGCTGTCAACGGCCATTCTAAGCTGAATGTGCCTGCTCTCGTCAGATCGCAGCAGCGACGCAGCCTAAGGCTTGGCAAGTACCAGCATGGGAGACTGGCTGGGAATCCCAAGTTCAGTTGACCTTTTTGAACCTGAAAATTGTGTTAGTTTCTCTATGAGATAGTAAAAGAAGGTTCAAATTGAACAGCTGCTGTCAACGGCCATTCTAAGCTGAATGTGCCTGCTCTCGTCAGATCGCAGCAGCAATGCAGCTTAAGGCTTGGCAAGTACCAGCATGGGAGACTGGCTGGGAATCCCACGTTCTGTTGACCTTTTTGAACCTGAAAATTGTGTTAGTTTCTCTATGAGATAGTAAAAGAAGGTTCAAATTGAACAGCTGCTGTCAACGGCCATTCTAAGCTGAATGTGCCTGCTCTCGTCAGATCGCAGCAGCAATGCAGCTTAAGGCTTGGAAAGTACCAGCATGGGAGACTGGCTGGGAATCCCAAGTTCCGTTGACCTTTTTGAACCTGAAAATTGTGTTAGTTTCTCTATGAGATAGTAAAAGAAGGTTCAAATTGAACAGCTGCTGTCAACGGCCATTCTAAGCTGAATGTGCCTGCTATCGTCAGATCGCAGCAGCAATTCAGCTTAAGGCTTGGCAAGTACCAGCATGGGAGACTGGCTGGGAATCCCAAGTTCCGTTGACCTTTTTGAACCTGAAAATTGTTAGTTTCTCTGTCAAAGATGGTAAAAGAAGGTTCAAATTGAACAGCTGCTGTCAACGGCCATTCTAAGCTGAATGTGCCTGCTCTCGTCAGATCGCAGCAGCAATGCAGCTTAAGGCTTGGCAAGTACCAGCATGGGAGACTGGCTGCGAATCCCAAGTTCCGTTGACCTTTTTGAACCTGAAAATTGTGTTAGTTTCTCTATGAGATTGTAAAAGAAGGTTCAAATTGAACAGCTGCTGTCAACGGCCATTCTAAACTGAATGTGCGTGCTCTTGTCAAATCGCAGCAGCGATGCAGCTTAAGGCTTAGCAAGTACCAGCATGGGAAACTGGCTGGGAATCCCAAGTTCTGTTGACATTTTTGAACCTGAAAATTGTGTTAGTTTCTCTATGAGATAGTAAAAGAAGGTTCAAATTGAACAGCTGCTGTCAATGGCCATTCTAAGCTGAATGTGCCTGCTCTCGTCAGATCGCAGCAGCAATGCAGCTTAAGGCTTGGCAAGTACCAGCATGGGAGACTAGCTGGGAATCCCAAGTTCCGTTGACCTTTTTGAACCTGAAAATTGTGTTAGTTTCTCTATGAGATAGTAAAAGAAGGTTCAAATTGAACAGCTGCTGTCAACAGCCATTCAAAGCTGAATGTGCATGCTCTGGTCAGATCGCAGCAGCAATGCAGCTTAAGGCTTTGCAAGTACCAGCATGGGAGACTGGCTGGGAATCCCAAGTTCTGTTGACATTTTTGAACCTGAAAATTGTGTTAGTTTCTCTATGAGATAGTAAAAGAAGGTTCAAATTGAACAACTGCTGTCAACGGCCATTCTACTAAGCTTAATGTGCCTGCTCTCGTCAGATCGCAGCAGCAATGCAGCTTAAGGCTTGGCAAGTACCAGCATGGGAGACTGGCTGGGAATCCCAAGTTCCGTTGACCTTTTTGAACCTGAAAATTGTGTTAGTTTCTCTATGAGATAGTAAAAGAAGGTTCAAATTGAACAGCTGCTGTCAACGGCCATTCTAAGCTGAATGTGCCTGCTCTCGTCAGATCGCAGCAGCAATGCAGCTTAAGGCTTGGCAAGTACCAGCATGGGAGACTGGCTGGGAATCCTAAGTTCTGTTGACCTTTTTGAACCTGAAAATTGTGTTAGTTTCTCTATGAGGTAGTAAAATAAGGTTCAAATTGAACAGTTGCTGTCAACGGCCATTCTAAGCTGAATGTGCCTGCTCTCGTCAGATCGCAGCAGCAATGCAGCTTAATGCTTGGCAAGTACCAGCATGGGAGACTAGCTGGGAATCCCAAGTTCCGTTGACCTTTTTGAACCTGAAAATTGTGTTAGTTTCTCTATGAGATAGTAAAAGAAGGTTCAAATTGAACAGCTGCTGTCAACAGCCATTCTAAGCTGAATGTGCCTGCTCTGGACAGATCGCAGCAGCAATGCAGCTTAAGGCTTTGCAAGTACCAGCATGGGAGACTGGCTGGGAATCCCAAGTTCTGTTGACATTTTTGAACCTGAAAATTGTGTTAGTTTCTCTATGAGATAGTAAAAGAAGGTTCAAATTGAACAGCTGCTGTCAACGGCCATTCTAAGCTGAATGTGCCTGCTCTCGTCAAATCGCAGCAGCAATGCAGCTTAAGGCTTGGCAAGTACCAGCATGGGAGACTGGCTGGGAATCCCAAGTTCCGTTGACCTTTTTGAACCTGAAAATTGTGTTAGTTTCTCTATGAGATAGTAAAAGAAGGTTCAAATTGAACAGCTGCTGTCAACGGCCATTCTAAGCTGAATGTGCCTGCTCTCGTCAGATCGCAGCAGCAATGCAGCTTGAGGCTTGGCAAGTACCAGCATGGGAGACTGGCTGGGAATCCCAAGTTCCATTGACTTTTTGAACCTGAAAATTGTGTTAGTTTCTCTATGAGATAGTAAAAGAAGGTTCAAATTGAACAGCTGCTGTTAACTGCCATTCTAAGCTGAATGTGCATGCTCTTGTCAGATCGCAGCAGCGTTGCAGCTTAAGGCTTGGCAAGTACCAGCATGGGAGTCTGGCTGGGAATCCCAAGTTCTGTTGACCTTTTTGAACCTGAAAATTGTGTTAGTTTCTCTATGAGATAGTAAAACAAAGTAGAAATTAGGCAGCTGCTGTCAACGGCCATTCTAAGCTGAATGTGCCTGCTCTCGTCAGATCGCAGCAGCAATGCAGCTTAAGGCTTGGCAAGTACCAGCATGGGAGACTGGCTGGGAATCCCAAGTTCCGTTGACCTTTTTGAACCTGAAAATTGTTAGTTTCTCTGTCAAAGATGGTAAAAGAAGGTTCAAATTGAACAGCTGCTGTCAACGGCCATATTAAGCTGAATGTGCCTGCTCTCGTCAGATCGCAGCAGCAATGCAGCTTAAGGTTTGGCAAGTACCAGCATAGGAGACTGGCTGGGAATCCCAAGTTCTGTTGACCTTTTTGAACCTGAAAATTGTGTTAGTTTCTCTATGAGATAGTAAAAGAAGGTTCAAATTGAACAGCTGCTGTCAACGGCCATTCTAAGCTGAATGTGCCTGCTCTCGTCAGATCGCAGCAGCAATGCAGCTTAAGGCTTGGCAAGTACCAGCATGGGAGACTGGCTGGGAATCCCAAGTTCTGTTGACCTTTTTGAACCTGAAAATTGTGTTAGTTTCTCTATGAGATAGTAAAAGAAGGTTCAAATTGAACAGCTGCTGTCAACGGCCATTCTAAGCTGAATGTGTGTGCTCTTGTCAGATCGCAGCAGCGATGCAGCTTAAGGCTTGGCAAGTACCAGCATGGGAGACTGGCTGGGAATCCCAAGTTCTGTTGACCTTTTTGAACCTGAAAATTGTGTTAGTTTCTCTATGAGATAGTAAAAGAAGGTTCAAATTGAACAGCAGCTGTCAATGGCCATTCTAAGCTGAATGTGCCTGCTCTCGTCAGATCGCAGCAGCAATGCAGCTTAAGGCTTGGCAAGTACCAGCATGGGAGTCTGGCAGGGAATCCCAAGTTCCATTGACCTTTTTGAACCTGAAAATTGTGTTAGTTTCTCTATGAGATAGTAAAAGAAGGTTCAAATTGAACAGCTGCTGTCAACGGCCATTCTAAGCTGAATGTGCATGCTCTCGTCAGATCGCAGCAGCAATGCAGCTTAAGGCTTGGCAAGTACCAGCATGGGAGACTGGCTGGGAATCCCAACTTCTGTTGACCTTTTTGAACCTGAAAATTGTGTTAGTTTCTCTATGAGATAGTAAAAGAAGGTTCAAATTGAACAGCTGCTGTCAACGGCCATTCTAAGCTGAATGTGCCTGCTCTCGTCAGATCGCAGCAGCAATGCAGCTTAAGGCTTGGCAAGTACCAGCATGGGAGACTGGCTGGGAATCCCAAGTTCCGTTGACCTTTTTGAACCTGAAAATTGTGTTAGTTTCTCTATGAGATAGTAAAAGAAGGTTCAAATTGAACAGCTGCTGTCAACGCCCATTCTAAGCTAAGGCTTGGCAAGTACCAGCATGGGAGACTGGCTGGGAATCCCAAGTTCCGTTGACCTTTTTGAACCTGAAAATTGTGTTAGTTTCTCTATGAGATAGTAAAAGAAGGTTCAAATTGAACAGCTGCTGTCAACGGACATTCTAAGCTGAATGTGCCTGCTCTCGTCAGATCGCAGCAGCAATGCAGCTTAAGGCTTGGCAAGTACCAGCATGGGAGACTGGCTGGGAATCATAAGTTCCGTTGACCTTTTTTTAACCTGAAAATTTTGTTAGTTTCTCTATGAGATAGTAAAAGAAGGTTCAAATTGAACAGCTGCTGTCAACGGCCATTCTAAGCTGAATGCGCCTGCTCTCGTCAGATCGCAGCAGCAATGCAGCTTAAGGCTTGGCAAGTACCAGCATGGGAGACTGGCTGGGAATCCCAAGTTCCATTGACTTTTTGAACCTGAAAATTGTGTTAGTTTCTCTATGAGATAGTAAAAGAAGGTTCAAATTAAACAGCTGCTGTCAACTGCCATTCTAAGCTGAATGTGCATGCTCTTGTCAGATCGCAGCAGCGTTGCAGCTTAAGGCTTGGCAAGTACCAGCATGGGAGTCTGGCTGGGAATCCCAAGTTCTGTTGACCTTTTTGAACCTGAAAATTGTGTTAGTTTCTCTATGAGATAGTAAAACAAAGTAGAAATTAGGCAGCTGCTGTCAACGGCCATTCTAAGCTGAATGTGCCTGCTCTCGTCAGATCGCAGCAGCAATGCAGCTTAAGGCTTGGCAAGTACCAGCATGGGAGACTGGCTGGGAATCCCAAGTTCCGTTGACCTTTTTGAACCTGAAAATTGTTAGTTTCTCTGTCAAAGATGGTAAAAGAAGGTTCAAATTGAACAGCTGCTGTCAACGGCCATATTAAGCTGAATGTGCCTGCTCTCGTCAGATCGCAGCAGCAATGCAGCTTAAGGTTTGGCAAGTACCAGCATGGGAGACTGGCTGGGAATCCCAAGTTCTGTTGACCTTTTTGAACCTGAAAATTGTGTTAGTTTCTCTATGAGATAGTAAAAGAAGGTTCAAATTGAACAGCTGCTGTCAACGGCCATTCTAAGCTGAATGTGTGTGCTCTTGTCAGATCGCAGCAGCGATGCAGCTTAAGGCTTGGCAAGTACCAGCATGGGAGACTGGCTGGGAATCCCAAGTTCTGTTGACCTTTTTGAACCTGAAAATTGTGTTAGTTTCTCTATGAGATAGTAAAAGAAGGTTCAAATTGAACAGCAGCTGTCAATGGCCATTCTAAGCTGAATGTGCCTGCTCTCGTCAGATCGCAGCAGCAATGCAGCTGAAGGCTTGGCAAGTACCAGCATGGGAGTCTGGCAGGGAATCCCAAGTTCCATTGACCTTTTTGAACCTGAAAATTGTGTTAGTTTCTCTATGAGATAGTAAAAGAAGGTTCAAATTGAACAGCTGCTGTCAACGGCCATTCTAAGCTGAATGTGCCTGCTCTCGTCAGATCGCAGCAGCAATGCAGCTTAAGGCTTGGCAAGTACCAGCATGGGAGACTGGCTGGGAATCCCAACTTCTGTTGACCTTTTTGAACCTGAAAATTGTGTTAGTTTCTCTATGAGATAGTAAAAGAAGGTTCAAATTGAACAGCTGCTGTCAACGGCCATTCTAAGCTGAATGTGCCTGCTCTCGTCAGATCGCAGCAGCAATGCAGCTTAAGGCTTGGCAAGTACCAGCATGGGAGACTGGCTGGGAATCCCAAGTTCCGTTGACCTTTTTGAACCTGAAAATTGTGTTAGTTTCTCTATGAGATAGTAAAAGAAGGTTCAAATTGAACAGCGGCTGTCAACGCCCATTCTAAGCTAAGGCTTGGCAAGTACCAGCATGGGAGACTGGCTGGGAATCCCAAGTTCCGTTGACCTTTTTGAACCTGAAAATTGTGTTAGTTTCTCTATGAGATAGTAAAAGAAGGTTCAAATTGAACAGCTGCTGTCAACGGCAATTCTAAGCTGAATGTGCCTGCTCTCGTCAGATCGCAGCAGCAATGCAGCTTAAGGCTTGGCAAGTACCAGCATGGGAGACTGGCTGGGAATCATAAGTTCCGTTGACCTTTTTTTAACCTGAAAATTTTGTTAGTTTCTCTATGAGATAGTAAAAGAAGGTTCAAATTGAACAGCTGCTGTCAACGGCCATTCTAAGCTGAATGTGCCTGCTCTCGTCAGATTGCAGCAGCAATGCAGCTTAAGGCTTGGCAAGTACCAGCATGGGAGACTGGCTGGGAATCCCAAGTTCCATTAACTTTTTGAACCTGAAAATTGTGTTAGTTTCTCTATGAGATAGTAAAAGAAGGTTCAAATTGAACAGCTGCTGTCAACTGCCATTCTAAGCTGAATGTGCATGCTCTTGTCAGATCGCAGCAGCGTTGCAGCTTAAGGCTTGGCAAGTACCAGCATGGGAGTCTGGCTGGGAATCCCAAGTTCTGTTGACCTTTTTGAACCTGAAAATTGTGTTAGTTTCTCTATGAGATAGTAAAAGAAGGTTCAAATTGAACAGCTGCTGTCAATGGCCATTCTAAGCTGAATGTGTGTGCTCTTGTCAGATCACAGCAGCGATGCAGCTTAAGGCTTGGCAAGTACCAGCATGGGAGACTGGCTGGGAATCCCAAGTTCTGTTGACCTTTTTGAACCTGAAAATTGTGTTAGTTTCTCTATGAGATAGTAAAAGAAGGTTCAAATTGAACAGCAGCTGTCAATGGCCATTCTAAGCTGAATGTGCCTGCTCTCGTCAGATCGCAGCAGCAATGCAGCTTAAGGCTTGGCAAGTACCAGCATGGGAGTCTGGCAGGGAATCCCAAGTTCCATTGACCTTTTTGAACCTGAAAATTGTGTTAGTTTCTCTATGAGATAGTAAAAGAAGGTTCAAATTGAACAGCTGCTGTCAACGGCCATTCTAAGCTGAATGTGCCTGCTCTCGTCAGATCGCAGCAGCAATGCAGCTTAAGGCTTGGCAAGTACCAGCATGGGAGACTGGCTGGGAATCCCAACTTCTGTTGACCTTTTTGAACCTGAAAATTGTGTTAGTTTCTCTATGAGATAGTAAAAGAAGGTTCAAATTGAACAGCTGCTGTCAACGGCCATTCTAAGCTGAATGTGCCTGCTCTCGTCAGATCGCAACAGCAATGCAGCTTAAGGCTTGGCAAGTACCAGCATGGGAGACTGGCTGGGAATCCCAAGTTCCGTTGACCTTTTTGAACCTGAAAATTGTGTTAGTTTCTCTATGAGATAGTAAAAGAAGGTTCAAATTGAACAGCTGCTGTCAACGCCCATTCTAAGCTAAGGCTTGGCAAGTACCAGCATGGGAGACTGGCTGGGAATCCCAAGTTCCGTTGACCTTTTTGAACCTGAAAATTGTTAGTTTCTCTGTCAAAGATGGTAAAAGAAGGTTCAAATTGAACAGCTGCTGTCAACGGCCATATTAAGCTGAATGTGCCTGCTCTCGTCAGATCGCAGCAGCAATGCAGCTTAAGGCTTGGCAAGTACCAGCATGGGAGACTGGCTGGGAATCCCAAGTTCCGTTGACCTTTTTGAACCTGAAAATTGTTAGTTTCTCTGTCAAAGATGGTAAAAGAAGGTTCAAATTGAACAGCTGCTGTCAACGGCCATATTAAGCTGAATGTGCCTGCTCTCGTCAGATCGCAGCAGCAATGCAGCTTAAGGTTTGGCAAGTACCAGCATGGGAGACTGGCTGGGAATCCCAAGTTCTGTTGACCTTTTTGAACCTGAAAATTGTGTTAGTTTCTCTATGAGATAGTAAAAGAAGGTTCAAATTGAACAGCTGCTGTCAACGGCCATTCTAAGCTGAATGTGTGTGCTCTTGTCAGATCGCAGCAGCGTTGCAGCTTAAGGCTTGGCAAGTACCAGCATGGGAGACTGGCTGGGAATCCCAAGTTCTGTTGACCTTTTTGAACCTGAAAATTGTGTTAGTTTCTCTATGAGATAGTAAAAGAAGGTTCAAATTGAACAGCTGCTGTCAATGGCCATTCTAAGCTGAATGTGCCTGCTCTCGTCAGATCGCAGCAGCAATGCAGCTTAAGGCTTGGCAAGTACCAGCATGGGAGTCTGGCAGGGAATCCCAAGTTCCATTGACCTTTTTGAACCTGAAAATTGTGTTAGTTTCTCTATGAGATAGTAAAAGAAGGTTCAAATTGAACAGCTGCTGTCAACGGCCATTCTAAGCTGAATGTGCCTGCTCTCGTCAGATCGCAGCAGCAATGCAGCTTAAGGCTTGGCAAGTACCAGCATGGGAGACTGGCTGGGAATCCCAACTTCTGTTGACCTTTTTGAACCTGAAAATTGTGTTAGTTTCTCTATGAGATAGTAAAAGAAGGTTCAAATTGAACAGCTGCTGTCAACGGCCATTCTAAGCTGAATGTGCCTGCTCTCGTCAGATCGCAGCAGCAATGCAGCTTAAGGCTTGGCAAGTACCAGCATGGGAGACTGGCTGGGAATCCCAAGTTCCGTTGACCTTTTTGAACCTGAAAATTGTGTTAGTTTCTTTATGAGATAGTAAAAGAAGGTTCAAATTGAACAGCTGCTGTCAACGCCCATTCTAAGCTAAGGCTTGGCAAGTACCAGCATGGGAGACTGGCTGGGAATCCCAAGTTCCGTTGACCTTTTTGAACCTGAAAATTGTGTTAGTTTCTCTATGAGATAGTAAAAGAAGGTTCAAATTGAACAGCTGCTGTCAACGGCCATTCTAAGCTGAATGTGCCTGTTCTCGTCAGATCGCAGCAGCAATGCAGCTTAAGGCTTGGCAAGTACCAGCATGAGAGACTGGCTGGGAATCATAAGTTCCGTTGACCTTTTTTTAACCTGAAAATTTTGTTAGTTTCTCTATGAGATAGTAAAAGAAGGTTCAAATTGAACAGCTGCTGTCAACGGCCATTCTAAGCTGAATGTGCCTGCTCTCGTCAGATCGCAGCAGCAATGCAGCTTAAGGCTTGGCAAGTACCAGCATGGGAGACTGGCTGGGAATCCCAAGTTCCATTGACTTTTTGAACCTGAAAATTGTGTTAGTTTCTCTATGAGATAGTAAAAGAAGGTTCAAATTGAACAGCTGCTGTCAACTGCCATTCTAAGCTGAATGTGCATGCTCTTGTCAGATCGCAGCAGCGTTGCAGCTTAAGGCTTGGCAAGTACCAGCATGGGAGTCTGGCTGGGAATCCCAAGTTCTGTTGACCTTTTTGAACCTGAAAATTGTGTTAGTTTCTCTATGAGATAGTAAAACAAAGTAGAAATTAGGCAGCTGCTGTCAACGGCCATTCTAAGCTGAATGTGCCTGCTCTCTTCAGATCGCAGCAGCAATGCAGCTTAAGGCTTGGCAAGTACCAGCATGGGAGACTGGCTGGGAATCCCAAGTTCCGTTGACCTTTTTGAACCTGAAAATTGTTAGTTTCTCTGTCAAAGATGGTAAAAGAAGGTTCAAATTGAACAGCTGCTGTCAACGGCCATATTAAGCTGAATGTGCCTGCTCTCGTCAGATCGCAGCAGCAATGCAGCTTAAGGTTTGGCAAGTACCAGCATGGGAGACTGGCTGGGAATCCCAAGTTCTGTTGACCTTTTTGAACCTGAAAATTGTGTTAGTTTCTCTATGAGATAGTAAAAGAAGGTTCAAATTGAACAGCTGCTGTCAACGGCCATTCTAAGCTGAATGTGCCTGCTCTCGTCAGATCGCAGCAGCAATGCAGCTTAAGGCTTGGCAAGTACCAGCATGGGAGACTGGCTGGGAATCCCAAGTTCTGTTGACCTTTTTGAACCTTAAAATTGTGTTAGTTTCTCTATGAGATAGTAAAAGAAGGTTCAAATTGAACAGCTGCTGTCAACGGCCATTCTAAGCTGAATGTGTGTGCTCTTGTCAGATCGCAGCAGCGATGCAGCTTAAGGCTTGGCAAGTACCAGCATGGGAGACTGGCTGGGAATCCCAAGTTCTGTTGACCTTTTTGAACCTGAAAATTGTGTTAGTTTCTCTATGAGATAGTAAAAGAAGGTTCAAATTGAACAGCTGCTGTCAATGGCCATTCTAAGCTGAATGTGCCTGCTCTCGTCAGATCGCAGCAGCAATGCAGCTTAAGGCTTGGCAAGTACCAGCATGGGAGTCTGGCAGGGAATCCCAAGTTCCATTGACCTTTTTGAACCTGAAAATTGTGTTAGTTTCTCTATGAGATAGTAAAAGAAGGTTCAAATTGAACAGCTGCTGTCAACGGCCATTCTAAGCTGAATGTGCCTGCTCTCGTCAGATCGCAGCAGCAATGCAGCTTAAGGCTTGGCAAGTACCAGCATGGGAGACTGGCTGGGAATCCCAACTTCTGTTGTCCTTTTTGAACCTGAAAATTGTGTTAGTTTCTCTATGAGATAGTAAAAGAAGGTTCAAATTGAACAGCTGCTGTCAACGGCCATTCTAAGCTGAATGTGCCTGCTCTCGTCAGATCGCAGCAGCAATGCAGCTTAAGGCTTGGCAAGTACCAGCATGGGAGACTGGCTGGGAATCCCAAGTTCCGTTGACCTTTTTGAACCTGAAAATTGTGTTAGTTTCTCTATGAGATAGTAAAAGAAGGTTCAAATTGAACAGCTGCTGTCAACGCCCATTCTAAGCTAAGGCTTGGCAAGTACCAGCATGGGAGACTGGCTGGGAATCCCAAGTTCCGTTGACCTTTTTGAACCTGAAAATTGTGTTAGTTTCTCTATGAGATAGTAAAAGAAGGTTCAAATTGAACAGCTGCTGTCAACGGCCATTCTAAGCTGAATGTGCCTGCTCTCGTCAGATCGCAGCAGCAATGCAGCTTAAGGCTTGGCAAGTACCAGCATGGGAGACTGGCTGGGAATCATAAGTTCCGTTGACCTTTTTTTAACCTGAAAATTTTGTTAGTTTCTCTATGAGATAGTAAAAGAAGGTTCAAATTGAACAGCTGCTGTCAACGGCCATTCTAAGCTGAATGCGCCTGCTCTCGTCAGATCGCAGCAGCAATGCAGCTTAAGGCTTGGCAAGTACCAGCATGGGAGACTGGCTGGGAATCCCAAGTTCCATTGACTTTTTGAACCTGAAAATTGTGTTAGTTTCTCTATGAGATAGTAAAAGAAGGTTCAAATTGAACAGCTGCTGTCAACTGCCATTCTAAGCTGAATGTGCATGCTCTTGTCAGATCGCAGCAGCGTTGCAGCTTAAGGCTTGGCAAGTACCAGCATGGGAGTCTGGCTGGGAATCCCAAGTTCTGTTGACCTTTTTGAACCTGAAAATTGTGTTAGTTTCTCTATGAGATAGTAAAACAAAGTAGAAATTAGGCAGCTGCTGTCAACGGCCATTCTAAGCTGAATGTGCCTGCTCTCGTCAGATCGCAGCAGCAATGCAGCTTAAGGCTTGGCAAGTACCAGCATGGGAGACTGGCTGGGAATCCCAAGTTCCGTTGACCTTTTTGAACCTGAAAATTGTTAGTTTCTCTGTCAAAGATGGTAAAAGAAGGTTCAAATTGAACAGCTGCTGTCAACGGCCATATTAAGCTGAATGTGCCTGCTCTCGTCAGATCGCAGCAGCAATGCAGCTTAAGGTTTGGCAAGTACCAGCATGGGAGACTGGCTGGGAATCCCAAGTTCTGTTGACCTTTTTGAACCTGAAAATTGTGTTAGTTTCTCTATGAGATAGTAAAAGAAGGTTCAAATTGAACAGCTGCTGTCAACGGCCATTCTAAGCTGAATGTGCCTGCTCTCGTCAGATCGCAGCAGCAATGCAGCTTAAGGCTTGGCAAGTACCAGCATGGGAGACTGGCTGGGAATCCCAAGTTCTGTTGACCTTTTTGAACCTGAAAATTGTGTTAGTTTCTCTATGAGATAGTAAAAGAAGGTTCAAATTGAACAGCTGCTGTCAACGGCCATTCTAAGCTGAATGTGTGTGCTCTTGTCAGATCGCAGCAGCGATGCAGCTTAAGGCTTGGCAAGTACCAGCATGGGAGACTGGCTGGGAATCCCAAGTTCTGTTGACCTTTTTGAACCTGAAAATTGTGTTAGTTTCTCTATGAGATAGTAAAAGAAGGTTCAAATTGAACAGCTGCTGTCAATGGCCATTCTAAGCTGAATGTGCCTGCTCTCGTCAGATCGCAGCAGCAATGCAGCTTAAGGCTTGGCAAGTACCAGCATGGGAGTCTGGCAGGGAATCCCAAGTTCCATTGACCTTTTTGAACCTGAAAATTGTGTTAGTTTCTCTATGAGATAGTAAAAGAAGGTTCAAATTGAACAGCTGCTGTCAACGGCCATTCTAAGCTGAATGTGCCTGCTCTCGTCAGATCGCAGCAGCAATGCAGCTTAAGGCTTGGCAAGTACCAGCATGGGAGACTGGCTGGGAATCCCAACTTCTGTTGTCCTTTTTGAACCTGAAAATTGTGTTAGTTTCTCTATGAGATAGTAAAAGAAGGTTCAAATTGAACAGCTGCTGTCAACGGCCATTCTAAGCTGAATGTGCCTGCTCTCGTCAGATCGCAGCAGCAATGCAGCTTAAGGCTTGGCAAGTACCAGCATGGGAGACTGGCTGGGAATCCCAAGTTCCGTTGACCTTTTTGAACCTGAAAATTGTGTTAGTTTCTCTATGAGATAGTAAAAGAAGGTTCAAATTGAACAGCTGCTGTCAACGCCCATTCTAAGCTAAGGCTTGGCAAGTACCAGCATGGGAGACTGGCTGGGAATCCCAAGTTCCGTTGACCTTTTTGAACCTGAAAATTGTGTTAGTTTCTCTATGAGATAGTAAAAGAAGGTTCAAATTGAACAGCTGCTGTCAACGGCCATTCTAAGCTGAATGTGCCTGCTCTCGTCAGATCGCAGCAGCAATGCAGCTTAAGGCTTGGCAAGTACCAGCATGGGAGACTGGCTGGGAATCATAAGTTCCGTTGACCTTTTTTTAACCTGAAAATTTTGTTAGTTTCTCTATGAGATAGTAAAAGAAGGTTCAAATTGAACAGCCGCTGTCAACGGCCATTCTAAGCTGAATGCGCCTGCTCTCGTCAGATCGCAGCAGCAATGCAGCTTAAGGCTTGGCAAGTACCAGCATGGGAGACTGGCTGGGAATCCCAAGTTCCATTGACTTTTTGAACCTGAAAATTGTGTTAGTTTCTCTATGAGATAGTAAAAGAAGGTTCAAATTGTAACAGCTGCTGTCAACTGCCATTCTAAGCTGAATGTGCATGCTCTTGTCAGATCGCAGCAGCGTTGCAGCTTAAGGCTTGGCAAGTACCAGCATGGGAGTCTGGCTGGGAATCCCAAGTTCTGTTGACCTTTTTGAACCTGAAAATTGTGTTAGTTTCTCTATGAGATAGTAAAACAAAGTAGAAATTAGGCAGCTGCTGTCAACGGCCATTCTAAGCTGAATGTGCCTGCTCTCGTCAGATCGCAGCAGCAATGCAGCTTAAGGCTTGGCAAGTACCAGCATGGGAGACTGGCTGGGAATCCCAAGTTCCGTTGACCTTTTTGAACCTGAAAATTGTTAGTTTCTCTGTCAAAGATGGTAAAAGAAGGTTCAAATTGAACAGCTGCTGTCAACGGCCATATTAAGCTGAATGTGCCTGCTCTCGTCAGATCGCAGCAGCAATGCAGCTTAAGGTTTGGCAAGTACCAGCATGGGAGACTGGCTGGGAATCCCAAGTTCTGTTGACCTTTTTGAACCTGAAAATTGTGTTAGTTTCTCTATGAGATAGTAAAAGAAGGTTCAAATTGAACAGCTGCTGTCAACGGCCATTCTAAGCTGAATGTGCCTGCTCTCGTCAGATCGCAGCAGCAATGCAGCTTAAGGCTTGGCAAGTACCAGCATGGGAGACTGGCTGGGAATCCCAAGTTCTGTTGACCTTTTTGAACCTGAAAATTGTGTTAGTTTCTCTATGAGATAGTAAAAGAAGGTTCAAATTGAAAAGCTGCTGTCAACGGCCATTCTAAGCTGAATGTGTGTGCTCTTGTCAGATCGCAGCAGCGATGCAGCTTAAGGCTTGGCAAGTACCAGCATGGGAGACTGGCTGGGAATCCCAAGTTCTGTTGACCTTTTTGAACCTGAAAATTGTGTTAGTTTCTCTATGAGATAGTAAAAGAAGGTTCAAATTGAACAGCAGCTGTCAATGGCCATTCTAAGCTGAATGCGCCTGCTCTCGTCAGATCGCAGCAGCAATGCAGCTTAAGGCTTGGCAAGTACCAGCATGGGAGTCTGGCAGGGAATCCCAAGTTCCATTGACCTTTTTGAACCTGAAAATTGTGTTAGTTTCTCTATGAGATAGTAAAAGAAGGTTCAAATTGAACAGCTGCTGTCAACGGCCATTCTAAGCTGAATGTGCCTGCTCTCGTCAGATCGCAGCAGCAATGCAGCTTAAGGCTTGGCAAGTACCAGCATGGGAGACTGGCTGGGAATCCCAACTTCTGTTGACCTTTTTGAACCTGAAAATTGTGTTAGTTTCTCTATGAGATAGTAAAAGAAGGTTCAAATTGAACAGCTGCTGTCAACGGCCATTCTAAGCTGAATGTGCCTGCTCTCGTCAGATCGCAGCAGCAATGCAGCTTAAGGCTTGGCAAGTACCAGCATGGGAGACTGGCTGGGAATCCCAAGTTCCGTTGACCTTTTTGAACCTGAAAATTGTGTTAGTTTCTCTATGAGATAGTAAAAGAAGGTTCAAATTGAACAGCTGCTGTCAACGCCCATTCTAAGCTAAGGCTTGGCAAGTACCAGCATGGGAGACTGGCTGGGAATCCCAAGTTCCGTTGACCTTTTTGAACCTGAAAATTGTGTTAGTTTCTCTATGAGATAGTAAAAGAAGGTTCAAATTGAACAGCTGCTGTCAACGGCCATTCTAAGCTGAATGTGCCTGCTCTCGTCAGATCGCAGCAGCAATGCAGCTTAAGGCTTGGCAAGTACCAGCATGGGAGACTGGCTGGGAATCATAAGTTCCGTTAACCTTTTTTTAACCTGAAAATTTTGTTAGTTTCTCTATGAGATAGTAAAAGAAGGTTCAAATTGAACAGCTGCTGTCAACGGCCATTCTAAGCTGAATGTGCCTGCTCTCGTCAGATCGCAGCAGCAATGCAGCTTAAGGCTTGGCAAGTACCAGCATGGGAGACTGGCTGGGAATCCCAAGTTCCATTGACTTTTTGAACCTGAAAATTGTGTTAGTTTCTCTATGAGATAGTAAAAGAAGGTTCAAATTGAACAGCTGCTGTCAACTGCCATTCTAAGCTGAATGTGCATGCTCTTGTCAGATCGCAGCAGCGTTACAGCTTAAGGCTTGGCAAGTACCAGCATGGGAGTCTGGCTGGGAATCCCAAGTTCTGTTGACCTTTTTGAACCTGAAAATTGTGTTAGTTTCTCTATGAGATAGTAAAACAAAGTAGAAATTAGGCAGCTGCTGTCAACGGCCATTCTAAGCTGAATGTGCATGCTCTCGTCAGATCGCAGCAGCAATGCAGCTTAAGGCTTGGCAAGTACCAGCATGGGAGACTGGCTGGGAATCCCAAGTTCCGTTGACCTTTTTGAACCTGAAAATTGTTAGTTTCTCTGTCAAAGATGGTAAAAGAAGGTTCAAATTGAACAGCTGCTGTCAACGGCCATATTAAGCTGAATGTGCCTGCTCTCGTCAGATCGCAGCAGCAATGCAGCTTAAGGTTTGGCAAGTACCAGCATGGGAGACTGGCTGGGAATCCCAAGTTCTGTTGACCTTTTTGAACCTGAAAATTGTGTTAGTTTCTCTATGAGATAGTAAAAGAAGGTTCAAATTGAACAGCTGCTGTCAACGGCCATTCTAAGCTGAATGTGCCTGCTCTCGTCAGATCGCAACAGCAATGCAGCTTAAGGCTTGGCAAGTACCAGCATGGGAGACTGGCTGGGAATCCCAAGTTCTGTTGACCTTTTTGAACCTGAAAATTGTGTTAGTTTCTCTATGAGATAGTAAAAGAAGGTTCAAATTGAACAGCAGCTGTCAATGGCCATTCTAAGCTGAATGTGCCTGCTCTCGTCAGATCGCAGCAGCAATGCAGCTTAAGGCTTGGCAAGTACCAGCATGGGAGTCTGGCAGGGAATCCCAAGTTCCATTGACCTTTTTGAACCTGAAAATTGTGTTAGTTTCTCTATGAGATAGTAAAAGAAGGTTCAAATTGAACAGCTGCTGTCAACGGCCATTCTAAGCTGAATGTGCCTGCTCTCGTCAGATCGCAGCAGCAATGCAGCTTAAGGCTTGGCAAGTACCAGCATGGGAGACTGGCTGGGAATCCCAAGTTCCGTTGACCTTTTTGAACCTGAAAATTGTGTTAGTTTCTCTATGAGATAGTAAAAGAAGGTTCAAATTGAACAGCTGCTGTCAACGCCCATTCTAAGCTAAGGCTTGGCAAGTACCAGCATGGGAGACTGGCTGGGAATCCCAAGTTCCGTTGACCTTTTTGAACCTGAAAATTGTGTTAGTTTCTCTATGAGATAGTAAAAGAAGGTTCAAATTGAACAGCTGCTGTCAACGGCCATTCTAAGCTGAATGTGCCTGCTCTCGTCAGATCGCAGCAGCAATGCAGCTTAAGGCTTGGCAAGTACCAGCATGGGAGACTGGCTGGGAATCATAAGTTCCGTTGACCTTTTTTTAACCTGAAAATTTTGTTGGTTTCTCTATGAGATAGTAAAAGAAGGTTCAAATTGAACAGCTGCTGTCAACGGCCATTCTAAGCTGAATGCGCCTGCTCTCGTCAGATCGCAGCAGCAATGCAGCTTAAGGCTTGGCAAGTACCAGCATGGGAGACTGGCTGGGAATCCCAAGTTCCATTGACTTTTTGAACCTGAAAATTGTGTTAGTTTCTCTATGAGATAGTAAAAGAAGGTTCAAATTGAACAGCTGCTGTCAACTGCCATTCTAAGCTGAATGTGCATGCTCTTGTCAGATCGCAGCAGCGTTGCAGCTTAAAACTTGGCAAGTACCAGCATGGGAGTCTGGCTGGGAATCCCAAGTTCTGTTGACCTTTTTGAACCTGAAAATTGTGTTAGTTTCTCTATGAGATAGTAAAACAAAGTAGAAATTAGGCAGCTGCTGTCAACGGCCATTCTAAGCTGAATGTGCCTGCTCTCGTCAGATCGCAGCAGCAATGCAGCTTAAGTCTTGGCAAGTACCAGCATGGGAGACTGGCTGGGAATCCCTAGTTACGTTGACCTTTTTGAACCTGAAAATTGTTAGTTTCTCTGTCAAAGATGGTAAAAGAAGGTTCAAATTGAACAGCTGCTGTCAACGGCCATATTAAGCTGAATGTGCCTGCTCTCGTCAGATCGCAGCAGCAATGCAGCTTAAGGTTTGGCAAGTACCAGCATGGGAGACTGGCTGGGAATCCCAAGTTCTGTTGACCTTTTTGAACCTGAAAATTGTGTTAGTTTCTCTATGAGATAGTAAAAGAAGGTTCAAATTGAACAGCTGCTGTCAACGGCCATTCTAAGCTGAATGTGCCTGCTCTCGTCAGATCGCAGCAGCAATGCAGCTTAAGGCTTGGCAAGTACCAGCATGGGAGACTGGCTGGGAATCCCAAGTTCTGTTGACCTTTTTGAACCTGAAAATTGTGTTAGTTTCTCTATGAGATAGTAAAAGAAGGTTCAAATTGAACAGCTGCTGTCAACGGCCATTCTAAGCTGAATGTGTGTGTTCTTGTCAGATCGCAGCAGCGATGCAGCTTAAGGCTTGGCAAGTACCAGCATGGGAGACTGGCTGGGAATCCCAAGTTCTGTTGACCTTTTTGAACCTGAAAATTGTGTTAGTTTCTCTATGAGATAGTAAAAGAAGGTTCAAATTGAACAGCTGCTGTCAATGGCCATTCTAAGCTGAATGTGCCTGCTCTCGTCAGATCGCAGCAGCAATGCAGCTTAAGGCTTGGCAAGTACCAGCATGGGAGTCTGGCAGGGAATCCCAAGTTCCATTGACCTTTTTGAACCTGAAAATTGTGTTAGTTTCTCTATGAGATAGTAAAAGAAGGTTCAAATTGAACAGCTGCTGTCAACGGCCATTCTAAGCTGAATGTGCCTGCTCTCGTCAGATCGCAGCAGCAATGCAGCTTAAGGCTTGGCAAGTACCAGCATGGGAGACTGGCTGGGAATCCCAACTTCTGTTGACCTTTTTGAACCTGAAAATTGTGTTAGTTTCTCTATGAGATAGTAAAAGAAGGTTCAAATTGAACAGCTGCTGTCAACGGCCATTCTAAGCTGAATGTGCCTGCTCTCGTCAGATCGCAGCAGCAATGCAGCTTAAGGCTTGGCAAGTACCAGCATGGGAGACTGGCTGGGAATCCCAAGTTCCGTTGACCTTTTTGAACCTGAAAATTGTGTTAGTTTCTTTATGAGATAGTAAAAGAAGGTTCAAATTGAACAGCTGCTGTCAACGCCCATTCTAAGCTAAGGTTTGGCAAGTACCAGCATGGGAGACTGGCTGGGAATCCCAAGTTCCGTTGACCTTTTTGAACCTGAAAATTGTGTTAGTTTCTCTATGAGATAGTAAAAGAAGGTTCAAATTGAACAGCTGCTGTCAACGGCCATTCTAAGCTGAATGTGCCTGTTCTCGTCAGATCGCAGCAGCAATGCAGCTTAAGGCTTGGCAAGTACCAGCATGGGAGACTGGCTGGGAATCATAAGTTCCGTTGACCTTTTTATAACCTGAAAATTTTGTTAGTTTCTCTATGAGATAGTAAAAGAAGGTTCAAATTGAACAGCTGCTGTCAACGGCCATTCTAAGCTGAATGCGCCTGCTCTCGTCAGATCGCAGCAGCAATGCAGCTTAAGGCTTGGCAAGTACCAGCATGGGAGACTGGCTGGGAATCCCAAGTTCCATTGACTTTTTGAACCTGAAAATTGTGTTAGTTTCTCTATGAGATAGTAAAACAAAGTAGAAATTAGGCAGCTGCTGTCAACGGCCATTCTAAGCTGAATGTGCCTGCTCTCTTCAGATCGCAGCAGCAATGCAGCTTAAGGCTTGGCAAGTACCAGCATGGGAGACTGGCTGGGAATCCCAAGTTCCGTTGACCTTTTTGAACCTGAAAATTGTTAGTTTCTCTGTCAAAGATGGTAAAAGAAGGTTCAAATTGAACAGCTGCTGTCAACGGCCATATTAAGCTGAATGTGCCTGCTCTCGTCAGATCGCATCAGCAATGCAGCTTAAGGTTTGGCAAGTACCAGCATGGGAGACTGGCTGGGAATCCCAAGTTCTGTTGACCTTTTTGAACCTGAAAATTGTGTTAGTTTCTCTATGAGATAGTAAAAGAAGGTTCAAATTGAACAGCTGCTGTCAACGCCCATTCTAAGCTGAATGTGCCTGCTCTCGTCAGATCGCAGCAGCAATGCAGCTTAAGGCTTGGCAAGTACCAGCATGGGAGACTGGCTGGGAATCCCAAGTTCTGTTGACCTTTTTGAACCTGAAAATTGTGTTAGTTTCTCTATGAGATAGTAAAAGAAGGTTCAAATTGAACAGCTGCTGTCAACGGCCATTCTAAGCTGAATGTGTGTGTTCTTGTCAGATCGCAGCAGCGATGCAGCTTAAGGCTTGGCAAGTACCAGCATGGGAGACTGGCTGGGAATCCCAAGTTCTGTTGACCTTTTTGAACCTGAAAATTGTGTTAGTTTCTCTATGAGATAGTAAAAGAAGGTTCAAATTGAACAGCTGCTGTCAATGGCCATTCTAAGCTGAATGTGCCTGCTCTCGTCAGATCGCAGCAGCAATGCAGCTTAAGGCTTGGCAAGTACCAGCATGGGAGTCTGGCAGGGAATCCCAAGTTCCATTGACCTTTTTGAACCTGAAAATTGTGTTAGTTTCTCTATGAGATAGTAAAAGAAGGTTCAAATTGAACAGCTGCTGTCAACGGCCATTCTAAGCTGAATGTGCCTGCTCTCGTCAGATCGCAGCAGCAATGCAGCTTAAGGCTTGGCAAGTACCAGCATGGGAGACTGGCTGGGAATCCCAAGTTCTGTTGACCTTTTTGAACCTGAAAATTGTGTTAGTTTCTCTATGAGATAGTAAAAGAAGGTTCAAATTGAACAGCTGCTGTCAACGGCCATTCTAAGCTGAATGTGTGTGCTCTTGTCAGATCGCAGCAGCGATGCAGCTTAAGGCTTGGCAAGTACCAGCATGGGAGACTGGCTGGGAATCCCAAGTTCTGTTGACCTTTTTGAACCTGAAAATTGTGTTAGTTTCTCTATGAGGTAGTAAAATAAGGTTCAAATTGAACAGTTGCTGTCAACGGCCATTCTAAGCTGAATGTGCCTGCTCTCGTCAGATCGCAGCAGCAATGCAGCTTAAGGCTTGGCAAGTACCAGCATGGGAGACTAGCTGGGAATCCCAAGTTCCGTTGACCTTTTTGAACCTGAAAATTGTGTTAGTTTCTCTATGAGATAGTAAAAGAAGGTTCAAATTGAACAGCTGCTGTCAACAGCCATTCTAAGCTGAATGTGCATGCTCTGGTCAGATCGCAGCAGCAATGCAGCTTAAGGCTTTGCAAGTACCAGCATGGGAGACTGGCTGGGAATCCCAAGTTCTGTTGACATTTTTGAACCTGAAAATTGTGTTAGTTTCTCTATGAGATAGTAAAAGAAGGTTCAAATTGAACAACTGCTGTCAACGGCCATTCTACTAAGCTTAATGTGCCTGCTCTCGTCAGATCGCAGCAGCAAAGCAGCTTAAGGCTTGGCAAGTACCAGCATGGGAGACTGGCTGGGAATCCCAAGTTCCGTTGACCTTTTTGAACCTGAAATTTGTGTTAGTTTCTCTATGAGATAGTAAAAGAAGGTTCAAATTGAACAGCTGCTCTCAACGGCCATTCTAAGCTGAATGTGCCTGCTCTCGTCAGATCGCAGCAGCAATGCAGCTTAAGGCTTGGCAAGTACCAGCATGGGAGACTGGCTGGGAATCCTAAGTTCTGTTGACCTTTTTGAACCTGAAAATTGTGTTAGTTTCTCTATGAGGTAGTAAAATAAGGTTCAAATTGAACAGTTGCTGTCAACGGCCATTCTAAGCTGAATGTGCCTGCTCTCGTCAGATCGCAGCAGCAATGCAGCTTAAGGCTTGGCAAGTACCAGCATGGGAGACTAGCTGGGAATCCCAAGTTCCGTTGACCTTTTTGAACCTGAAAATTGTGTTAGTTTTTCTATGAGATAGTAAAAGAAGGTTCAAATTGAACAGCTGCTGTCAACGGCCATTCTAAGCTGAATGTGCCTGCTCTCGTCAGATCGCAGCAGCAATGCAGCTTAAGGCTTGGCAAGTACCAGCATGGGAGACTGGCTGGGAATCCCATGTTCCGTTGACCTTTTTGAACCTGAAAATTGTGTTAGTTTCTCTATGAGATAGTAAAAGAAGGTTCAAATTGAACAGCTGCTGTCAACGGCCATTCTAAGCTGAATGTGCCTGCTCTCGTCAGATCGCAGCAGCAATGCAGCTTAAGGCTTGGCAAGTACCAGCATGGGAGACTGGCTGGGAATCATAAGTTCCGTTGACCTTTTTTTAACCTGAAAATTGTGTTAGTTTCTCTATGAGATAGTAAAAGAAGGTTCAAATTGAACAGCTGCTGTCAACGGCCATTCTAAGCTGAATGCGCCTTCTCTCGTCAGATCGCAGCAGCAATGCAGCTTAAGGCTTGGCAAGTACCAGCATGGGAGACTGGCTGGGAATCCCAAGTTCCATTGACTTTTTGAACCTGAAAATTGTGTTAGTTTCTCTATGAGATAGTAAAAGAAGGTTCAAATTGAACAGCTGCTGTCAACTGCCATTCTAAGCTGAATGTGCATGCTCTTGTCAGATCGCAGCAGCGTTGCAGCTTAAGGCTTGGCAAGTACCAGCATGGGAGTCTGGCTGGGAATCCCAAGTTCTGTTGACCTTTTTGAACCTGAAAATTGTGTTAGTTTCTCTATGAGATAGTTAAACAAAGTAGAAATTAGGCAGCTGCTGTCAACGGCCATTCTAAGCTGAATGTGCCTGCTCTCGTCAGATCGCAGCAGCAATGCAGCTTAAGGCTTGGCAAGTACCAGCATGGGAGACTGGCTGGGAATCCCAAGTTCTGTTGACCTTTTTGAACCTGAAAATTGTGTTAGTTTCTCTATGAGATAGTAAAAGAAGGTTCAAACTGAACAGCTGCTGTCAACGGCCATTCTAAGCTGAATGTGCCTGCTCTCGTCAGATCGCAGCAGCAATGCAGCTTAAGGCTTGGCATGTACCAGCATGGGAGACTGGCTGGGAATCCTAAGTTCCGTTGACCTTTTTGAGCCTGAAAATTGTGTTAGTTTCTCTATGAGATAGTAAAAGAAGGTTCAAATTGAACAGCTGCTGTCAACGGCCATTCTAAGCTGAATGTGCCTGCTCTCGTCAGATCGCAGCAGCAATGCAGCTTAAGTCTTGGAAAGTACCAGCATGGGAGACTGGCTGGGAATCCCAAGTTCTGTTGACTTTTTTGAACCTGAAAATTGTGTTAGTTTCTCTATGAGATAGTAAAAGAAGGTTCAAATTGAACAGCTGCTGTCAACGGCCATTCTAAGCTGAATGTGCCTGCTCTCGTCAGATCGCAGCAGCAATGCAGCTTAAGGCTTGGCAAGTACCAGCATGGGAGACTGGCTGGGAATCCCAAGTTCCGTTGACCTTTTTGAACCTGAAAATTGTGTTAGTTTCTCTATGAGATAGTAAAAGAAGGTTCAAATTGAACAGCTGCTGTCAACGCCCATTCTAAGCTAAGGCTTGGCAAGTACCAGCATGGGAGACTGGCTGGGAATCCCAAGTTCCATTGACCTTTTTGAACCTGAAAATTGAGTTAGTTTCTCTATGAGATAGTAAAAGAAGGTTCAAATTGAACAGCTGCTGTCAACGGCCATTCTAAGCTGAATGTGCCTGCTCTCATCAGATCGCAGCAGCAATGCAGCTTAAGGCTTGGCAAGTACCAGCATGGGAGACTGGCTGGGAATCCCAAGTTCCGTTGACCTTTTTGAACCTGAAAATGTGTTAGTTTCTCTATGAGATAGTAAAAGAAGGTTCAAATTGAACAGCTGCTGTCAACGGCCATTCTAAGCTGAATGTGCATGCTCTTGTCAGATCGCAGCAGCGTTGCAGCTTAAGGCTTGGCAAGTACCAGCATGGGAGACTGCCTGGGAATCCCAAATTCTGTTGACCTTTTTGAACCTGAAAATTGTGTTAGTTTCTCTATGAGATAGTAAAAGAAAGTAGAAATTAGGCAGCTGCTGTCAACGGCCATTCTAAGCTGAATGTGCCTGCTCTCGTCAGATCGCAGCAGCAATGCAGCTTAAGGCTTGGCAAGTACCAGCATGGGAGACTGGCTGGGAATCCCACGTTCTGTTGACCTTTTTGAACCTGAAAATTGTTAGTTTCTCTGTCAAAGATGGTAAAAGAAGGTTCAAATTGAACAGCTGCTGTCAACGGCCATTCTAAGCTGAATGTGCCTGCTCTCGTCAGATCGCAGCAGCAATGCAGCTTAAGGTTTGGCAAGTACCAGCATGGGAGACTGGCTGGGAATCCCAAGTTCTGTTGACCTTTTTGAACCTGAAAATTGTGTTAGTTTCTCTATGAGATAGTAAAAGAAGGTTCAAATTGAACAGCTGCTGTCAACGGCCATTCTAAGCTGAATGTGCCTGCTCTCGTCAGATCGCAGCAGCAATGCAGCTTAAGGCTTGGCAAGTACCAGCATGGGAGACTGGCTGGGAATCCCAAGTTCCGTTGACCTTTTTGAACCTGAAAATTGTGTTAGTTTCTCTATGAGATAGTAAAAGAAGGTTCAAATTGAACAGCTGCTGTCAACGCCCATTCTAAGCTGAATGTGCCTGCTCTCATCAGATCGCAGCAGCAATGCAGCTTAAGGCTTGGCAAGTACCAGCATGGGAGACTGGCTGGGAATCCCAAGTTCCGTTGACCTTTTTGAACCTGAAAATGTGTTAGTTTCTCTATGAGATAGTAAAAGAAGGTTCAAATTGAACAGCTGCTGTCAACGGCCATTCTAAGCTGAATGTGTATGCTCTTGTCAGAGCGCAGCAGCGTTTCAGCTTAAGGCTTGGCAAGTACCAGCTTGGGAGACTGCCTGGGAATCCCAAGTTCTGTTGACCTTTTTGAACCTGAAAATTGTGTTAGTTTCTCTATGAGATAGTAAAAGAAAGTAGAAAGTAGGCAGCTGCTGTCAACGGCCATTCTAAGCTGAATGTGCCTGCTCTCGTCAGATCGCAGCAGCAATGCAGATTAAGGCTTGGCAAGTACCAGCATGGGAGACTGGCTGGGAATCCCACGTTCCGTTGACCTTTTTGAACCTGAAAATTGTTAGTTTCTCTGTCAAAGATGGTAAAAGAAGGTTCAAATTGAACAGCTGCTGTCAACGGCCATTCTAAGCTGAATGTGCCTGCTCTCGTCAGATCGCAGCAGCAATGCAGCTTAAGGTTTGGCAAGTACCAGCATGGGAGACTGGCTGGGAATCCCAAGTTCTGTTTACCTTTTTGAACCTGAAAATTGTGTTAGTTTCTCTATGAGATAGTAAAAGAAGGTTCAAACTGAACAGCTGCTGTCAACGGCCATTCTAAGCTGAATGTGCCTGCTCTCGTCAGATCGCAGCAGCAATGCAGCTTAAGGCTTGGCAAGTACCAGCATGGGAGACTGGCTGGGAATCCCAAGTTCTGTTGAACTTTTTGAACCTGAAAATTGTGTTAGTTTCTCTATGAGATAGTAAAAGAAGGTTCAAATTGAACAGCTGCTGTCAACGGCCATTCTAAGCTGAATGTGCCTGCTCTCGTCAGATCGCAGCAGCAATGCAGCTTAAGGCTTGGCAAGTACCAGCATGGGAGACTGGCTGGGAATCCCAAGTTCTGTTGACCTTTTTGAACCTGAAAATTGTGTTAGTTTCTCTATGAGATAGTAAAAGAAGGTTCAAATTGAACAACTGCTGTCAACGGCCATTCTAAGCTGAATGTGCCTGCTCTCGTCAGATCGCAGCAGCAATGCAGCTTAAGGCTTGGCAAGTACCAGCATGGGAGACTGGCTGGGAATCCCAAGTTCCGTTGACTTTTTTTTAACCTGAAAATTGTGTTAGTTTCTCTATGAGATAGTAAAAGAAGGTTCAAATTGAACAGCTGCTGTCAACGCCCATTCTAAGCTAAGGCTTGGCAAGTACCAGCATGGGAGACTGGCTGGGAATCCCAAGTTCCATTGACCTTTTTGAACCTGAAAATTGAGTTAGTTTCTCTATGAGATAGTAAAAGAAGGTTCAAATTGAACAGCTGCTGTCAACGGCCATTCTAAGCTGAATGTGCATGCTCTTGTCAGATCGCAGCAGCGTTGCAGCTTAAGGCTTGGCAAGTACCAGCATGGGAGACTGGCTGGGAATCCCAAGTTCTGTTGACCTTTTTGAACATGAAAATTGTGTTAGTTTCTCTATGAGATAGTAAAAGAAAGTAGAAATTAGGCAGCTGCTGTCAACGGCCATTCTAAGCTGAATGTGCCTGCTCTCGTCAGATCGCAGCAGCAATGCAGCTTAAGGCTTGGCAAGTACCAGCATGGGAGACTGGCTGGGAATCCCACGTTCCGTTGACCTTTTTGAACCTGAAAATTGTTAGTTTCTCTGTCAAAGATGGTAAAAGAAGGTTCAAATTGAACAGCTGCTGTCAACGGCCATTCTAAGCTGAATGTGCATGCTCTTGTCAGATCGCAGCAGCGTTGCAGCTTTAGGCTTGGCAAGTACCAGCATGGGAGACTGGCTGGGAATCCCAAGTTCTGTTGACCTTTTTGAACATGAAAATTGTGTTAGTTTCTCTATGAGATAGTAAAAGAAAGTAGAAATTAGGCAGCTGCTGTCAACGGCCATTCTAAGCTGAATGTGCCTGCTCTCGTCAGATCGCAGCAGCAATGCAGCTTAAGGCTTGGCAAGTACCAGCATGGGAGACTGGCTGGGAATCCCACGTTCCGTTGACCTTTTTGAACCTGAAAATTGTTAGTTTCTCTGTCAAAGATGGTAAAAGAAGGTTCAAATTGAACAGCTGCTGTCAACGGCCATTCTAAGCTGAATGTGCATGCTCTCGTCAGATCGCAGCAGCAATGCAGCTTAAGGTTTGGCAAGTACCAGCATGGGAGACTGGCTGGGAATCCCAAGTTCTGTTGACCTTTTTGAACCTGAAAATTGTGTTAGTTTCTCTATGAGATAGTAAAAGAAGGTTCAAATTGAACAGCTGCTGTCAACGGCCATTCTAAGCTGAATGTGCCTGCTCTCGTCAGATCGCAGCAGCGATGCAGCCTAAGGCTTGGCAAGTACCAGCATGGGAGAGTGGCTGGGAATCCCAAGTTCTGTTGACCTTTTTGAACCTGAAAATTGTGTTAGTTTCTCTATGAGATAGTAAAAGAAGGTTCAAATTGAACAGCTGCTGTCAACGGCCATTCTAAGCTGAATGTGCCTGCTCTCGTCAGATCGCAGCAGCAATGCAGCATAAGGCTTGGCAAGTACCAGCATGGGAGACTGGCTGGGAATCCCACGTTCTGTTGACCTTTTTGAACCTGAAAATTGTGTTAGTTTCTCTATGAGATAGTAAAAGAAGGTTCAAATTGAACAGCTGCTGTCAACGGCCATTCTAAGCTGAATGTGCCTGCTCTCGTCAGATCGCAGCAGCAATGCAGCTTAAGGCTTGGAAAGTACCAGCATGGGAGACTGGCTGGGAATCCCAAGTTCCGTTGACCTTTTTGAACCTGAAAATTGTGTTAGTTTCTCTATGAGATAGTAAAAGAAGGTTCAAATTGAACAGCTGCTGTCAACGGCCATTCTAAGCTGAATGTGCCTGCTCTCGTCAGATCGCAGCAGCAATGCAGCTTAAGGCTTGGCAAGTACCAGCATGGGAGACTGGCTGGGAATCCCAAGTTCCGTTGACCTTTTTGAACCTGAAAATTGTTAGTTTCTCTGTCAAAGATGGTAAAAGAAGGTTCAAATTGAACAGCTGCTGTCAACGGCCATTCTAAGCTGAATGTGCCTGCTCTCGTCAGATCGCAGCAGCAATGCAGCTTAAGGCTTGGCAAGTACCAGCATGGGAGACTGGCTGCGAATCCCAAGTTCCGTTGACCTTTTTGAACCTGAAAATTGTGTTAGTTTCTCTATGAGATTGTAAAAGAAGGTTCAAATTGAACAGCTGCTGTCAACGGCCAATCTAAGCTGAATGTGCGTGCTCTTGTCAAATCGCAGCAGCGATGCAGCTTAAGGCTTAGCAAGTACCAGCATGGGAAACTGGCTGGGAATCCCAAGTTCTGTTGACATTTTTGAACCTGAAAATTGTGTTAGTTTCTCTATGAGATAGTAAAAGAAGGTTCAAATTGAACAGCTGCTGTCAATGGCCATTCTAAGCTGAATGTGCCTGCTCTCGTCAGATCGCAGCAGCAATGCAGCTTAAGGCTTGGCAAGTACCAGCATGGGAGACTGGCTGGGAATCCTAAGTTCTGTTGACCTTTTTGAACCTGAAAATTGTGTTAGTTTCTCTATGAGGTAGTAAAATAAAGTTCAAATTGAACAGTTGCTGTCAACGGCCATTCTAAGCTGAATGTGCCTGCTCTCGTCAGATCGCAGCAGCAATGCAGCTTAAGGCTTGGCAAGTACCAGCATGGGAGACTAGCTGGGAATCCCAAGTTCCGTTGACCTTTTTGAACCTGAAAATTGTGTTAGTTTCTCTATGAGATAGTAAAAGAAGGTTCAAATTGAACAGCTGCTGTCAACAGCCATTCTAAGCTGAATGTGCATGCTCTGGTCAGATCGCAGCAGCAATGCAGCTTAAGGCTTTGCAAGTACCAGCATGGGAGACTGGCTGGGAATCCCAAGTTCTGTTGACATTTTTGAACCTGAAAATTGTGTTAGTTTCTCTATGAGATAGTAAAAGAAGGTTCAAATTGAACAACTGCTGTCAACGGCCATTCTACTAAGCTTAATGTGCCTGCTCTCGTCAGATCGCAGCAGCAATGCAGCTTAAGGCTTGGCAAGTACCAGCATGGGAGACTGGCTGGGAATCCCAAGTTCCGTTGACCTTTTTGAACCTGAAATTTGTGTTAGTTTCTCTATGAGATAGTAAAAGAAGGTTCAAATTGAACAGCTGCTCTCAACGGCCATTCTAAGCTGAATGTGCCTGCTCTCGTCAGATCGCAGCAGCAATGCAGCTTAAGGCTTGGCAAGTACCAGCATGGGAGACTGGCTGGGAATCCTAAGTTCTGTTGACCTTTTTGAACCTGAAAATTGTGTTAGTTTCTCTATGAGGTAGTAAAATAAGGTTCAAATTGAACAGTTGCTGTCAACGGCCATTCTAAGCTGAATGTGCCTGCTCTCGTCAGATCGCAGCAGCAATGCAGCTTAAGGCTTTGCAAGTACCAGCATGGGAGACTGGCTGGGTATCCCAAGTTCTGTTGACATTTTTGAACCTGAAAATTGTGTTAGTTTCTCTATGAGATAGTAAAAGAAGGTTCAAATTGAACAGCTGCTGTCAACGGCCATTCTACTAAGCTTAATGTGCCTGCTCTCGTCAGATCGCAGCAGCAATGCAGCTTAAGGCTTGGCAAGTACCAGCATGGGAGACTGGCTGGGAATCCCAAGTTCCGTTGACCTTTTTGAACCTGAAAATTGTGTTAGTTTTTCTATGAGATAGTAAAAGAAGGTTCAAATTGAACAGCTGCTGTCAACGGCCATTCTAAGCTGAATGTGCCTGCTCTCGTCAGATCGCAGCAGCAATGCAGCTTAAGGCTTGGCAAGTACCAGCATGGGAGACTGGCTGGGAATCCCATGTTCCGTTGACCTTTTTGAACCTGAAAATTGTGTTAGTTTCTCTATGAGATAGTAAAAGAAGGTTCAAATTGAACAGCTGCTGTCAACGGCCATTCTAAGCTGAATGTGCCTGCTCTCGTCAGATCGCAGCAGCAATGCAGCTTAAGGCTTGGCAAGTACCAGCATGGGAGACTGGCTGGGAATCATAAGTTCCGTTGACCTTTTTTTAACCTGAAAATTGTGTTAGTTTCTCTATGAGATAGTAAAAGAAGGTTCAAATTGAACAGCTGCTGTCAACGGCCATTCTAAGCTGAATGCGCCTGCTCTCGTCAGATCGCAGCAGCAATGCAGCTTAAGGCTTGGCAAGTACCAGCATGGGAGACTGGCTGGGAATCCCAAGTTCCATTGACTTTTTGAACCTGAAAATTGTGTTAGTTTCTATATGAGATAGTAAAAGAAGGTTCAAATTGAACAGCTGCTGTCAACTGCCATTCTAAGCTGAATGTGCATGCTCTTGTCAGATCGCAGCAGTGTTGCAGCTTAAGGCTTGGCAAGTACCAGCATGGGAGTCTGGCTGGGAATCCCAAGTTCTGTTGACCTTTTTGAACCTGAAAATTGTGTTAGTTTCTCTATGAGATAGTTAAACAAAGTAGAAATTAGGCAGCTGCTGTCAACGGCCATTCTAAGCTGAATGTGCCTGCTCTTGTCAGATCGCAGCAGCAATGCAGCTTAAGGCTTGGCAAGTACCAGCATGGGAGACTGGCTGGGAATCCCAAGTTCCGTTGACCTTTTTGAACCTGAAAATTGTTAGTTTCTCTGTCAAAGATGGTAAAAGAAGGTTCAAATTGAACAGCTGCTGTCAACGGCCATTCTAAGCTGAATGTGCCTGCTCTCGTCAGATCGCAGCAGCAATGCAGCTTAAGGCTTGGCAAAAACCAGCATGGGAGACGGGCTGGGAATCCCAAGTTCTGTTGACCTTTTTGAACCTGAAAATTGTGTTAGTTTCTCTATGAGATAGTAAAAGAAGGTTCAAATTGAACAGCTGCTGTGAACGGCCATTCTAAGCTGAATGTGCCTGCTCTCGTCAGATCGCAGCAGCAATGCAGCTTAAGGCTTGGCAAGTACCAGCATGGGAGACTGGCTGGGAATCCCAAGTTCTGTTGACCTTTTTGAACCTGAAAATTGTGTTAGTTTCTCTATGAGATAGTAAAAGAAGGTTCAAACTGAACAGCTGCTGTCAACGGCCATTCTAAGCTGAATGTGCCTGCTCTCGTCAGATCGCAGCAGCAATGCAGCTTAAGGCTTGGCATGTACCAGCATGGGAGACTGGCTGGGAATCCTAAGTTCCGTTGACCTTTTTGAGCCTGAAAATTGTTTTAGTTTCTCTATGAGATAGTAAAAGAAGGTTCAAATTGAACAGCTGCTGTCAACGGCCATTCTAAGCTGAATGTGCCTGCTCTCGTCAGATCGCAGCAGCAATGCAGCTTAAGGCTTGGAAAGTACCAGCATGGGAGACTGGCTGGGAATCCCAAGTTCTGTTGACTTTTTTGAACCTGAAAATTGTGTTAGTTTCTCTTTGAGATAGTAAAAGAAGGTTCAAATTGAACAGCTGCTGTCAACGGCCATTCTAAGCTGAATGTGCCTGCTCTCGTCAGATCGCAGCAGCAATGCAGCTTAAGGCTTGGCAAGTACCAGCATGGGAGACTGGCTGGGAATCCCAAGTTCCGTTGACCTTTTTGAACCTGAAAATTGTGTTAGTTTCTCTATGAGATAGTAAAAGAAGGTTCAAATTGAACAGCTGCTGTCAACGCCCATTCTAAGCTAAGGCTTGGCAAGTACCAGCATGGGAGACTGGCTGGGAATCCCAAGTTCCATTGACCTTTTTGAACCTGAAAATTGAGTTAGTTTCTCTATGAGATAGTAAAAGAAGGTTCAAATTGAACAGCTGCTGTCAACGGCCATTCTAAGCTGAATGTGCCTGCTCTCATCAGATCGCAGCAGCAATGCAGCTTAAGGCTTGGCAAGTACCAGCATGGGAGACTGGCTGGGAATCCCAAGTTCCGTTGACCTTTTTGAACCTGAAAATGTGTTAGTTTCTCTATGAGATAGTAAAAGAAGGTTCAAATTGAACAGCTGCTGTCAACGGCCATTCTAAGCTGAATGTGCATGCTCTTGTCAGATCGCAGCAGCGTTGCAGCTTAAGGCTTGGCAAGTACCAGCATGGGAGACTGCCTGGGAATCCCAAATTCTGTTGACCTTTTTGAACCTGAAAATTGTGTTAGTTTCTCTATGAGATAGTAAAAGAAAGTAGAAATTAGGCAGCTGCTGTCAACGGCCATTCTAAGCTGAATGTGCCTGCTCTCGTCAGATCGCAGCAGCAATGCAGCTTAAGGCTTGGCAAGTACCAGCATGGGAGACTGGCTGGGAATCCCACGTTCTGTTGACCTTTTTGAACCTGAAAATTGTTAGTTTCTCTGTCAAAGATGGTAAAAGAAGGTTCAAATTGAACAGCTGCTGTCAACGGCCATTCTAAGCTGAATGTGCCTGCTCTCGTCAGATCGCAGCAGCAATGCAGCTTAAGGTTTGGCAAGTACCAGCATGGGAGACTGGCTGGGAATCCCAAGTTCTGTTGACCTTTTTGAACCTGAAAATTGTGTTAGTTTCTCTATGAGATAGTAAAAGAAGGTTCAAATTGAACAGCTGCTGTCAACGCCCATTCTAAGCTAAGGCTTGGCAAGTACCAGCATGGGAGACTGGCTGGGAATCCCAAGTTCCGTTGACCTTTTTGAACCTGAAAATGTGTTAGTTTCTCTATGAGATAGTAAAAGAAGGTTCAAATTGAACAGCTGCTGTCAACGGCCATTCTAAGCTGAATGTGCCTGCTCTCGTCAGATCGCAGCAGCAATGCAGCTTAAGGCTTGGAAAGTACCAGCATGGGAGACTGGCTGGGAATCCCAAGTTCTGTTGACTTTTTTGAACCTGAAAATTGTGTTAGTTTCTCTATGAGATAGTAAAAGAAGGTTCAAATTGAACAGCTGCTGTCAACGGCCATTCTAAGCTGAATGTGCATGCTCTTGTCAGATCGCAGCAGCGTTGCAGCTTAAGGCTTGGCAAGTACCAGCATGGGAGACTGGCTGGGAATCCCAAGTTCCGTTGACCTTTTTGAACCTGAAAATGTGTTAGTTTCTCTATGAGATAGTAAAAGAAGGTTCAAATTGAACAGCTGCTGTCAACGGCCATTCTAAGCTGAATGTGCATGCTCTTGTCAGATCGCAGCAGCGTTGCAGCTTAAGGCTTGGCAAGTACCAGCATGGGAGGCTGGCTGGGAATCCCAAGTTCTGTTGACCTTTTTGAACCTGAAAATTGTGTTAGTTTCTCTATGAGATAGTAAAAGAAAGTAGAAATTAGGCAGCTGCTGTCAACGGCCATTCTAAGCTGAATGTCCCTGCTCTCGTCAGATCACAGCAGCAATGCAGCTTAAGGCTTGGCAAGTACCAGCATGGGAGACTGGCTGGGAATCCCACGTTCCGTTGACCTTTTTGAACCTGAAAATTGTTAGTTTCTCTGTCAAAGATGGTAAAAGAAGATTCAAATTGAACAGCTGCTGTCAACGGCCATATTAAGCTGAATGTGCCTGCTCTCGTCAGATCGCAGCAGCAATGCAGCTTAAGGTTTGGCAAGTACCAGCATGGGAGACTGGCTGGGAATCCCAAGTTCTGTTGACCTTTTTGAACCTGAAAATTGTGTTAGTTTCTCTATGAGATAGTAAAAGAAGGTTCAAATTGAACAGCTGCTGTCAACGGCCATTCTAAGCTGAATGTGCCTGCTCTCGTCAGATCGCAGCAGCAATGCAGCTTAAGGCTTGGCAAGTACCAGCATGGGAGACTGGCTGGGAATCCCAAGTTCTGTTGACCTTTTTGAACCTGAAAATTGTGTTAGTTTCTCTATGAGATAGTAAAAGAAGGTTCAAATTGAACAGCTGCTGTCAATGGCCATTCTAAGCTGAATGTGCCTGCTCTCGTCAGATCGCAGCAGCAATGCAGCTTAAGGCTTGGCAAGTACCAGCATGGGAGACTGGCAGGGAATCCCAAGTTCCATTGACCTTTTTGAACCTGAAAATTGTGTTAGTTTCTCTATGAGATAGTAAAAGAAGGTTCAAATTGAACAGCTGCTGTCAACGGCCATTCTAAGCTGAATGTGCCTGCTCTCGTCAGATCGCAGCAGCAATGCAGCTTAAGGCTTGGCAAGTACCAGCATGGGAGACTGGCTGGGAATCCCAAGTTCTGTTGACCTTTTTGAACCTGAAAATTGTATTAGTTTCTCTATGAGATAGTAAAAGAAGGTTCAAATTGAACAGCTGCTGTCAACGGCCATTCTAAGCTGAATGTGCTTGCTCTCGTCAGATCGCAGCAGCAATGCAGCTTAAGGTTTGGCAAGTACCAGCATGGGAGACTGGCTGGGAATCCCATGTTCTGTTGACCTTTTTGAACCTGAAAATTGTTAGTTTCTCTGTCAAAGATGGTAAAAGAAGGTTCAAATTGAACAGCTGCTGTCAACGGCCATTCTAAGCTGAATGTGCCTGCTCTCGTCAGATCGCAGCAGCAATGCAGCTTAAGGTTTGGCAAGTACCAGCATGGGAGACTGGCTGGGAATCCCAAGTTCCGTTGACCTTTTTGAACCTGAAAATTGTGTTAGTTTCTCTATGAGATAGTAAAAGAAGGTTCAAATTGAACAGCTGCTGTCAACGCCCATTCTAAGCTAAGGCTTGGCAAGTACCAGCATGGGAGACTGGCTGGGAATCCCAAGTTCCGTTGACCTTTTTGAACCTGAAAATTGTGTTAGTTTCTCTATGAGATAGAAAAAGAAGGTTCAAATTGAACAGCTGCTGTCAACGCCCATTCTAAGCTAAGGCTTGGCAAGTACCAGCATGGGAGACTGGCTGGGAATCCCAAGTTCCATTGACCTTTTTGAACCTGAAAATTGAGTTAGTTTCTCTATGAGATAGTAAAAGAAGGTTCAAATTGAACAGCTGCTGTCAACGGCCATTCTAAGCTGAATGTGCATGCTCTTGTCAGATCGCAGCAGCGTTGCAGCTTAAGGCTTGGCAAGTACCAGCATGGGAGACTGCCTGGGAATCCCAAGTTCTGTTGACCTTTTTGAACCTGAAAATTGTGTTGGTTTCTCTATGAGATAGTAAAAGAAAGTAGAAATTAGGCAGCTGCTGTCAACGGCCATTCTAAGCTGAATGTGCCTGCTCTCGTCAGATCGCAGCAGCAATGCAGCTTAAGGCTTGGCAAGTACCAGCATGGGAGACTGGCTGGGAATCCCACATTCCGTTGACCTTTTTGAACCTGAAAATTGTTAGTTTCTCTGTCAAATATGGTAAAAGAAGGTTCAAATTGAACAGCTGCTGTCAACGGCCATTCTAAGCTGAATGTGCCTGCTCTCGTCAGATCGCAGCAGCAATGCAGCTTAAGGTTTGGCAAGTACCAGCATGGGAGACTGGCTGGGAATCCCAAGTTCCGTTGACCTTTTTGAACCTGAAAATTGTGTTAGTTTCTCTATGAGATAGTAAAAGAAGGTTCAAACTGAACAGCTGCTGTCAACGGCCATTCTAAGCTGAATGTGCCTGCTCTCGTCAGATCACAGCAGCAATGCAGCTTAAGGCTTGGCAAGTACCAGCATGGGAGACTGGCTGGGAATCCCAAGTTCTGTTGACCTTTTTGAACCTGAAAATTGTGTTAGTTTCTCTATGAGATAGTAAAAGAAGGTTCAAATTGAACAGCTGCTGTCAACGGCCATTCTAAGCTGAATGTGCCTGCTCTCGTCAGATCGCAGCAGCAATGCAGCTTAAGGCTTGGCAAGTACCAGCATGGGAGACTGGCTGGGAATCCCAAGTTCTGTTGACATTTTTGAACCTGAAAATTGTGTTAGTTTCTCTATGAGATAGTAAAAGAAGGTTCAAATTGAACAACTGCTGTCAACGGCCATTCTAAGCTGAATGTGCCTGCTCTCGTCAGATCGCAGCAGCAATGCAGCTTAAGGCTTGGCAAGTACCAGCATGGGAGACTGGCTGAGAATCTCAAGTTCCGTTGACCTTTTTGAACCTGAAAATTGTGTTAGTTTCTCTATGAGATAGTAAAAGAAGGTTCAAATTGAACAGCTGCTGTCAACGCCCATTCTAAGCTGAATGTGCCTGCTCTTGTCAGATTGCAGGAGCTATGCAGCTTAAGGCTTGGCAAGTACCAGCATGGGAGACTGGCTGGGAATCCCAAGTTCCATTGACCTCTTTGAACCTGAAAATTGTGTTAGTTTCTCTATGAGATAGTAAAAGAAGGTTCAAATTGAACAGCTGCTGTCAACGGCCATTCTAAGCTGAATGTGCGTGCTCTTGTCAGATCGCAGCAGCGATGCAGCTTAAGGCTTGGCAAGTACCAGCATGGGAGACTGGCTGGGAATCCTAAGTTCTTTTGACCTTTTTGAACCTGAAAATTGTGTTAGTTTCTCTATGAGATAGTGAAAGAAAGTAGAAATTAGGCAGCTGCTGTCAACGGCCATTCTAAGCTGAATGTGCCTGCTCTCGTCAGATCGCAGCAGCAATGCAGCTTAAGGCTTGGCAAGTACCAGCATGGGAGACTGGCTGGGAATCCCAAGTTCCGTTGACCCTTTTGAACCTGAAAATTGTTAGTTTCTCTGTCAAAGATCTTAAAAGAAGGTTCAAATTGAACAGCTGCTGTCAACAGCCATTCTAAGCTGAATGTTCCTGCTCTCGTCAGATCGCAGCAGCAATGCAGCTTAAGGCTTGGCAAGTACCAGCATGGGAGACTGGCTGGGAATCCCAAGTTCTGTTGACCTTTTTTTAACCTGAAAATTGTGTTAGTTTCTCTATGAGATAGTAAAAGAAGGTTCAAATTGAACAGCTGCTGTCAACGCCCATTCTAAGCTAAGGCTTGGCAAGTACCAGCATGGGAGACTGGCTGGGAATCCCAAGTTCCATTGACCTTTTTGAACCTGAAAATTGAGTTAGTTTCTCTATGAGATAGTAAAAGAAGGTTCAAATTGAACAGCTGCTGTCAACGGCCATTCTAAGCTGAATGTGCATGCTCTTGTCAGATCGCAGCAGCGTTGCAGCTTGAGGCTTGGCAAGTACCAGCATGGGAGACTGGCTGGGAATCCCAAGTTCCATTGACCTTTTTGAACCTGAAAATGTGTTAGTTTCTTTATGAGATAGTAAAAGAAGGTTCAAATTGAGCAGCTGCTGTCAATGGCCATTCTAAGCTGAATGTGCCTGCTCTCGTCGGATCGCAGCAGCGATGCAGCTTAAGGCTTGGCAAGTACCAGCATGGGAGACTGGCTGGGAATCCCAAGTTCTGTTGACCTTTTTGAACCTGAAAATTGTGTTAGTTTCTCTATGAGATAGTAAAAGAAGGTTCAAATTGAACAGCTGCTGTCAACGGCCATTCTAAGCTGAATGTGCCTGCTCTCGTCAGATCGCAGCAGCAATGCAGCTTAAGGCTTGGCAAGTACCAGCATGGGACACTGGCTGGGAATCCCACGTTCTGTTGACCTTTTTGAACCTGAAAATTGTGTTAGTTTCTCTATGAGATAGTAAAAGAAGGTTCAAATTGAACAGCTGCTGTCAACGGCCATTCTAAGCTGAATGTGCCTGCTCTCGTCAGATCGCAGCAGCAATGCAGCTTAAGGCTTGGAAAGTACCAGCATGGGAGACTGGCTGGGAATCCCAAGTTCCGTTGACCTTTTTGAACCTGAAAATTGTGTTCGTTTCTCTATGAGATAGTAAAAGAAGGTTCAAATTGAACAGCTGCTGTCAACGGCCATTCTGAGCTGAATGTGCCTGCTCTCGTCAGATCGCAGCAGCAATGCAGCTTAAGGCTTGGCAAGTACCAGCATGGGAGACTGGCTGGGAATCCCAAGTTCCGTTGACCTTTTTGAACCTGAAAATTGTTAGTTTCTCTGTCAAAGATGGTAAAAGAAGGTTCAAATTGAACAGCTGCTGTCAACGGCCATTCTAAGCTGAATGTGCCTGCTCTCGTCAGATCGCAGCAGCAATGCAGCTTAAGGCTTGGCAAGTACCAGCATGGGAGACTGGCTGCGAATCCCAAGTTCCGTTGACCTTTTTGAACCTGAAAATTGTGTTAGTTTCTCTATGAGATTGTAAAAGAAGGTTCAAATTGAACAGCTGCTGTCAACGGCCATTCTAAGCTGAATGTGCGTGCTCTTGTCAAATCGCAGCAGCGATGCAGCTTAAGGCTTAGCAAGTACCAGCATGGGAAACTGGCTGGGAATCCCAAGTTCTGTTGACAATTTTGAACCTGAAAATTGTGTTAGTTTCTCTATGAGATAGTAAAAGAAGGTTCAAATTGAACAGCTGCTGTCAATGGCCATTCTAAGCTGAATGTGCCTGCTCTCGTCAGATCGCAGCAGCAATGCAGCTTAAGGCTTGGCAAGTACCAGCATGGGAGACTGGCTGGGAATCCTAAGTTCTCTTGACCTTTTTGAACCTGAAAATTGTGTTAGTTTCTCTATGAGATAGTAAAAGAAGGTTCAAATTGAACAGCTGCTGTCAACGGCCATTCTAAGCTGAATGTGCCTGCTCTCGTCAGATCGCAGCAGCAATGCAGCTTAAGGCTTGGCAAGTACCAGCATGGGAGACTGGCTGGGAATCCTAAGTTCTGTTGACCTTTTTGAACCTGAAAATTGTGTTAGTTTCTCTATGAGGTAGTAAAATAAGGTTCAAATTGAACAGTTGCTGTCAACGGCCATTCTAAGCTGAATGTGCCTGCTCTCGTTAGATCGCAGCAGCAATGCAGCTTAAGGCTTGGCAAGTACCAGCATGGGAGACTAGCTGGGAATCCCAAGTTCTGTTGACCTTTTTGAACCTGAAAAATGTGTTAGTTTCTCTATGAGATAGTAAAAGAAGGTTCAAATTGAACAGCTGCTGTCAACAGCCATTCTAAGCTGAATATGCCTGCTCTCGTCAGATCGCAGCAGCAATGCAGCTTAAGGCTTTGCAAGTACCAGCATGGGAGACTGGCTGGGAATCCCAAGTTCTGTTGACATTTTTGAACCTGAAAATTGTGTTAGTTTCTCTATGAGATAGTAAAAGAAGGTTCAAATTGAACAGCTGCTCTCAACGGCCATTCTACTAAGCTTAATGTGCCTGCTCTCGTCAGATCGCAGCAGCAATGCAGCTTAAGGCTTGGCAAGTACCAGCATGGGAGACTGGCTGGGAATCCTAAGTTCTGTTGACCTTTTTGAACCTGAAAATTGTGTTAGTTTCTCTATGAGATAGTAAAAGAAGGTTCAAATTGAACAGCTGCTGTCAACGGCCATTCTAAGCTGAATGTGCCTGCTCTCGTCAGATCGCAGCAGCAATGCAGCTTAAGCCTTGGAAAGTACCAGCATGGGAGACTGGCTGGGAATCCCAAGTTCTGTTGACCTTTTTGAACCTGAAAATTGTGTTAGTTTCTCTATGAGATAGTAAAAGAAGGTTCAAATTGAACAGCTGCTGTCAACGGCCATTCTAAGCTGAATGTGCCTGCTCTCGTCGGATCGCAGCAGCGATGCAGCTTAAGGCTTGGCAAGTACCAGCATGGGAGACTGCCTGGGAATCCCAAGTTCTGTTGACCTTTTTGAACCTGAAAATTGTGTTAGTTTCTCTATGAGATAGTAAAAGAAGGTTCAAATTGAACAGCTGCTGTCAACGGCCATTCTAAGCTGAATGTGCCTGCTCTCGTCAGATCGCAGCAGCAATGCAGCTTAAGGCTTGGCAAGTACCAGCATGGGACACTGGCTGGGAATCCCAAGTTCTGTTGACCTTTTTGAACCTGAAAATTGTGTTAGTTTCTCTATGAGATAGTAAAAGAAGGTTCAAATTGAACAGCTGCTGTCAACGGCCATTCTAAGCTGAATGTGCCTGCTCTCGTCAGATCCCAGAAGCAATGCAGCTTAGGGCTTGGAAAGTACCAGCATGGGAGACTGGCTGGGAATCCCAAGTTCCGTTGACCTTTTTGAACCTGAAAATTGTGTTAGTTTCTCTATGAGATAGTAAAAGAAGGTTCAAATTGAACAGCTGCTGTCAACGGCCATTCTAAGCTGAATGTGCCTGCTCTCGTCAGATCGCAGCAGCAATGCAGCTTAAGGCTTGGCAAGTACCAGCATGGGAGACTGGCTGGGAATCCCAAGTTCCGTTGACCTTTTTGAACCTGAAAATTGTTAGTTTCTCTGTCAAAGATGGTAAAAGAAGGTTCAAATTGAACAGCTGCTGTCAACGGCCATTCTAAGCTGAATGTGCCTGCTCTCGTCAGATCGCAGCAGCAATGCAGCTTAAGGCTTGGCAAGTACCAGCATGGGAGACTGGCTGCGAATCCCAAGTTCCGTTGACCTTTTTGAACCTGAAAATTGTGTTAGTTTCTCTATGAGATTGTAAAAGAAGGTTCAAATTGAACAGCTGCTGTCAACGGCCATTCTAAGCTGAATGTGCGTGCTCTTGTCAAATCGCAGCAGCGATGCAGCTTAAGGCTTAGCAAGTACCAGCATGGGAAACTGGCTGGGAATCCCAAGTTCTGTTGACATTTTTGAACCTGAAAATTGTGTTAGTTTCTCTATGAGATAGTAAAAGAAGGTTCAAATTGAACAGCTGCTGTCAATGGCCATTCTAAGCTGAATGTGCCTGTTCTCGACAGATCGCAGCAGCAATGCAGCTTAAGGCTTGGCAAGTACCAGCATGGGAGACTGCCTGGGAATCCTAAGTTCTGTTGACCTTTTTGAACCTGAAAATTGTGTTAGTTTCTCTATGAGGTAGTAAAATAAGGTTCAAATTGAACAGTTGCTGTCAACGGCCATTCTAAGCTGAATGTGCCTGCTCTCGTCAGATCGCAGCAGCAATGCAGCTTAAGGCTTGGCAAGTACCAGCATGGGAGACTAGCTGGGAATCCCAAGTTCCGTTGACATTTTTTGAACCTGAAAATTGTGTTAGTTTCTCTATGAGATAGTAAAAGAAGGTTCAAATTGAACAACTGCTGTCAACGGCCATTCTACTAAGCTTAATGTGCCTGCTCTCGTCAGATCGCAGCAGCAATGCAGCTTAAGGCTTGGCAAGTACCAGCATGGGAGACTGGCTGGGAATCCCAAGTTCCGTTGACCTTTTTGAACCTGAAAATTGTGTTAGTTTCTCTTTGAGATAGTAAAAGAAGGTTCAAATTGAACAGCTGCTGTCAACGGCCATTCTAAGCTGAATGTGCCTGCTCTCGTCAGATCGCAGCAGCAATGCAGCTTAAGGCTTGGCAAGTACCAGCATGGGAGACTGGCTGGGAATCCTAAGTTCTGTTGACCTTTTTGAACCTGAAAATTGTGTTAGTTTCTCTATGAGGTAGTAAATGAAGGTTCAAATTGAAGAGTTGCTGTCAACGGCCATTCTAAGCTGAATGTGCCTGCTCTCGTCAGATCGCAGCAGCAATGCAGCTTAATGCTTGGCAAGTACCAGCATGGGAGACTAGCTGGGAATCCCAAGTTCCGTTGACCTTTTTGAACCTGAAAATTGTGTTAGTTTCTCTATGAGATAGTAAAAGAAGGTTCAAATTGAACAGCTGCTGTCAACAGCCATTCTAAGCTGAATGTGCCTGCTCTGGTCAGATCGCAGCAGCAATGCAGCTTAAGGCTTTGCAAGTACCAGCATGGAAGACTGGCTGGGAATCCCAAGTTCTGTTGACATTTTTGAACCTGAAAATTGTGTTAGTTTCTCTATGAGATAGTAAAAGAAGGTTCAAATTGAACAGCGGCTGTCAACGGCCATTCTAAGCTGAATGTGCCTGCTCTCGTCAGATCGAAGCAGCAATGCAGCTTAAGGCTTGGCAAGTACCAGCATGGGAGACTGGCTGGGAATCCCACGTTCCTTTGACCTTTTTGAACCTGAAAATTGTTAGTTTCTCTGTCAAAGATGGTAAAAGAAGGTTCAAATTGAACAGCTGCTGTCAACGGCCATTCTAAGCTGAATGTGCCTGCTCTCGTCAGATCGCAGCAGCAATGCAGCTTAAGGTTTGGCAAGTACCAGCATGGGAGACTGGCTGGGAATCCCAAGTTCTGTTGACCTTTTTGAACCTGAAAATTGTGTTAGTTTCTCTATGAGATAGTAAAAGAAGGTTCAAATTGAACAGCTGCTGTCAACGGCCATTCTAAGCTGAATGTGCCTGCTCTCGTCGGATCGCAGCAGCGATGCAGCTTAAGGCTTGGCAAGTACCAGCATGGGAGACTGGCTGGGAATCCCAAGTTCTGTTGACCTTTTTGAACCTGAAAATTGTGTTAGTTTCTCTATGAGATAGTAAAAGAAGGTTCAAATTGAACAGCTGCTGTCAACGGCCATTCTAAGCTGAATGTGCCTGCTCTCGTCAGATCGCAGCAGCAATGCAGCTTAAGGCTTGGCAAGTACCAGCATGGGACACTGGCTGGGAATCCCACGTTCTGTTGACCTTTTTGAACCTGAAAATTGTGTTAGTTTCTCTATGAGATAGTAAAAGAAGGTTCAAATTGAACAGCTGCTGTCAACGGCCATTCTAAGCTGAATGTGCCTGCTCTCGTCAGATCGCAGCAGCAATGCAGCTTAAGGCTTGGAAAGTACCAGCATGGGAGACTGGCTGGGAATCCCAAGTTCCGTTGACCTTTTTGAACCTGAAAATTGTGTTAGTTTCTCTATGAGATAGTAAAAGAAGGTTCAAATTGAACAGCTGCTGTCAACGGCCATTCTAAGCTGAATGTGCCTGCTCTCGTCAGATCGCAGCAGCATAAGGCTTGGCAAGTACAAGCATGGGAGACTGGCAGGGAATCCCAAGTTCCGTTGACCTTTTTGAACCTGAAAATTGTGTTAGTTTCTCTATGAGATAGTAAAAGAAGGTTCAAATTGAACAGCTGCTGTCAACGGCCATTCTAAGCTCAATGTGCCTGCTCTCGTCAGATCGCAGCAGCAATGCAGCTTAAGGCTTGGCAAGTACCAGCATGGGAGACTGGCTGGCAATCCCAAATTCCGTTGACCTTTTTGAACCTGAAAATTGTGTTAGTTTCTCTATGAGATAGTAAAAGAAGGTTCAAATTGAACAGCTGCTGTCAACGGCCATTCTAAGCTCAATGTGCCTGCTCTCGTCAGATCGCAGCAGCAATGCAGCTTAAGGCTTGGCAAGTACCAGCATGGGAGACTGGCTGGCAATCCCAAATTCCGTTGACCTTTTTGAACCTGAAAATTGTGTTAGTTTCTCTATGAGATAGTAAAAGAAGGTTCAAATTGAACAGCTGCTGTCAACGGCCATTCTAAGCTGAATGTGCCTGCTCTCGTCAGATCGCAGCAGCAATGCAGCTTAAGGCTTGGCAAGTACCAGCATGGGAGACTGGCTGGGAATCCCACGTTCTGTTGACCTTTTTGAACCTGAAAATTGTGTTAGTTTCTCTATGAGATAGTAAAAGAAGGTTCAAATTGAACAGCTGCTGTCAACGGCCATTCTAAGCTGAATGTGCCTGCTCTCGTCAGATCGCAGCAGCAATGCAGCTTAAGGCTTGGAAAGTACCAGCATGGGAGACTGGCTGGGAATCCCAAGTTCCGTTGACCTTTTTGAACCTGAAAATTGTGTTAGTTTCTCTATGAGATAGTAAAAGAAGGTTCAAATTGAACAGCTGCTGTCAACGGCCATTCTAAGCTGAATGTGCCTGCTCTCGTCAGATCGCAGCAGCAATGCAGCTTAAGGCTTGGCAAGTACCAGCATGGGAGACTGGCTGGGAATCCCAAGTTCCGTTGACCTTTTTGAACCTGAAAATTGTTAGTTTCTCTGTCAAAGATGGTAAAAGAAGGTTCAAATTGAACAGCTGCTGTCAACGGCCATTCTAAGCTGAATGTGCCTGCTCTCGTCAGATCGCAGCAGCAATGCAGCTTAAGGCTTGGCAAGTACCAGCATGGGAGACTGGCTGCGAATCCCAAGTTCCGTTGACCTTTTTGAACCTGAAAATTGTGTTAGTTTCTCTATGAGATTGTAAAAGAAGGTTCAAATTGAACAGCTGCTGTCAACAGCCATTCTAAGCTGAATGTGCGTGCTCTTGTCAAATCGCAGCAGCGATGCAGCTTAAGGCTTAGCAAGTACCAGCATGGGAAACTGGCTGGGAATCCCAAGTTCTGTTGACATTTTTGAACCTGAAAATTGTGTTAGTTTCTCTATGAGATAGTAAAAGAAGGTTCAAATTGAACAGCTGCTGTCAATGGCCATTCTAAGCTGAATGTGCCTGCTCTCGTCAGATCGCAGCAGCAATGCAGCTTAAGGCTTGGCAAGTACCAGCATGGGAGACTGGCTGGGAATCCCAAGTTCTGTTGACATTTTTGAACCTGAAAATTGTGTTAGTTTCTCTATGAGATAGTAAAAGAAGGTTCAAATTGAACAGCTGCTGTCAACGCCCATTCTAAGCTAAGGCTTGGCAAGTACCAGCATGGGAGACTGGCTGGGAATCCCAAGTTCCATTGACCTTTTTGAACCTGAAAATTGAGTTAGTTTCTCTATGAGATAGTAAAAGAAGGTTCAAATTGAACAGCTGCTGTCAACGGCCATTCTAAGCTGAATGTGCATGCTCTTGTCAGATCGCAGCAGCGTTGCAGCTTAAGGCTTGGCAAGTACCAGCATGGGAGACTGGCTGGGAATCCCAAGTTCCGTTGACCTTTTTGAACCTGAAAATGTGTTAGTTTCTCTATGAGATAGTAAAAGAAGGTTCAAATTGAACAGCTGCTGTCAACGGCCATTCTAAGCTGAATGTGCATGCTCTTGTCAGATCGCAGCAGCGTTGCAGCTTAAGGCTTGGCAAGTACCAGCATGGGAGACTGGCTGGGAATCCCAAGTTCTGTTGACCTTTTTGAACCTGAAAATTGTGTTAGTTTCTCTATGAGATAGTAAAAGAAAGTAGAAATTAGGCAGCTGCTGTCAACGGCCATTCTAAGCTGAATGTGCCTGCTCTCGTCAGATCGCAGCAGCAATGCAGCTTAAGGCTTGGCAAGTACCAGCATGGGAGACTGGCTGGGAATCCCACGTTCCGTTGACCTTTTTGAACCTGAAAATTGTTAGTTTCTCTGTCAAAGATGGTAAAAGAAGGTTCAAATTGAACAGCTGCTGTCAACGGCCATATTAAGCTGAATGTGCCTGCTCTCGTCAGATCGCAGCAGCAATGCAGCTTAAGGTTTGGCAAGTACCAGCATGGGAGACTGGCTGGGAATCCTAAGTTCTGTTGACCTTTTTGAACCTGAAAATTGTGTTAGTTTCTCTATGAGATAGTAAAAGAAGGTTCAAATTGAACAGCTGCTGTCAACGGCCATTCTAAGCTGAATGTGCCTGCTCTCGTCAGATCGCAGCAGCAATGCAGCTTAAGGCTTGGCAAGTACCAGCATGGGAGACTGGCTGGGAATCCCAAGTTCTGTTGACCTTTTTGAACCTGAAAATTGTGTTAGTTTCTCTATGAGATAGTAAAAGAAGGTTCAAATTGAACAGCTGCTGTCAACGGCCCTTCTAAGCTGAATGAGTGTGCTCTTGTCAGATCGCAGCAGCGATGCAGCTTAAGGCTTGGCAAGTACCAGCATGGGAGACTGACTGGGAATCCCAAGTTCTGTTGACCTTTTTGAACCTGAAAATTGTGTTAGTTTCTCTATGAGATAGTAAAAGAAGGTTCAAATTGAACAGCTGCTGTCAATGGCCATTCTAAGCTGAATGTGCCTGCTCTCGTCAGATCGCAGCAGCAATGCAGCTTAAGGCTTGGCAAGTACCAGCATGGGAGACTGGCAGGGAATCCCAAGTTCCATTGACCTTTTTGAACCTGAAAATTGTGTTAGTTTCTCTATGAGATAGTAAAAGAAGGTTCAAATTGAACAGCTGCTGTCAACGGCCACTCTAAGCTGAATGTGCCTGCTCTCGTCAGATCGCAGCAGCAATGCAGCTTAAGGCTTGGCAAGTACCAGCATGGGAGACTGGCTGGGAATCCCAAGTTCTGTTGACCTTTTTGAACCTGAAAATTGTATTAGTTTCTCTATGAGATAGTAAAAGAAGGTTCAAATTGAACAGCTGCTGTCAACGGCCATTCTAAGCTGAATGTGCCTGCTCTCGTCAGATCGCAGCAGCAATGCAGCTTAAGGCTTGGCAAGTACCAGCATGGGAGACTGGCTGGGAATCCCAAGTTCCGTTGACCTTTTTGAACCTGAAAATTGTGTTAGTTTCTCTATGAGATAGTAAAAGAAGGTTCAAATTGAACAGCTGCTGTCAACGCCCATTCTAAGCTAAGGCTTGGCAAGTACCAGCATGGGAGACTGGCTGGGAATCCCAAGTTCCATTGACCTTTTTGAACCTGAAAATTGAGTTAGATTCTCTATGAGATAGTAAAAGAAGGTTCAAATTGAACAGCTGCTGTCAACGGCCATTCTAAGCTGAATGTGCCTGCTCTCATCAGATCGCAGCAGCAATGCAGCTTAAGGCTTGGCAAGTACCAGCATGGGAGACTGGCTGGGAATCCCAATTTCCGTTGACCTTTTTGAACCTGAAAATGTGTTAGTTTCTCTATGAGATAGTAAAAGAAGGTTCAAATTGAACAGCTGCTGTCAACGGCCATTCTAAGCTGAATGTGCATGCTCTTGTCAGATCGCAGCAGCGTTGCAGCTTAAGGCTTGGCAAGTACCAGCATGGGAGACTGCCTGGGAATCCCAAGTTCTGTTGACCTTTTTGAACCTGAAAATTGTGTTAGTTTCTCTATGAGATAGTAAAAGAAAGTAGAAATTAGGCAGCTGCTGTCAACGGCCATTCTAAGCTGAATGTGCCTGCTCTCGTCAGATCGCAGCAGCAATGCAGCTTAAGGCTTGGCAAGTACCAGCATGGGAGACTGGCTGGGAATCCCATGTTCTGTTGACCTTTTTGAACCTGAAAATTGTTAGTTTCTCTGTCAAAGATGGTAAAAGAAGGTTCAAATTGAACAGCTGCTGTCAACGGCCATTCTAAGCTGAATGTGCCTGCTCTCGTCAGATCGCAGCAGCAATACAGCTTAAGGTTTGGCAAGTACCAGCATGGGAGACTGGCTGGGAATCCCAAGTTCCGTTGACCTTTTTGAACCTTAAAATTGTGTTAGTTTCTCTATGAGATAGTAAAAGAAGGTTCAAATTGAACAGCTGCTGTCAACGCCCATTCTAAGCAAAGGCTTGGCAAGTACCAGCATGGGAGACTGGCTGGGAATCCCAAGTTCCATTGACCTTTTTGAACCTGAAAATTGAGTTAGTTTCTCTATGAGATAGTAAAAGAAGGTTCAAATTGAACAGCTGCTGTCAACGGCCATTCTAAGCTGAATGTGCATGCTCTTGTCAGATCGCAGCAGCGTTGCAGCTTAAGGCTTGGCAAGTACCAGCATGGGAGACTGCCTGGGAATCCCAAGTTCTGTTGACCTTTTTGAACCTGAAAATTGTGTTAGTTTCTCTATGAGATAGTAAAAGAAAGTAGAAATTAGGCAGCTGCTGTCAACGGCCATTCTAAGCTGAATGTGCCTGCTCTCGTCAGATCGCAGCAGCGTTGCAGCTTAAGGCTTGGCAAGTACCAGCATGGGAGACTGGCTGGGAATCCCACATTCCGTTGACCTTTTTGAACCTGAAAATTGTTAGTTTCTCTGTCAAATATGGTAAAAGAAGGTTCAAATTGAACAGCTGCTGTCAACGGCCATTCTAAGCTGAATGTGCCTGCTCTCGTCAGATCGCAGCAGCAATGCAGCTTAAGGTTTGGCAAGTACCAGCATGGGAGACTGGCTGGGAATCCCAAGTTCCGTTGACCTTTTTGAACCTGAAAATTGTGTTAGTTTCTCTATGAGATAGTAAAAGAAGGTTCAAACTGAACAGCTGCTGTCAACGGCCATTCTAAGCTGAATGTGCCTGCTCTCGTCAGATCGCAGCAGCAATGCAGCTTTAGGCTTGGCAAGTACCAGCATGGGAGACTGGCTGGGAATCCCAAGTTCTGTTGACCTTTTTGAACCTGAAAATTGTGTTAGTTTCTCTATGAGATAGTAAAAGAAGGTTCAAATTGAACAGCTGCTGTCAACGGCCATTCTAAGCTGAATGTGCCTGCTCTCGTCAGATCGCAGCAGCAATGCAGCTTAAGGCTTGGCAAGTACCAGCATGGGAGACTGGCTGGGAATCCCAAGTTCTGTTGACCTTTTTGAACCTGAAAATTGTGTTAGTTTCTCTATGAGATAGTAAAAGAAGGTTCAAATTGAACAACTGCTGTCAACGGCTATTCTAAGCTGAATGTGCCTGCTCTCGTCAGATCGCAGCAGCAATGCAGCTTAAGGCTTGGCAAGTACCAGCATGGGAGACTGGCTGGGAATCTCAAGTTCCGTTGACATTTTTGAACCTGAAAATTGTGTTAGTTTCTCTATGAGATAGTAAAAGAAGGTTCAAATTGAACAGCTGCTGTCAACGGCCATTCTAAGCTTAATGTGCATGCTCTTGTCAGATCGCAGCAGCGTTGCAGCTTAAGGCTTGGCAAATACCAGCATGGGAGACTGGCTGGGAATCCTAAGTTCTTTTGACCTTTTTGAACCTGAAAATTGTGTTAGTTTCTCTATGAGATAGTGAAAGAAAGTAGAAATTAGGCAGCTGCTGTCAACGGCCATTCTAAGCTGAATGTGCCTGCTCTCGTCAGATCGCAGTAGCAATGCAGCTTAAGGCTTGGCAAGTACCAGCATGGGAGACTGGCTGGGAATCCCAAGTTCCGTTGACCTTTTTGAACCTGAAAATTGTTAGTTTCTCTGTCAAAGATCTTAAAAGAAGGTTCAAATTGAACAGCTGCTGTCAACAGCCATTCTAAGCTGAATGTTCCTGCTCTCGTCAGATCGCAGCAGCAATGCAGCTTAAGTCTTGGCAAGTACCAGCATGGGAGACTGGCTGGGAATCCCAAGTTCCGTTGACCTTTTTTTAACCTGAAAATTGTGTTAGTTTCTCTATGAGATAGTAAAAGAAGGTTCAAATTGAACAGCTGCTGTCAACGCCCATTCTAAGCTAAGGCTTGGCAAGTACCAGCATGGGAGACTGGCTGGGAATCCCAAGTTCCATTGACCTTTTTGAACCTGAAAATTGAGTTAGTTTCTCTATGAGATAGTAAAAGAAGGTTCAAATTGAACAGCTGCTGTCAACGGCCATTCTAAGCTGAACGTGCATGCTCTTGTCAGATCGCAGCAGCGTTGCAGCTTAAGGCTTGGCAAGTACCAGCATGGGAGACTGGCTGGGAATCCCAAGTTCCATTGACCTTTTTGAACCTGAAAATGTGTTAGTTTCTTTATGAGATAGTAAAAGAAGGTTCAAATTGAACAGCTGCTGTCAACGGCCATTCTAAGCTGAATGTGCATGCTCTTGTCAGATCGCAGCAGCGTTGCAGCTTAAGGCTTGGCAAGTACCAGCATGGGAGACTGGCTGGGAATCCCAAGTTCTGTTGACCTTTTTGAACATGAAAATTGTGTTAGTTTCTCTATGAGATAGTAAAAGAAAGTAGAAATTAGGCAGCTGCTGTCAACGGCCATTCTAAGCTGAATGTGCCTGCTCTCGTCAGATCGCAGCAGCAATGCAGCTTAAGGCTTGGCAAGTACCAGCATGGGAGACTGGCTGGGAATCCCACGTTCCGTTGACCTTTTTGAACCTGAAAATTGTTAGTTTCTCTGTCAAAGATGGTAAAAGAAGGTTCAAATTGAACAGCTGCTGTCAACGGCCATTCTAAGCTGAATGTGCCTGCTCTCGTCAGATCGCAGCAGCAATGCAGCTTAAGGCTTGGAAAGTACCAGCATGGGAGACTGGCTGGGAATCCCAAGTTCCGTTGACCTTTTTGAACCTGAAAATTGTGTTAGTTTCTCTATGAGATAGTAAAAGAAGGTTCAAATTGAACAGCTGCTGTCAACGGCCATTCTAAGCTGAATGTGCCTGCTCTCGTCAGATCGCAGCAGCAATGCAGCTTAAGGCTTGGCAAGTACCAGCATGGGAGACTGGCTGGGAATCCCAAGTTCCGTTGACCTTTTTGAACCTGAAAATTGTTAGTTTCTCTGTCAAAGATGGTAAAAGAAGGTTCAAATTGAACAGCTGCTGTCAACGGCCATTCTAAGCTGAATGTGCCTGCTCTCGTCAGATCGCAGCAGCAATGCAGCTTAAGGCTTGGCAAGTACCAGCATGGGAGACTGGCTGCGAATACCAAGTTCCGTTGACCGTTTTGAACCTGAAAATTGTGTTAGTTTCTCTATGAGATTGTAAAAGAAGGTTCAAATTGAACAGCTGCTGTCAACGGCCATTCTAAGCTGAATGTGCGTGCTCTTGTCAAATCGCAGCAGCGATGCAGCTTAAGGCTTAGCAAGTACCAGCATGGGAAACTGGCTGGGAATCCCAAGTTCTGTTGACATTTTTGAACCTGAAAATTGTGTTAGTTTCTCTATGAGATAGTAAAAGAAGGTTCAAATTGAACAGCTGCTGTCAATGGCCATTCTAAGCTGAATGTGCCTGCTCTCGTCAGATCGCAGCAGCAATGCAGCTTAAGGCTTGGCAAGTACCAGCATGGGAGACTGGCTGGGAATCATAAGTTCTGTTGACCTTTTTGAACCTGAAAATTGTGTTAGTTTCTCTATGAGGTAGTAAAATAAGGTTCAAATTGAACAGTTGCTGTCAACGGCCATTCTAAGCTGAATGTGCCTGCTCTCGTCAGATCGCAGCAGCAATGCAGCTTAAGGCTTGGCAAGTACCAGCATGGGAGACTAGCTGGGAATCCCAAGTTCCGTTGACCTTTTTGAACCTGAAAATTGTGTTAGTTTCTCTATGAGATAGTAAAAGAAGGTTCAAATTGAACAGCTGCTGTCAACAGCCATTCTAAGCTGAATGTGCATGCTCTGGTCAGATCGCAGCAGCAATGCAGCTTAAGGCTTTGCAAGTACCAGCATGGGAGACTGGCTGGGAATCCCAAGTTCTGTTGACATTTTTGAACCTGAAAATTGTGTTAGTTTCTCTATGAGATAGTAAAAGAAGGTTCAAATTGAACAACTGCTGTCAACGGCCATTCTACTAAGCTTAATGTGCCTGCTCTCGTCAGATCGCAGCAGCAATGCAGCTTAAGGCTTGGCAAGTACCAGCATGGGAGACTGGCTGGGAATCCCAAGTTCCGTTGACCTTTTTGAACCTGAAAATTGTGTTAGTTTCTCTATGAGATAGTAAAAGAAGGTTCAAATTGAACAGCTGCTGTCAACGGCCATTCTAAGCTGAATGTGCCTGCTCTCGTCAGATCGCAGCAGCAATGCAGCTTAAGGCTTGGCAAGTACCAGCATGGGAGACTGGCTGGGAATCCTAAGTTCTGCTGACCTTTTTGAACCTGAAAATTGTGTTAGTTTCTCTATGAGGTAGTAAAATAAGGTTCAAATTGAACAGTTGCTGTCAACGGCCATTCTAAGCTGAATGTGCCTGCTCTCGTCAGATCGCAGCAGCAATGCAGCTTAAGGCTTGGCAAGTACCAGCATGGGAGACTAGCTGGGAATCCCAAGTTCCGTTGACCTTTTTGAACCTGAAAATTGTGTTAGTTTCTCTATGAGATAGTAAAAGAAGGTTCAAATTGAACAGCTGCTGTCAACAGCCATTCTAAGCTTAATGTGCCTGCTCTGGTCAGATCGCAGCAGCAATGCAGCTTAAGGCTTTGCAAGTACCAGCATGGGAGACAGGCTGGGAATCCCAAGTTCTGTTGACATTTTTGAACCTGAAAATTGTGTTAGTTTCTCTATGAGATAGTAAAAGAAGGTTCAAATTGAACAGCTGCTGTCAACGGCCATTCTACTAAGCTTAATGTGCCTGCTCTCGTCAGATCGCAGCAGCAATGCAGCTTAAGGCTTGGCAAGTACCAGCATGGGAGACTGGCTGGGAATCCCAAGTTCCGTTGACCTTTTTGAACCTGAAAATTGTGTTAGTTTCTCTATGAGATAGTAAAAGAAGGTTCAAATTGAACAGCTGCTGTCAACGGCCATTCTAAGCTGAATGTGCCTGCTCTCGTCAGATCGCAGCAGCAATGCAGCTTAAGGCTTGGCAAGTACCAGCATGGGAGACTGGCTGGGAATCCCAAGTTCCGTTGACCTTTTTGAACCTGAAAATTGTGTTAGTTTCTCTATGAGATAGTAAAAGAAGGTTCAAATTGAACAGCTGCTGTCAACGGCCATTCTAAGCTGAATGTGCCTGCTCTCGTCAGATCGCAGCAGCAATGCAGCTTAAGGCTTGGCAAGTACCAGCATGGGAGACTGGCTGGGAATCATAAGTTCCGTTGACCTTTTTTTAACCTGAAAATTGTGTTAGTTTCTCTATGAGATAGTAAAAGAAGGTTCAAATTGAACAGCTGCTGTCAACGGCCATTCTAAGCTGAATGCGCCTGCTCTCGTCAGATCGCAGCAGCAATGCAGCTTAAGGCTTGGCAAGTACCAGCATGGGAGACTGGCTGGGAATCCCAAGTTCCATTGACTTTTTGAACCTGAAAATTGTGTTAGTTTCTCTATGAGATAGTAAAAGAAGGTTCAAATTGAACAGCTGCTGTCAACTGCCATTCTAAGCTGAATGTGCATGCTCTTGTCAGATCGCAGCAGCGTTGCAGCTTAAGGCTTTGCAAGTACCAGCATGGGAGTCTGGCTGGGAATCCCAAGTTCTCTTGACCTTTTTGAACCTGAAAATTGTGTTAGTTTCTCTATGAGATAGTAAAACAAAGTAGAAATTAGGCAGCTGCTGTCAACGGCCATTCTAAGCTGAATGTGCCTGCTCTCGTCAGATCGCAGCAGCAATGCAGCTTAAGGCTTGGCAAGTACCAGCATGGGAGACTGGCTGGGAATCCCAAGTTCCGTTGACCTTTTTGAACCTGAAAATTGTTAGTTTCTCTGTCAAAGATGGTAAAAGAAGGTTCAAATTGAACAGCTGCTGTCAACGGCCATTCTAAGCTGAATGTGCCTGCTCTCGTCAGATCGCAGCAGCAATGCAGCTTAAGGCTTGGCAAAAACCAGCATGGGAGACTGGCTGGGAATCCCAAGTTCTGTTGACCTTTTTGAACCTGAAAATTGTGTTAGTTTCTCTATGAGATAGTAAAAGAAGGTTCAAATTGAACAGCTGCTGTCAACGGCCATTCTAAGCTGAATGTGCCTGCTCTCGTCAGATCGCAGCAGCAATGCAGCTTAAGGCTTGGCAAGTACCAGCATGGGAGACTGGCTGGGAATCCCAAGTTCTGTTGACCTTTTTGAACCTGAAAATTGTGTTAGTTTCTCTATGAGATAGTAAAAGAAGGTTCAAACTGAACAGCTGCAGTCAACGGCCATTCTAAGCTGAATGTGCCTGCTCTCGTCAGATCGCAGCAGCAATGCAGCTTAAGGCTTGGCATGTACCAGCATGGGAGACTGGCTGGGAATCCTAAGTTCCGTTGACCTTTTTGAGCCTGAAAATTGTGTTAGTTTCTCTATGAGATAGTAAAAGAAGGTTCAAATTGAACAGCTGCTGTCAACGGCCATTCTAAGCTGAATGTGCCTGCTCTCGTCAGATCGCAGCAGCAATGCAGCTTAAGGCTTGGAAAGTACCAGCATGGGACACTGGCTGGGAATCCCAAGTTCTGTTGACCTTTTTGAACCTGAAAATTGTGTTAGTTTCTCTATGAGATAGTAAAAGAAGGTTCAAATTGAACAGCTGCTGTCAACGCCCATTCTAAGCTAAGGCTTGGCAAGTACCAGCATGGGAGACTGGCTGGGAATCCCAAGTTCCATTGACCTTTTTGAACCTGAAAATTGAGTTAGTTTCTCTATGAGATAGTAAAAGAAGGTTCAAATTGAACAGCTGCTGTCAACGGCCATTCTAAGCTGAATGTGCATGCTCTTGTCAGATCGCAGCAGCGTTGCAGCTTAAGGCTTGGCAAGTACCAGCATGGGAGACTGGCTGGGAATCCCAAGTTCTGTTGACCTTTTTGAACCTGAAAATTGTGTTAGTTTCTCTATGAGATAGTAAAAGAAAGTAGAAATTAGGCAACTGCTGTCAACGGCCATTCTAAGCTGAATGTGCCTGCTCTCGTCAGATCGCAGCAGCAATGCAGCTTAAGGATTGGCAAGTACCAGCATGGGAGACTGGCTGGGAATCCCACGTTCTGTTGACCTTTTTGAACCTGAAAATTGTTAGTTTCTCTGTCAAAGATGGTAAAAGAAGGTTCAAATTAAACAGCTGCTGTCAACGGCCATTCTAAGCTGAATGTGCCTGCTCTCGTCAGATCGCAGCAGCAATGCAGCTTAAGGTTTGGCAAGTACCAGCATGGGAGACTGGCTGGGAATCCCAAGTTCTGTTGACCTTTTTGAACCTGAAAATTGTGTTAGTTTCTCTATGAGATAGTAAAAGAAGGTTCAAATTGAACAGCTGCTGTCAACGCCCATTCTAAGCTAAGGCTTGGCAAGTACCAACATGGGAGACTGGCTGGGAATCCCAAGTTCCATTGACCTTTTTGAACCTGAAAATTGAGTTAGTTTCTCTATGAGATAGTAAAAGAAGGTTCAAATTGAACAGCTGCTGTCAACGGCCATTCTAAGCTGAATGTGCATGCTCTTGTCAGATCGCAGCAGCGTTGCAGCTTAAGGCTTGGCAAGTACCAGCATGGGAGACTGGCTGGGAATCCCAAGTTCCGTTGACCTTTTTGAACCTGAAAATGTGTTAGTTTCTCTATGAGATAGTAAAAGAAGGTTCAAATTGAACAGCTGCTGTCAACGGCCATTCTAAGCTGAATGTGCATGCTCTTGTCAGATCGCAGCAGCGTTGCAGCTTAAGGCTTGGCAAGTACCAGCATGGGAGACTGGCTGGGAATCCCAAGTTCTGTTGACCTTTTTGAACCTGAAAATTGTGTTAGTTTCTCTATGAGATAGTAAAAGAAAGTAGAAATTAGGCAGCGGCTGTCAACGGCCATTCTAAGCTTAATGTGCCTGCTCTCGTCAGATCGCAGCAGCAATGCAGCTTAAGGCTTGGCAAGTACCAGCATGGGAGACTGGCTGGGAATCCCACGTTCCGTTGACCTTTTTGAACCTGAAAATTGTTAGTTTCTCTGTCAAAGATGGTAAAAGAAGGTTCAAATTGAACAGCTGCTGTCAACGGCCATTCTAAGCTGAATGTGCCTGCTCTCGTCAGATCGCAGCAGCAATGCAGCTTAAGGCTTGGCAAGTACCAGCATGGGAGACTGGCTGGGAATCCCAAGTTCCGTTGACCTTTTTGAACCTGAAAATTGTGTTAGTTTCTCTATGAGATAGTAAAAGAAGGTTCAAATTGAACAGCTGCTGTCAACGGCCATTCTAAGCTGAATGTGCCTGCTCTCGTCAGATCGCAGCAGCAATGCAGCTTAAGGCTTGGCAAGTACCAGCATGGGAGACTGGCTGGGAATCATAAGTTCCGTTGACCTTTTTTTAACCTGAAAATTGTGTTAGTTTCTCTATGAGATAGTAAAAGAAGGTTCAAATTGAACAGCTGCTGTCAACGGCCATTCTAAGCTGAATGCGCCTGCTCTCGTCAGATCGCAGCAGCAATGCAGCTTAAGGCTTGGCAAGTACCAGCATGGGAGACTGGCTGGGAATCCCAAGTTCCATTGACTTTTTGAACCTGAAAATTGTGTTAGTTTCTCTATGAGATAGTAAAAGAAGGTTCAAATTGAACAGCTGCTGTCAACTGCCATTCTAAGCTGAATGTGCATGCTCTTGTCAGATCGCAGCAGCGTTGCAGCTTAAGGCTTTGCAAGTACCAGCATGGGAGTCTGGCTGGGAATCCCAAGTTCTCTTGACCTTTTTGAACCTGAAAATTGTGTTAGTTTCTCTATGAGATAGTAAAACAAAGTAGAAATTAGGCAGCTGCTGTCAACGGCCATTCTAAGCTGAATGTGCCTGCTCTCGTCAGATCGCAGCAGCAATGCAGCTTAAGGCTTGGCAAGTACCAGCATGGGAGACTGGCTGGGAATCCCAAGTTCCGTTGACCTTTTTGAACCTGAAAATTGTTAGTTTCTCTGTCAAAGATGGTAAAAGAAGGTTCAAATTGAACAGCTGCTGTCAACGGCCATTCTAAGCTGAATGTGCCTGCTCTTGTCAGATCGCAGCAGCAATGCAGCTTAAGGCTTGGCAAAAACCAGCATGGGAGACTGGCTGGGAATCCCAAGTTCTGTTGACCTTTTTGAACCTGAAAATTGTGTTAGTTTCTCTATGAGATAGTAAAAGAAGGTTCAAATTGAACAGCTGCTGTCAACGGCCATTCTAAGCTGAATGTGCCTGCTCTCGTCAGATCGCAGCAGCAATGCAGCTTAAGGCTTGGCAAGTACCAGCATGGGAGACTGGCTGGGAATCCCAAGTTCTGTTGACCTTTTTGAACCTGAAAATTGTGTTAGTTTCTCTATGAGATAGTAAAAGAAGGTTCAAACTGAACAGCTGCAGTCAACGGCCATTCTAAGCTGAATGTGCCTGCTCTCGTCAGATCGCAGCAGCAATGCAGCTTAAGGCTTGGCATGTACCAGCATGGGAGACTGGCTGGGAATCCTAAGTTCCGTTGACCTTTTTGAGCCTGAAAATTGTGTTAGTTTCTCTATGAGATAGTAAAAGAAGGTTCAAATTGAACAGCTGCTGTCAACGGCCATTCTAAGCTGAATGTGCCTGCTCTCGTCAGATCGCAGCAGCAATGCAGCTTAAGGCTTGGAAAGTACCAGCATGGGACACTGGCTGGGAATCCCAAGTTCTGTTGACCTTTTTGAACCTGAAAATTGTGTTAGTTTCTCTATGAGATAGTAAAAGAAGGTTCAAATTGAACAGCTGCTGTCAACGCCCATTCTAAGCTAAGGCTTGGCAAGTACCAGCATGGGAGACTGGCTGGGAATCCCAAGTTCCATTGACCTTTTTGAACCTGAAAATTGAGTTAGTTTCTCTATGAGATAGTAAAAGAAGGTTCAAATTGAACAGCTGCTGTCAACGGCCATTCTAAGCTGAATGTGCATGCTCTTGTCAGATCGCAGCAGCGTTGCAGCTTAAGGCTTGGCAAGTACCAGCATGGGAGACTGGCTGGGAATCCCAAGTTCCGTTGACCTTTTTGAACCTGAAAATGTGTTAGTTTCTCTATGAGATAGTAAAAGAAGGTTCAAATTGAACAGCTGCTGTCAACGGCCATTCTAAGCTGAATGTGCATGCTCTTGTCAGATCGCAGCAGCGTTGCAGCTTAAGGCTTGGCAAGTACCAGCATGGGAGACTGGCTGGGAATCCCAAGTTCTGTTGACCTTTTTGAACCTGAAAATTGTGTTAGTTTCTCTATGAGATAGTAAAAGAAAGTAGAAATTAGGCAACTGCTGTCAACGGCCATTCTAAGCTGAATGTGCCTGCTCTCGTCAGATCGCAGCAGCAATGCAGCTTAAGGATTGGCAAGTACCAGCATGGGAGACTGGCTGGGAATCCCACGTTCTGTTGACCTTTTTGAACCTGAAAATTGTTAGTTTCTCTGTCAAAGATGGTAAAAGAAGGTTCAAATTAAACAGCTGCTGTCAACGGCCATTCTAAGCTGAATGTGCCTGCTCTCGTCAGATCGCAGCAGCAATGCAGCTTAAGGTTTGGCAAGTACCAGCATGGGAGACTGGCTGGGAATCCCAAGTTCTGTTGACCTTTTTGAACCTGAAAATTGTGTTAGTTTCTCTATGAGATAGTAAAAGAAGGTTCAAATTGAACAGCTGCTGTCAACGCCCATTCTAAGCTAAGGCTTGGCAAGTACCAACATGGGAGACTGGCTGGGAATCCCAAGTTCCATTGACCTTTTTGAACCTGAAAATTGAGTTAGTTTCTCTATGAGATAGTAAAAGAAGGTTCAAATTGAACAGCTGCTGTCAACGGCCATTCTAAGCTGAATGTGCATGCTCTTGTCAGATCGCAGCAGCGTTGCAGCTTAAGGCTTGGCAAGTACCAGCATGGGAGACTGGCTGGGAATCCCAAGTTCCGTTGACCTTTTTGAACCTGAAAATGTGTTAGTTTCTCTATGAGATAGTAAAAGAAGGTTCAAATTGAACAGCTGCTGTCAACGGCCATTCTAAGCTGAATGTGCATGCTCTTGTCAGATCGCAGCAGCGTTGCAGCTTAAGGCTTGGCAAGTACCAGCATGGGAGACTGGCTGGGAATCCCAAGTTCTGTTGACCTTTTTGAACCTGAAAATTGTGTTAGTTTCTCTATGAGATAGTAAAAGAAAGTAGAAATTAGGCAGCGGCTGTCAACGGCCATTCTAAGCTTAATGTGCCTGCTCTCGTCAGATCGCAGCAGCAATGCAGCTTAAGGCTTGGCAAGTACCAGCATGGGAGACTGGCTGGGAATCCCACGTTCCGTTGACCTTTTTGAACCTGAAAATTGTTAGTTTCTCTGTCAAAGATGGTAAAAGAAGGTTCAAATTGAACAGCTGCTGTCAACGGCCATATTAAGCTGAATGTGCCTGCTCTCGTCAGATCGCAGCAGCAATGCAGCTTAAGGTTTGGCAAGTACCAGCATGGGAGACTGGCTGGGAATCCCACATTCTGTTGACCTTTTTGAACCTGAAAATTGTGTTAGTTTCTCTATGAGATAGTAAAAGAAGGTTCAAATTGAACAGCAGCTGTCAACGGCCATTCTAAGCTGAATGTGCCTGCTCTCGTCAGATCGCAGCAGCAATGCAGCTTAAGGCTTGGCAAGTACCAGCATGGGAGACTGGCTGGGAATCCCAAGTTCTGTTGACCTTTTTGAACCTGAAAATTGTGTTAGTTTCTCTATGAGATAGTAAAAGAAGGTTCAAATTGAACAGCTGCTGTCAACGGCCCTTCTAAGCTGAATGTGTGTGCTCTTGTCAGATCGCAGCAGCGATGCAGCTTAAGGCTTGGCAAGTACCAGCATGGGAGACTGGCTGGGAATCCCAAGTTCTGTTGACCTTTTTGAACCTGAAAATTGTGTTAGTTTCTCTATGAGATAGTAAAAGAAGGTTCAAATTGAACAGCTGCTGTCAACGCCCATTCTAAGCTAAGGCTTGGCAAGTACCAACATGGGAGACTGGCTGGGAATCCCAAGTTCCATTGACCTTTTTGAACCTGAAAATTGAGTTAGTTTCTCTATGAGATAGTAAAAGAAGGTTCAAATTGAACAGCTGCTGTCAACGGCCATTCTAAGCTGAATGTGCATGCTCTTGTCAGATCGCAGCAGCGTTGCAGCTTAAGGCTTGGCAAGTACCAGCATGGGAGACTGGCTGGGAATCCCAAGTTCCGTTGACCTTTTTGAACCTGAAAATGTGTTAGTTTCTCTATGAGATAGTAAAAGAAGGTTCAAATTGAACAGCTGCTGTCAACGGCCATTCTAAGCTGAATGTGCATGCTCTTGTCAGATCGCAGCAGCGTTGCAGCTTAAGGCTTGGCAAGTACCAGCATGGGAGACTGGCTGGGAATCCCAAGTTCTGTTGACCTTTTTGAACCTGAAAATTGTGTTAGTTTCTCTATGAGATAGTAAAAGAAAGTAGAAATTAGGCAGCTGCTGTCAACGGCCATTCTAAGCTTAATGTGCCTGCTCTCGTCAGATCGCAGCAGCAATGCATCTTAAGGCTTGGCAAGTACCAGCATGGGAGACTGGCTGGGAATCCCACGTTCCGTTGACCTTTTTGAACCTGAAAATTGTTAGTTTCTCTGTCAAAGATGGTAAAAGAAGGTTCAAATTGAACAGCTGCTGTCAACGGCCATATTAAGCTGAATGTGCCTGCTCTCGTCAGATTGCAGCAGCAATGCAGCTTAAGGTTTGGCAAGTACCAGCATGGGAGACTGGCTGGGAATCCCACATTCTGTTGACCTTTTTGAACCTGAAAATTGTGTTAGTTTCTCTATGAGATAGTAAAAGAAGGTTCAAATTGAACAGCTGCTGTCAACGGCCATTCTAAGCTGAATGTGCCTGCTCTCGTCAGATCGCAGCAGCAATGCAGCTTAAGGCTTGGCAAGTACCAGCATGGGAGACTGGCTGGGAATCCCAAGTTCTGTTGACCTTTTTGAACCTGAAAATTGTGTTAGTTTCTCTATGAGATAGTAAAAGAAGGTTCAAATTGAACAGCTGCTGTCAACGCCCATTCTAAGCTAAGGCTTGGCAAGTACCAGCATGGGAGACTGGCTGGGAATCCCAAGTTCCATTGACCTTTTTGAACCTGAAAATTGAGTTAGTTTCTCTATGAGATAGTAAAAGAAGGTTCAAATTGAACAGCTGCTGTCAACGGCCATTCTAAGCTGAATGTGCATGCTCTTGTCAGATCGCAGCAGCGTTGCAGCTTAAGGCTTGGCAAGTACCAGCATGGGAGACTGGCTGGGAATCCTAAGTTCTTTTGACCTTTTTGAACCTGAAAATTGTGTTAGTTTCTCTATGAGATAGTGAAAGAAAGTAGAAATTAGGCAGCTGCTGTCAACGGCCATTCTAAGCTGAATGTGCCTGCTCTCGTCAGATCGCAGCAGCAATGCAGCTTAAGGCTTGGCAAGTACCAGCATGGGAGACTGGCTGGGAATCCCAAGTTCCGTTGACCTTTTTTTAACCTGAAAATTGTGTTAGTTTCTCTATGAGATAGTAAAAGAAGGTTCAAATTGAACAGCTGCTGTCAACGCCCATTCTAAGCTAAGGCTTGGCAAGTACCAGCATGGGAGACTGGCTGGGAATCCCAAGTTCCATTGACCTTTTTGAACCTGAAAATTGAGTTAGTTTCTCTATGAGATAGTAAAAGAAGGTTCAAATTGAACAGCTGCTGTCAACGGCCATTCTAAGCTGAATGTGCATGCTCTTGTCAGATCGCAGCAGCGTTGCAGCTTAAGGCTTGGCAAGTACCAGCATGGGAGACTGGCTGGGAATCCCAAGTTCCATTGACCTTTTTGAACCTGAAAATGTGTTAGTTTCTTTATGAGATAGTAAAAGAAGGTTCAAATTGAACAGCTGCTGTCAACGGCCATTCTAAGCTGAATGTGCATGCTCTTGTCAGATCGCAGCAGCGTTGCAGCTTAAGGCTTGGCAAGTACCAGCATGGGAGACTGGCTGGGAATCCCAAGTTCTGTTGACCTTTTTGAACATGAAAATTGTGTTAGTTTCTCTATGAGATAGTAAAAGAAAGTAGAAATTAGGCAGCTGCTGTCAACGGCCATTCTAAGCTGAATGTGCCTGCTCTCGTCAGATCGCAGCAGCAATGCAGCTTAAGGCTTGGCAAGTACCAGCATGGGAGACTGGCTGGGAATCCCAAGTTCTGTTGACCTTTTTGAACCTGAAAATTGTGTTAGTTTCTCTATGAGATAGTAAAAGAAGGTTCAAATTGAACAGCTGCTGTCAACGGCCATTCTAAGCTGAATGTGCCTGCTCTCGTCAGATCGCAGCAGCAATGCAGCTTAAGGCTTGGCAAGTACCAGCATGGGACACTGGCTGGGAATCCCACGTTCTGTTGACCTTTTTGAACCTGAAAATTGTGTTAGTTTCTCTATGAGATAGTAAAAGAAGGTTCAAATTGAACAGCTGCTGTCAACGGCCATTCTAAGCTGAATGTGCCTGCTCTCGTCAGATCGCAGCAGCAATGCAGCTTAAGTCTTGGAAAGTACCAGCATGGGAGACTGGCTTGGGAATCCCAAGTTCCGTTGACCTTTTTGAACCTGAAAATTGTGTTAGTTTCTCTATGAGATAGTAAAAGAAGGTTCAAATTGAACAGCTGCTGTCAACGGCCATTCTAAGCTGAATGTGCCTGCTCTCGTCAGATCGCAGCAGCATAAGGCTTGGCAAGTACAAGCATGGGAGACTGGCAGGGAATCCCAAGTTCCGTTGACCTTTTTGAACCTGAAAATTGTGTTAGTTTCTCTATGAGATAGTAAAAGAAGGTTCAAATTGAACAGCTGCTGTCAACGGCCATTCTAAGCTCAATGTGCCTGCTCTCGTCAGATCGCAGCAGCAATGCAGCTTAAGGCTTGGCAAGTACCAGCATGGGAGACTGGCTGGCAATCCCAAATTCCGTTGACCTTTTTGAACCTGAAAATTGTGTTAGTTTCTCTATGAGATAGTAAAAGAAGGTTCAAATTGAACAGCTGCTGTCAACGGCCATTCTAAGCTGAATGTGCCTGCTCTCGTCAGATCGCAGCAGCAATGCAGCTTAAGGCTTGGAAAGTACCAGCATGGGAGACTGGCTGGGAATCCCAAGTTCCGTTGACCTTTTTGAACCTGAAAATTGTGTTAGTTTCTCTATGAGATAGTAAAAGAAGGTTCAAATTGAACAGCTGCTGTCAACGGCCATTCTAAGCTGAATGTGCCTGCTCTCGTCAGATCGCAGCAGCAATGCAGCTTAAGGCTTGGCAAGTACCAGCATGGGAGACTGGCTGGGAATCCCAAGTTCCGTTGACCTTTTTGAACCTGAAAATTGTTAGTTTCTCTGTCAAAGATGGTAAAAGAAGGTTCAAATTGAACAGCTGCTGTCAACGGCCATTCTAAGCTGAATGTGCCTGCTCTCGTCAGATCGCAGCAGCAATGCAGCTTAAGGCTTGGCAAGTACCAGCATGGGAGACTGGCTGCGAATCCCAAGTTCCGTTGACCTTTTTGAACCTGAAAATTGTGTTAGTTTCTCTATGAGATTGTAAAAGAAGGTTCAAATTGAACAGCTGCTGTCAACGGCCATTCTAAGCCGAATGTGCGTGCTCTTGTCAAATCGCAGCAGCGATGCAGCTTAAGGCTTAGCAAGTACCAGCATGGGAAACTGGCTGGGAATCCCAAGTTCTGTTGACATTTTTGAACCTGAAAATTGTGTTAGTTTCTCTATGAGATAGTAAAAGAAGGTTCAAATTGAACAGCTGCTGTCAATGGCCATTCTAAGCTGAATGTGCCTGCTCTCGTCAGATCGCAGCAGCAATGCAGCTTAAGGCTTGGCAAGTACCAGCATGGGAGACTGGCTGGGAATCCTAAGATCTGTTGACCTTTTTGAACCTGAAAATTGTGTTAGTTTCTCTATGATGTAGTAAAATAAGGTTCAAATTGAACAGTTGCTGTCAACGGCCATTCTAAGCTGAATGTGCCTGCTCTCGTCAGATCGCAGCAGCAATGCAGCTTAAGGCTTGGCAAGTACCAGCATGGGAGACTAGCTGGGAATCCCAAGTTCCGTTGACCTTTTTGAACCTGAAAATTGTGTTAGTTTCTCTATTAATAGTAAAAGAAGGTTCAAATTGAACAGCTGCTGTCAACAGCCATTCTAAGCTGAATGTGCATGCTCTGGTCAGATCGCAGCAGCAATGCAGCTTAAGGCTTTGCAAGTACCAGCATGGGAGACTGGCTGGGAATCCCAAGTTCTGTTGACATTTTTGAACCTGAAAATTGTGTTAGTTTCTCTATGAGATAGTAAAAGAAGGTTCAAATTGAACAACTGCTGTCAACGGCCATTCTACTAAGCTTAATGTGCCTGCTCTCGTCAGATCGCAGCAGCAATGCAGCTTAAGGCTTGGCAAGTACCAGCATGGGAGACTGGCTGGGAATCCCAAGTTCCGTTGACCTTTTTGAACCTGAAAATTGTGTTAGTTTCTCTATGAGATAGTAAAAGAAGGTTCAAATTGAACAGCTGCTGTCAACGGCCATTCTAAGCTGAATGTGCCTGCTCTCGTCAGATCGCAGCAGCAATGCAGCTTAAGGCTTGGCAAGTACCAGCATGGGAGACTGGCTGGGAATCCTAAGTTCTGTTGACCTTTTTGAACCTGAAAATTGTGTTAGTTTCTCTATGAGGTAGTAAAATAAGGTTCAAATTGAACAGTTGCTGTCAACGGCCATTCTAAGCTGAATGTGCCTGCTCTCGTCAGATCGCAGCAGCAATGCAGCTTAAGGCTTGGCAAGTACCAGCATGGGAGACTAGCTGGGAATCCCAAGTTCCGTTGACCTTTTTGAACCTGAAAATTGTGTTAGTTTCTCTATGAGATAGTAAAAGAAGGTTCAAATTGAACAGCTGCTGTCAACAGCCATTCTAAGCTGAATGTGCCTGCTCTGGTCAGATCGCAGCAGCAATGCAGCTTAAGGCTTTGCAAGTACCAGCATGGGAGACTGGCTGGGAATCCCAAGTTCTGTTGACATTTTTGAACCTGAAAATTGTGTTAGTTTCTCTATGAGATAGTAAAAGAAGGTTCAAATTGAACAGCTGCTGTCAACGGCCATTCTAAGCTGAATGTGCTTGCTCTCGTCAGATCGCAGCAGCAATGCAGCTTAAGGCTTGGCAAGTACCAGCATGGGAGACTGGCTGGGAATCCCAAGTTCCGTTGACCTTTTTGAACCTGAAAATTGTGTTAGTTTCTCTATGAGATAGTAAAAGAAGGTTCAAATTGAACAGCTGCTGTCAACGGCCATTCTAAGCTGAATGTGCCTGCTCTCGTCAGATCGCAGCAGCAATGCAGCTTAAGGCTTGGCAAGTACCAGCATGGGACACTGGCTGGGAATCCCACGTTCTGTTGACCTTTTTGAACCTGAAAATTGTGTTAGTTTCTCTATGAGATAGTAAAAGAAGGTTCAAATTGAACAGCTGCTGTCAACGGCCATTCTAAGCTGAATGCGCCTGCTCTCGTCAGATCGCAGCAGCAATGCAGCTTAAGGCTTGGCAAGTACCAGCATGGGAGACTGGCTGGGAATCCCAAGTTCCATTGACTTTTTGAACCTGAAAATTGTGTTAGTTTCTCTATGAGATAGTAAAAGAAGGTTCAAATTGAACAGCTGCTGTCAACTGCCATTCTAAGCTGAATGTGCATGCTCTTGTCAGATCGCAGCAGCGTTGCAGCTTAAGGCTTGGCAAGTACCAGCATGGGAGTCTGGCTGGGAATCCCAAGTTCTGTTGACCTTTTTGAACCTGAAAATTGTGTTAGTTTCCCTATGGGATAGTAAAACAAAGTAGAAATGAGGCAGCTGCTGTCAACGGCCATTCTAAGCTGAATGTGCCTGCTCTCGTCAGATCGCAGCAGCAATGCAGCTTAAGGCTTGGCAAGTACCAGCATGGGAGACTGGCTGGGAATCCCAAGTTCCGTTGACCTTTTTGAACCTGAAAATTGTTAGTTTCTCTGTCAAAGATGGTAAAAGAAGGTTCAAATTGAACAGCTGCTGTCAACGGCCATTCTAAGCTGAATGTGCCTGCTCTCGTCAGATCGCAGCAGCAATGCAGCTTAAGGCTTGGCAAAAACCAGCATGGGAGACTGGCTGGGAATCCCAAGTTCTGTTGACCTTTTTGAACCTGAAAATTGTGTTAGTTTCTCTATGAGATAGTAAAAGAAGGTTCAAATTGAACAGCTGCTGTCAACGGCCATTCTAAGCTGAATGTGCCTGCTCTCGTCAGATCGCAGCAGCAATGCAGCTTAAGGCTTGGCAAGTACCAGCATGGGAGACTGGCTGGGAATCCCAAGTTCTGTTGACCTTTTTGAACCTTAAAATTGTGTTAGTTTCTCTATGAGATAGTAAAAGAAGGTTCAAACTGAACAGCTGCTGTCAACGGCCATTCTAAGATGAATGTGCCTGCTCTCGTCAGATCGCAGCAGCAATGCAGCTTAAGGCTTGGCATGTACCAGCATGGGAGACTGGCTGGGAATCCTAAGTTCCGTTGACCTTTTTGAGCCTGAAAATTGTGTTAGTTTCTCTATGAGATAGTAAAAGAAGGTTCAAATTGAACAGCTGCTGTCAACGGCCATTCTAAGCTGAATGTGCCTGCTCTCGTCAGATCGCAGCAGCAATGCAGCTTAAGGCTTGGAAAGTACCAGCATGGGAGACTGGCTGGGAATCCCAAGTTCTGTTGACCTTTTTGAACCTGAAAATTGTGTTAGTTTCTCTATGAGATAGTAAAAGAAGGTTCAAATTGAACAGCTGCTGTCAACGCCCATTCTAAGCTAAGGCTTGGCAAGTACCAGCATGGGAGACTGGCTGGGAATCCCACGTTCCATTGACCTTTTTGAACCTGAAAATTGAGTTAGTTTCTCTATGAGATAGTAAAAGAAGGTTCAAATTGAACAGCTGCTGTCAACGGCCGTTCTAAGCTGAATGTGCATGCTCTTGTCAGATCGCAGCAGCGTTGCAGCTTAAGGCTTGGCAAGTACCAGCATGGGAGACTGCCTGGGAATCCCAAGTTCTGTTGACCTTTTTGAACCTGAAAATTGTGTTAGTTTCTCTATGAGATAGTAAAAGAAAGTAGAAATTAGGCAGCTGCTGTCAACGGCCATTCTAAGCTGAATGTGCCTGCTCTCGTCAGATCGCAGCAGCAATGCAGCTTAAGGCTTGGCAAGTACCAGCATGGGAGACTGGCTGGGAATCCCACATTCCGTTGACCTTTTTGAACCTGAAAATTGTTAGTTTCTCTGTCAAATATGGTAAAAGAAGGTTCAAATTGAACAGCTGCTGTCAACGGCCATTCTAAGCTGAATGTGCCTGCTCTCGTCAGATCGCAGCAGCAATGCAGCTTAAGGTTTGGCAAGTACCAGCATGGGAGACTGGCTGGGAATCCCAAGTTCCGTTGACCTTTTTGAACCTGAAAATGTGTTAGTTTCTCTATGAGATAGTAAAAGAAGGTTCAAATTGAACAGCTGCTGTCAACGGCCATTCTAAGCTGAATGTGCATGCTCTTGTCAGATCGCAGCAGCGTTGCAGCTTAAGGCTTGGCAAGTACCAGCATGGGAGACTGGCTGGGAATCCCAAGTTCTGTTGACCTTTTTGAACCTGAAAATTGTGTTAGTTTCTCTATGAGATAGTAAAAGAATGTAGAAATTAGGCAGCTGCTGTCAACGGCCATTCTAAGCTGAATGTGCCTGCTCTCGTCAGAGCGCAGCAGCAATGCAGCTTAAGGCTTGGCAAGTACCAGCATGGGAGACTGGCTGGGAATCCCACGTTCCGTTGACCTTTTTGAACCTAAAAATTGTTAGTTTCTCTGTCAAAGATGGTAAAAGAAGGTTCAAATTGAACAGCTGCTGTCAACGGCCATATTAAACTGAATGTGCCTGCTCTCGTCAGATCGCAGCAGCAATGCAGCTTAAGGTTTGGCAAGTACCAGCATGGGAGACTGGCTGGGAATCCCAAGTTCTGTTGACCTTTTTGAACCTGAAAATTGTGTTAGTTTCTCTATGAGATAGTAAAAGAAGGTTCAAATTGAACAGCTGCTGTCAACGGCCATTCTAAGCTGAATGTGCCTGCTCTCGTCAGATCGCAGCAGCAATGCAGCTTAAGGCTTGGCAAGTACCAGCATGGGAGACTGGCTGGGAATCCCAAGTTCTGTTGACCTTTTTGAACCTGAAAATTGTGTTAGTTTCTCTATGAGATAGTAAAAGAAGGTTCAAATTGAAAAGCTGCTGTCAACGGCCCTTCTAAGCTGAATGTGTGTGCTCTTGTCAGATCGCAGCAGCGATGCAGCTTAAGGCTTGGCAAGTACCAGCATAGGAGACTGACTGGGAATCCCAAGTTCTGTTGACCTTTTTGAACCTGAAAATTGTGTTAGTTTCTCTATGAGATAGTAAAAGAAGGTTCAAATTGAACAGCTGCTGTCAATGGCCATTCTAAGCTGAATGTGCCTGCTCTCGTCAGATCGCAGCAGCAATGCAGCTTAAGGCTTGGCAAGTACCAGCATGGGAGACTGGCTGGGAATCCCAAGTTCTGTTGACCTTTTTGAACCTGAAAATTGTATTAGTTTCTCTATGAGATAGTAAAAGAAGGTTCAAATTGAACAGCTGCTGTCAACGGCCATTCTAAGCTGAATGTGCCTGCTCTCGTCAGATCGCAGCAGCAATGCAGCTTAAGGCTTGGCAAGTACCAGCATGGGAGACTGGCTGGGAATCCCAAGTTCTGTTGACCTTTTTGAACCTGAAAATTGTATTAGTTTCTCTATGAGATAGTAAAAGAAGGTTCAAATTGAACAGCTGCTGTCAACGCCCATTCTAAGCTAAGGCTTGGCAAGTACCAGCATGGGAGACTGGCTGGGAATCCCAAGTTCCATTGACCTTTTTGAACCTGAAAATTGAGTTAGTTTCTCTTTGAGATAGTAAAAGAAGGTTCAAATTGAACAGCTGCTGTCAACGGCCATTCTAAGCTGAATGTGCCTGCTCTCATCAGATCGCAGCAGCAATGCAGCTTAAGGCTTGGCAAGTACCAGCATGGGAGACTGGCTGGGAATCCCAAGTTCCGTTGACCTTTTTGAACCTGAAAATGTGTTAGTTTCTCTATGAGATAGTAAAAGAAGGTTCAAATTGAACAGCTGCTGTCAACGGCCATTCTAAGCTGAATGTGCATGCTCTTGTCAGATCGCAGCAGCGTTGCAGCTTAAGGCTTGGCAAGTACCAGCATGGGAGACTGCCTGGGAATCCCAAGTTCTGTTGACCTTTTTGAACCTGAAAATTGTGTTAGTTTCTCTATGAGATAGTAAAAGAAAGTAGAAATTAGGCAGCTGCTGTCAACGGCCATTCTAAGCTGAATGTGCCTGCTCTCGTCAGATCGCAGCAGCAATGCAGCTTAAGGCTTGGCAAGTACCAGCATGGGAGACTGGCTGGGAATCCCATGTTCTGTTGACCTTTTTGAACCTGAAAATTGTTAGTTTCTCTGTCAAAGATGGTAAAAGAAGGTTCAAATTGAACAGCTGCTGTCAACGGCCATTCTAATCTGAATGTGCCTGCTCTCGTCAGATCGCAGCAGCAATGCAGCTTAAGGCTTGGCAAGTACCAGCATGGGAGACTGGCTGGGAATCCCAAGTTCCGTTGACCTTTTTGAACCTGAAAATTGTGTTAGTTTCTCTATGAGATAGTAAAAGAAGGTTCAAATTGAACAGCTGCTGTCAACGCCCATTCTAAGCTAAGGCTTGGCAAATACCAGCATGGGAGACTGGCTGGGAATCCCAAGTTCCATTGACCTTTTTGAACCTGAAAATTGAGTTAGTTTCTCTATGAGATAGTAAAAGAAGGTTCAAATTGAACAGCTGCTGTCAACGGCCATTCTAAGCTGAATGTGCATGCTCTTGTCAGATCGCAGCAGCGTTGCAGCTTAAGGCTTGGCAAGTACCAGCATGGGAGACTGGCTGGGTATCCCAAGTTCTGTTGACCTTTTTGAACCTGAAAATTGTGTTAGTTTCTCTATGAGATAGTAAAAGAAAGTAGAAATTAGGCAGCTGCTGTCAACGGCCATTCTAAGCTGAATGTGCCTGCTCTCGTCAGATCGCAGCAGCGTTGCAGCTTAAGGCTTGGCAAGTACCAGCATGGGAGACTGGCTGGGAATCCCACATTCCGTTGACCTTTTTGAACCTGAAAATTGTTAGTTTCTCTGTCAAAGATGGTAAAAGAAGGTTCAAATAGAACAGCTGCTGTCAACGGCCATTCTAAGCTGAATGTGCCTGCTCTCATCAGATCGCAGCAGCAATGCAGCTTAAGGTTTGGCAAGTACCAGCATGGGAGACTGGCTGGGAATCCCAAGTTCCGTTGACCTTTTTGAACCTGAAAATTGTGTTAGTTTCTCTATGAGATAGTAAAAGAAGGTTCAAACTGAACAGCTGCTGTCAACGGCCATTCTAAGCTGAATGTGCCTGCTCTCGTCAGATCGCAGCAGCAATGCAGCTTAAGGCTTGGCAAGTACCAGCATGGGAGACTGGCTGGGAATCCCAAGTTCTGTTGACCTTTTTAACCTGAAAATTGTGTTAGTTTCTCTATGAGATAGTAAAAGAAGGTTCAAACTGAACAGCTGCTGTCAACGGCCATTCTAAGCTGAATGTGCCTGCTCTCGTCAGATCGCAGCAGCAATGCAGCTTAAGGCTTGGCAAGTACCAGCATGGGAGACTGGCTGGGAATCCCAAGTTCTGTTGACCTTTTTGAACCTGAAAATTGTGTTAGTTTCTCTATGAGATAGTAAAAGAAGGTTCAAATTGAACAACTGCTGTCAACGGCCATTCTAAGCTGAATGTGCCTGCTCTCGTCAGATCGCAGCAGCAATGCAGCTTAAGGCTTGGCAAGTACCAGCATGGGAGACTGGCTGGGAATCTCAAGTTCCGTTGACCTTTTTGAACCTGAAAATTGTGTTAGTTTCTCTATGAGATAGTAAAAGAAGGTTCAAATTGAACTGCTGCTGTCAACGCCCATTCTAAGCTGAATGTGCCTGCTCTTGTCAGATTGCAGGAGCAATGCAGCTTAAGGCTTGGCAAGTACCAGCATGGCAGACTGGCTGGGAATCCCAAGTTCCGTTGACCTTTTTGAACCTGAAAATTGTGTTAGTTTCTCTATGAGATAGTAAAAGAAGGTTCAAATTGAACAGCTGCTGTCAACGGCCATTCTAAGCTGAATGTGCGTGCTCTTGTCAGATCGCAGCAGCGATGCAGCTTAAGGCTTGGCAAGTACCAGCATGGGAGACTGGCTGGGAATCCCAAGTTCTGTTGACCTTTTTGAACCTGAAAATTGTGTTAGTTTCTCTATGAGATAGTGAAAGAAAGTAGAAATTAGGCAGCTGCTGTCAACTGCCATTCTAAGCTGAATGTGCCTGCTCTCGTCAGATCGCAGCAGCAATGCAGCTTAAGGCTTGGCAAGTACCAGCATGGGAGACTGGCTGGGAATCCCAAGTTCCGTTGACCTTTTTGAACCTGAAAATTGTTAGTTTCTCTGTCAAAGATCTTAAAAGAAGGTTCAAATTGAACAGCTGCTGTCAACAGCCATTCTAAGTTGAATGTTCCTGCTCTCGTCAGATCGCAGCAGCAATGCAGCTTAAGGCTTGGCAAGTACCAGCATGGGAGACTGGCTGGGAATCCCAAGTTCCGTTGACCTTTTTTTAACCTGAAAATTGTGTTAGTTTCTCTATGAGATAGTAAAAGAAGGTTCAAATTGAACAGCTGCTGTCAACGCCCATTCTAAGCTAAGGCTTGGCAAGTACCAGCATGGGAGACTGGCTGGGAATCCCAAGTTCCATTGACCTTTTTGAACCTGAAAATTGAGTTAGTTTCTCTATGAGATAGTAAAAGAAGGTTCAAATTGAACAGCTGCTGTCAACGGCCATTCTAAGCTGAATGTGCATGCTCTTGTCAGATCGCAGCAGCGTTGCAGCTTAAGGCTTGGCAAGTACCAGCATGGGAGACTGGCTGGGAATCCCAAGTTCCATTGACCTTTTTGAACCTGAAAATGTGTTAGTTTCTTTATGAGATAGTAAAAGAAGGTTCAAATTGAACAGCTGCTGTCAACGGCCATTCTAAGCTGAATGTGCATGCTCTTGTCAGATCGCAGCAGCGTTGCAGCTTAAGGCTTGGCAAGTACCAGCATGGGAGACTGGCTGGGAATCCCAAGTTCTGTTGACCTTTTTGAACATGAAAATTGTGTTAGTTTCTCTATGAGATAGTAAAAGAAAGTAGAAATTAGGCAGATGCTGTCAACGGCCATTCTAAGCTGAATGTGCCTGCTCTCGTCAGATCGCAGCAGCAATGCAGCTTAAGGCTTGGCAAGTACCAGCATGGGAGACTGGCTGGGAATCCCACGTTCCGTTGACCTTTTTGAACCTGAAAATTGTTAGTTTCTCTGTCAAAGATGGTAAAAGAAGGTTCAAATTGAACAGCTGCTGTCAACGGCCATTCTATGCTGAATGTGCCTGCTCTCGTCAGATCACAGCAGCAATGCAGCTTAAGGTTTGGCAAGTACCAGCATGGGAGACTGGCTGGGAATCCCAAGTTCTGTTGACCTTTTTGAACCTGAAAATTGTGTTAGTTTCTCTATGAGATAGTAAAAGAAGGTTCAAATTGAACAGCTGCTGTCAACGGCCATTCTAAGCTGAATGTGCCTGCTCTCGTCGGATCGCAGCAGCGATGCAGCTTAAGGCTTGGCAAGTACCAGCATGGGAGACTGGCTGGGAATCCCAAGTTCTGTTGACCTTTTTGAACCTGAAAATTGTGTTAGTTTCTCTATGAGATAGTAAAAGAAGGTTCAAATTGAACAGCTGCTGTCAACGGCCATTCTAAGCTGAATGTGCCTGCTCTCGTCAGATCGCAGCAGCAATGCAGCTAAAGGCTTGGCAAGTACCAGCATGGGACACTGGCTGGGAATCCCACGTTCTGTTGACCTTTTTGAACCTGAAAATTGTGTTAGTTTCTCTATGAGAAAGTAAAAGAAGGTTCAAATTGAACAGCTGCTGTCAACGGCCATTCTAAGCTGAATGTGCCTGCTCTCGTCAGATCGCAGCAGCAATGCAGCTTAAGGCTTGGAAAGTACCAGCATGGGAGACTGGCTGGGAATCCCAAGTTCCGTTGACCTTTTTGAACCTGAAAATTGTGTTAGTTTCTCTATGAGATAGTAAAAGAAGGTTCAAATTGAACAGCTGCTGTCAACGGCCATTCTAAGCTGAATGTGCCTGCTCTCGTCAGATCGCAGCAGCAATGCAGCTTAAGGCTTGGCAAGTACCAGCATGGGAGACTGGCTGGGAATCCCAAGTTCCGTTGACCTTTTTGAACCTGAAAATTGTTAGTTTCTCTGTCAAAGATGGTAAAAGAAGGTTCAAATTGAACAGCTGCTGTAAACAGCCATTCTAAGCTGAATGTGCCTGCTCTCGTCAGATCGCAGCAGCAATGCAGCTTAAGGCTTGGCAAGTACCAGCATGGGAGACTGGCTGCGAATCCCAAGTTCCGTTGACCTTTTTGAACCTGAAAATTGTGTTAGTTTCTCTATGAGATTGTAAAAGAAGGTTCAAATTGAACAGCTGCTGTCAACGGCCATTCTAAGCTGAATGTGCGTGCTCTTTTCAAATCGCAGCAGCGATGCAGCTTAAGGCTTGGCAAGTACCAGCATGGGAGACTGGCTGGGAATCCCAAGTTCCATTGACTTTTTGAACCTGAAAATTGTGTTAGTTTCTCTATGAGATAGTAAAAGAAGGTTCAAATTGAACAGCTGCTGTCAACGGCCATTCTAAGCTGAATGTGCCTGCTCTCGTCAGATCGCAGCAGCAATGCAGCTTAAGGCTTGGCAAGTACCAGCATGGGAGACTGGCTGGGAATCCCAAGTTCCATTGACTTTTTGAACCTGAAAATTGTGTTAGTTTCTCTATGAGATAGTAAAAGAAGGTTCAAATTGAACAGCTGCTGTCAACTGCCATTCTAAGCTGAATGTGCATGCTCTTGTCAGATCGCAGCAGCGTTGCAGCTTAAGGCTTGGCAAGTACCAGCATGGGAGTCTGGCTGGGAATCCCAAGTTCTGTTGACCTTTTTGAACCTGAAAATTGTGTTAGTTTCCCTATGGGATAGTAAAACAAAGTAGAAATGAGGCAGCTGCTGTCAACGGCCATTCTAAGCTGAATGTGCCTGCTCTCGTCAGATCGCAGCAGCAATGCAGCTTAAGGCTTGGCAAGTACCAGCATGGGAGACTGGCTGGGAATCCCAAGTTCCGTTGACCTTTTTGAACCTGAAAATTGTTAGTTTCTCTGTCAAAGATGGTAAAAGAAGGTTCAAATTGAACAGCTGCTGTCAACGGCCATTCTAAGCTGAATGTGCCTGCTCTCGTCAGATCGCAGCAGCAATGCAGCTTAAGGCTTGGCAAAAACCAGCATGGGAGACTGGCTGGGAATCCCAAGTTCTGTTGACCTTTTTGAACCTGAAAATTGTGTTAGTTTCTCTATGAGATAGTAAAAGAAGGTTCAAATTGAACAGCTGCTGTCAACGGCCATTCTAAGCTGAATGTGCCTGCTCTCGTCAGATCGCAGCAGCAATGCAGCTTAAGGCTTGGCAAGTACCAGCATGGGAGACTGGCTGGGAATCCCAAGTTCTGTTGACCTTTTTGAACCTGAAAATTGTGTTAGTTTCTCTATGAGATAGTAAAAGAAGGTTCAAACTGAACAGCTGCTGTCAACGGCCATTCTAAGATGAATGTGCCTGCTCTCGTCAGATCGCAGCAGCAATGCAGCTTAAGGCTTGGCATGTACCAGCATGGGAGACTGGCTGGGAATCCTAAGTTCCGTTGACCTTTTTGAGCCTGAAAATTGTGTTAGTTTCTCTATGAGATAGTAAAAGAAGGTTCAAATTGAACAGCTGCTGTCAACGGCCATTCTAAGCTGAATGTGCCTGCTCTCGTCAGATCGCTGCAGCAATGCAGCTTAAGGCTTGGAAAGTACCAGCATGGGAGACTGGCTGGGAATCCCAAGTTCTGTTGACCTTTTTGAACCTGAAAATTGTGTTAGTTTCTCTATGAGATAGTAAAAGAAGGTTCAAATTGAACAGCTGCTGTCAACGCCCATTCTAAGCTAAGGCTTGGCAAGTACCAGCATGGGAGACTGGCTGGGAATCCCACGTTCCATTGACCTTTTTGAACCTGAAAATTGAGTTAGTTTCTCTATGAGATAGTAAAAGAAGGTTCAAATTGAACAGCTGCTGTCAACGGCCGTTCTAAGCTGAATGTGCATGCTCTTGTCAGATCGCAGCAGCGTTGCAGCTTAAGGCTTGGCAAGTACCAGCATGGGAGACTGCCTGGGAATCCCAAGTTCTGTTGACCTTTTTGAACCTGAAAATTGTGTTAGTTTCTCTATGAGATAGTAAAAGAAAGTAGAAATTAGGCAGCTGCTGTCAACGGCCATTCTAAGCTGAATGTGCCTGCTCTCGTCAGATCGCAGCAGCAATGCAGCTTAAGGCTTGGCAAGTACCAGCATGGGAGACTGGCTGGGAATCCCACATTCCGTTGACCTTTTTGAACCTGAAAATTGTTAGTTTCTCTGTCAAATATGGTAAAAGAAGGTTCAAATTGAACAGCTGCTGTCAACGGCCATTCTAAGCTGAATGTGCCTGCTCTCGTCAGATCGCAGCAGCAATGCAGCTTAAGGTTTGGCAAGTACCAGCATGGGAGACTGGCTGGGAATCCCAAGTTCCGTTGACCTTTTTGAACCTGAAAATGTGTTAGTTTCTCTATGAGATAGTAAAAGAAGGTTCAAATTGAACAGCTGCTGTCAACGGCCATTCTAAGCTGAATGTGCATGCTCTTGTCAGATCGCAGCAGCGTTGCAGCTTAAGGCTTGGCAAGTACCAGCATGGGAGACTGGCTGGGAATCCCAAGTTCTGTTGACCTTTTTGAACCTGAAAATTGTGTTAGTTTCTCTATGAGATAGTAAAAGAATGTAGAAATTAGGCAGCTGCTGTCAACGGCCATTCTAAGCTGAATGTGCCTGCTCTCGTCAGAGCGCAGCAGCAATGCAGCTTAAGGCTTGGCAAGTACCAGCATGGGAGACTGGCTGGGAATCCCACGTTCCGTTGACCTTTTTGAACCTGAAAATTGTTAGTTTCTCTGTCAAAGATGGTAAAAGAAGGTTCAAATTGAACAGCTGCTGTCAACGGCCATATTAAACTGAATGTGCCTGCTCTCGTCAGATCGCAGCAGCAATGCAGCTTAAGGTTTGGCAAGTACCAGCATGGGAGACTGGCTGGGAATCCCAAGTTCTGTTGACCTTTTTGAACCTGAAAATTGTGTTAGTTTCTCTATGAGATAGTAAAAGAAGGTTCAAATTGAACAGCTGCTGTCAACGGCCATTCTAAGCTGAATGTGCCTGCTCTCGTCAGATCGCAGCAGCAATGCAGCTTAAGGCTTGGCAAGTACCAGCATGGGAGACTGGCTGGGAATCCCAAGTTCTGTTGACCTTTTTGAACCTGAAAATTGTGTTAGTTTCTCTATGAGATAGTAAAAGAAGGTTCAAATTGAACAGCTGCTGTCAACGGCCCTTCTAAGCTGAATGTGTGTGCTCTTGTCAGATCGCAGCAGCGATGCAGCTTAAGGCTTGGCAAGTACCAGCATAGGAGACTGACTGGGAATCCCAAGTTCTGTTGACCTTTTTGAACCTGAAAATTGTGTTAGTTTCTCTATGAGATAGTAAAAGAAGGTTCAAATTGAACAGCTGCTGTCAATGGCCATTCTAAGCTGAATGTGCCTGCTCTCGTCAGATCGCAGCAGCAATGCAGCTTAAGGCTTGGCAAGTACCAGCATGGGAGACTGGCTGGGAATCCCAAGTTCTGTTGACCTTTTTGAACCTGAAAATTGTATTAGTTTCTCTATGAGATAGTAAAAGAAGGTTCAAATTGAACAGCTGCTGTCAACGGCCATTCTAAGCTGAATGTGCCTGCTCTCGTCAGATCGCAGCAGCAATGCAGCTTAAGGCTTGGCAAGTACCAGCATGGGAGACTGGCTGGGAATCCCAAGTTCTGTTGACCTTTTTGAACCTGAAAATTGTGTTAGTTTCTCTATGAGATAGTAAAAGAAGGTTCAAATTGAACAGCTGCTGTCAACGGCCATTCTAAGCTGAATGTGCTTGCTCTCGTCAGATCGCAGCAGCAATGCAGCTTAAGGCTTGGCAAGTACCAGCATGGGAGACTGGCTGGGAATCCCAAGTTCTGTTGACCTTTTTGAACCTGAAAATTGTATTAGTTTCTCTATGAGATAGTAAAAGAAGGTTCAAATTGAACAGCTGCTGTCAACGCCCATTCTAAGCTAAGGCTTGGCAAGTACCAGCATGGGAGACTGGCTGGGAATCCCAAGTTCCATTGACCTTTTTGAACCTGAAAATTGAGTTAGTTTCTCTTTGAGATAGTAAAAGAAGGTTCAAATTGAACAGCTGCTGTCAACGGCCATTCTAAGCTGAATGTGCCTGCTCTCATCAGATCGCAGCAGCAATGCAGCTTAAGGCTTGGCAAGTACCAGCATGGGAGACTGGCTGGGAATCCCAAGTTCCGTTGACCTTTTTGAACCTGAAAATGTGTTAGTTTCTCTATGAGATAGTAAAAGAAGGTTCAAATTGAACAGCTGCTGTCAACGGCCATTCTACTAAGCTTAATGTGCCTGCTCTCGTCAGATCGCAGCAGCAATGCAGCTTAAGGCTTGGCAAGTACCAGCATGGGAGACTGGCTGGGAATCCCAAGTTCCGTTGACCTTTTTGAACCTGAAAATTGTGTTAGTTTCTCTATGAGATAGTAAAAGAAGGTTCAAATTGAACAGCTGCTGTCAACGGCCATTCTAAGCTGAATGTGCCTGCTCTCGTCAGATCGCAGCAGCAATGCAGCTTAAGGCTTGGCAAGTACCAGCATGGGAGACTGGCTGGGATTCCCATGTTCTGTTGACCTTTTTGAACCTGAAAATTGTTAGTTTCTCTGTCAAAGATGGTAAAAGAAGGTTCAAATTGAACAGCTGCTGTCAACGGCCATTCTAATCTGAATGTGCCTGCTCTCGTCAGATCGCAGCAGCAATGCAGCTTAAGGCTTGGCAAGTACCAGCATGGGAGACTGGCTGGGAATCCCAAGTTCCGTTGACCTTTTTGAACCTGAAAATTGTGTTAGTTTCTCTATGAGATAGTAAAAGAAGGTTCAAATTGAACAGCTGCTGTCAACGCCCATTCTAAGCTAAGGCTTGGCAAATACCAGCATGGGAGACTGGCTGGGAATCCCAAGTTCCATTGACCTTTTTGAACCTGAAAATTGAGTTAGTTTCTCTATGAGATAGTAAAAGAAGGTTCAAATTGAACAGCTGCTGTCAACGGCCATTCTAAGCTGAATGTGCATGCTCTTGTCAGATCGCAGCAGCGTTGCAGCTTAAGGCTTGGCAAGTACCAGCATGGGAGACTGGCTGGGTATCCCAAGTTCTGTTGACCTTTTTGAACCTGAAAATTGTGTTAGTTTCTCTATGAGATAGTAAAAGAAAGTAGAAATTAGGCAGCTGCTGTCAACGGCCATTCTAAGCTGAATGTGCCTGCTCTCGTCAGATCGCAGCAGCGTTGCAGCTTAAGGCTTGGCAAGTACCAGCATGGGAGACTGGCTGGGAATCCCACATTCCGTTGACCTTTTTGAACCTGAAAATTGTTAGTTTCTCTGTCAAAGATGGTAAAAGAAGGTTCAAATAGAACAGCTGCTGTCAACGGCCATTCTAAGCTGAATGTGCCTGCTCTCATCAGATCGCAGCAGCAATGCAGCTTAAGGTTTGGCAAGTACCAGCATGGGAGACTGGCTGGGAATCCCAAGTTCCGTTGACCTTTTTGAACCTGAAAATTGTGTTAGTTTCTCTATGAGATAGTAAAAGAAGGTTCAAACTGAACAGCTGCTGTCAACGGCCATTCTAAGCTGAATGTGCCTGCTCTCGTCAGATCGCAGCAGCAATGCAGCTTAAGGCTTGGCAAGTACCAGCATGGGAGACTGGCTGGGAATCCCAAGTTCTGTTGACCTTTTTAACCTGAAAATTGTGTTAGTTTCTCTATGAGATAGTAAAAGAAGGTTCAAACTGAACAGCTGCTGTCAACGGCCATTCTAAGCTGAATGTGCCTGCTCTCGTCAGATCGCAGCAGCAATGCAGCTTAAGGCTTGGCAAGTACCAGCATGGGAGACTGGCTGGGAATCCCAAGTTCTGTTGACCTTTTTGAACCTGAAAATTGTGTTAGTTTCTCTATGAGATAGTAAAAGAAGGTTCAAATTGAACAACTGCTGTCAACGGCCATTCTAAGCTGAATGTGCCTGCTCTCGTCAGATCGCAGCAGCAATGCAGCTTAAGGCTTGGCAAGTACCAGCATGGGAGACTGGCTGGGAATCTCAAGTTCCGTTGACCTTTTTGAACCTGAAAATTGTGTTAGTTTCTCTATGAGATAGTAAAAGAAGGTTCAAATTGAACTGCTGCTGTCAACGCCCATTCTAAGCTGAATGTGCCTGCTCTTGTCAGATTGCAGGAGCAATGCAGCTTAAGGCTTGGCAAGTACCAGCATGGCAGACTGGCTGGGAATCCCAAGTTCCGTTGACCTTTTTGAACCTGAAAATTGTGTTAGTTTCTCTATGAGATAGTAAAAGAAGGTTCAAATTGAACAGCTGCTGTCAACGGCCATTCTAAGCTGAATGTGCGTGCTCTTGTCAGATCGCAGCAGCGATGCAGCTTAAGGCTTGGCAAGTACCAGCATGGGAGACTGGCTGGGAATCCCAAGTTCTGTTGACCTTTTTGAACCTGAAAATTGTGTTAGTTTCTCTATGAGATAGTGAAAGAAAGTAGAAATTAGGCAGCTGCTGTCAACTGCCATTCTAAGCTGAATGTGCCTGCTCTCGTCAGATCGCAGCAGCAATGCAGCTTAAGGCTTGGCAAGTACCAGCATGGGAGACTGGCTGGGAATCCCAAGTTCCGTTGACCTTTTTGAACCTGAAAATTGTTAGTTTCTCTGTCAAAGATCTTAAAAGAAGGTTCAAATTGAACAGCTGCTGTCAACAGCCATTCTAAGTTGAATGTTCCTGCTCTCGTCAGATCGCAGCAGCAATGCAGCTTAAGGCTTGGCAAGTACCAGCATGGGAGACTGGCTGGGAATCCCAAGTTCCGTTGACCTTTTTTTAACCTGAAAATTGTGTTAGTTTCTCTATGAGATAGTAAAAGAAGGTTCAAATTGAACAGCTGCTGTCAACGCCCATTCTAAGCTAAGGCTTGGCAAGTACCAGCATGGGAGACTGGCTGGGAATCCCAAGTTCCATTGACCTTTTTGAACCTGAAAATTGAGTTAGTTTCTCTATGAGATAGTAAAAGAAGGTTCAAATTGAACAGCTGCTGTCAACGGCCATTCTAAGCTGAATGTGCATGCTCTTGTCAGATCGCAGCAGCGTTGCAGCTTAAGGCTTGGCAAGTACCAGCATGGGAGACTGGCTGGGAATCCCAAGTTCCATTGACCTTTTTGAACCTGAAAATGTGTTAGTTTCTTTATGAGATAGTAAAAGAAGGTTCAAATTGAACAGCTGCTGTCAACGGCCATTCTAAGCTGAATGTGCATGCTCTTGTCAGATCGCAGCAGCGTTGCAGCTTAAGGCTTGGCAAGTACCAGCATGGGAGACTGGCTGGGAATCCCAAGTTCTGTTGACCTTTTTGAACATGAAAATTGTGTTAGTTTCTCTATGAGATAGTAAAAGAAAGTAGAAATTAGGCAGATGCTGTCAACGGCCATTCTAAGCTGAATGTGCCTGCTCTCGTCAGATCGCAGCAGCAATGCAGCTTAAGGCTTGGCAAGTACCAGCATGGGAGACTGGCTGGGAATCCCACGTTCCGTTGACCTTTTTGAACCTGAAAATTGTTAGTTTCTCTGTCAAAGATGGTAAAAGAAGGTTCAAATTGAACAGCTGCTGTCAACGGCCATTCTAAGCTGAATGTGCCTGCTCTCGTCAGATCACAGCAGCAATGCAGCTTAAGGTTTGGCAAGTACCAGCATGGGAGACTGGCTGGGAATCCCAAGTTCTGTTGACCTTTTTGAACCTGAAAATTGTGTTAGTTTCTCTATGAGATAGTAAAAGAAGGTTCAAATTGAACAGCTGCTGTCAACGGCCATTCTAAGCTGAATGTGCCTGCTCTCGTCGGATCGCAGCAGCGATGCAGCTTAAGGCTTGGCAAGTACCAGCATGGGAGACTGGCTGGGAATCCCAAGTTCTGTTGACCTTTTTGAACCTGAAAATTGTGTTAGTTTCTCTATGAGATAGTAAAAGAAGGTTCAAATTGAACAGCTGCTGTCAACGGCCATTCTAAGCTGAATGTGCCTGCTCTCGTCAGATCGCAGCAGCAATGCAGCTAAAGGCTTGGCAAGTACCAGCATGGGACACTGGCTGGGAATCCCACGTTCTGTTGACCTTTTTGAACCTGAAAATTGTGTTAGTTTCTCTATGAGAAAGTAAAAGAAGGTTCAAATTGAACAGCTGCTGTCAACGGCCATTCTAAGCTGAATGTGCCTGCTCTCGTCAGATCGCAGCAGCAATGCAGCTTAAGGCTTGGAAAGTACCAGCATGGGAGACTGGCTGGGAATCCCAAGTTCCGTTGACCTTTTTGAACCTGAAAATTGTGTTAGTTTCTCTATGAGATAGTAAAAGAAGGTTCAAATTGAACAGCTGCTGTCAACGGCCATTCTAAGCTGAATGTGCCTGCTCTCGTCAGATCGCAGCAGCAATGCAGCTTAAGGCTTGGCAAGTACCAGCATGGGAGACTGGCTGGGAATCCCAAGTTCCGTTGACCTTTTTGAACCTGAAAATTGTTAGTTTCTCTGTCAAAGATGGTAAAAGAAGGTTCAAATTGAACAGCTGCTGTAAACAGCCATTCTAAGCTGAATGTGCCTGCTCTCGTCAGATCGCAGCAGCAATGCAGCTTAAGGCTTGGCAAGTACCAGCATGGGAGACTGGCTGCGAATCCCAAGTTCCGTTGACCTTTTTGAACCTGAAAATTGTGTTAGTTTCTCTATGAGATTGTAAAAGAAGGTTCAAATTGAACAGCTGCTGTCAACGGCCATTCTAAGCTGAATGTGCGTGCTCTTTTCAAATCGCAGCAGCGATGCAGCTTAAGGCTTAGCAAGTACCAGCATGGGAAACTGGCTGGGAATCCCAAGTTCTGTTGACATTTTTGAACCTGAAAATTGTGTTAGTTTCTCTATGAGATAGTAAAAGAAGGTTCAAATTGAACAGCTGCTGTCAATGGCCATTCTAAGCTGAATGTGCCTGCTCTCGTCAGATCGCAGCAGCAATGCAGCTTAAGGCTTGGCAAGTACCAGCATGGGAGACTGGCTGGGAATCCTAAGTTCTGTTGACCTTTTTGAACCTGAAAATTGTGTTAGTTTCTCTATGAGGTAGTAAAATAAGGTTCAAATTGAACAGTTGCTGTCAACGGCCATTCTAAGCTGAATGTGCCTGCTCTCGTCAGATCGCAGCAGCAATGCAGCTTAAGGCTTGGCAAGTACCAGCATGGGAGACTAGCTGGGAATCCCAAGTTCCGTTGACCTTTTTGAACCTGAAAATTGTGTTAGTTTCTCTATGAGATAGTAAAAGAAGGTTCAAATTGAACAGCTGCTGTCAACAGCCATTCTAAGCTGAATGTGCATGCTCTGGTCAGATCGCAGCAGCAATGCAGCTTAAGGCTTTGCAAGTACCAGCATGGGAGACTGGCTGGGAATCCCAAGTTCTGTTGACATTTTTGAACCTGAAAATCGTGTTAGTTTCTCTATGAGATAGTAAAAGAAGGTTCAAATTGAACAACTGCTGTCAACGGCCATTCTACTAAGCTTAATGTGCCTGCTCTCGTCAGATCGCAGCAGCAATGCAGCTTAAGGCTTGGCAAGTACCAGCATGGGAGACTGGCTGGGAGTCCCAAGTTCCGTTGACCTTTTTGAACCTGAAAATTGTGTTAGTTTCTCTATGAGGTAGTAAAATAAGGTTCAAATTGAACAGTTGCTGTCAACGGCCATTCTAAGCTGAATGTGCCTGCTCTCGTCAGATCGCAGCAGCAATGCAGCTTAAGGCTTGGCAAGTACCAGCATGGGAGACTAGCTGGGAATCCCAAGTTCCGTTGACCTATTTGAACCAGAAAATTGTGTTAGTTTCTCTATGAGATAGTAAAAGAAGGTTCAAATTGAACAGCTGCTGTCAACAGCCATTCTAAGCTGAATGTGCCTGCTCTGGTCAGATCGCAGCAGCAATGCAGCTTAAGGCTTGGCAAGTACCAGCATGGGAGACTGGCTGGGAATCCCAAGTTCTGTTGACATTTTTGAACCTGAAAATTGTGTTAGTTTCTCTATGAGATAGTAAAAGAAGGTTCAAATTGAACAGCTGCTGTCAACGGCCATTCTACTAAGCTTAATGTGCCTGCTCTCGTCAGATCGCAGCAGCAATGCAGCTTAAGGCTTGGCAAGTACCAGCATGGGAGACTGGCTGGGAATCCCAAGTTCCGTTGACCTTTTTGAACCTGAAAATTGTTAGTTTCTCTGTCAAAGATGGTAAAAGAAGGTTCAAATTGAACAGCTGCTGTCAACGGCCATTCTAAGCTGAATGTGCCTGCTCTCGTCAGATCGCAGCAGCAATGCAGCTTAAGGCTTGGCAAGTACCAGCATGGGAGACTGGCTGCGAATCCCAAGTTCCGTTGACCTTTTTGAACCTGAAAATTGTGTTAGTTTCTCTATGAGATTGTAAAAGAAGGTTCAAATTGAACAGCTGCTGTCAACGGCCATTCTAAGCTGAATGTGCGTGCTCTTGTCAAATCGCAGCAGCGATGCAGCTTAAGGCTTAGCAAGTATCAGCATGGGAAACTGGCTGGGAATCCCAAGTTCTGTTGACATTTTTGAACCTGAAAATTGTGTTAGTTTCTCTATGAGATAGTAAAAGAAGGTTCAAATTGAACAGCTGCTGTCAATGGCCATTCTAAGCTGAATGTGCCTGCTCTCGTCAGATCGCAGCAGCAATGCAGCTTAAGTCTTGGCAAGTACCAGCATGGGAGACTGGCTGGGAATCCTAAGTTCTGTTGACCTTTTTGAACCTGAAAATTGTGTTAGTTTCTCTATGAGGTAGTAAAATAAGGTTCAAATTGAACAGTTGCTGTCAACGGCCATTCTAAGCTGAATGTGCCTGCTCTCGTCAGATCGCAGCAGCAATGCAGCTTAAGGCTTGGCAAGTACCAGCATGGGAGACTAGCTGGGAATCCCAAGTTCCGTTGACCTTTTTGAACCTGAAAATTGTGTTAGTTTCTCTATGAGATAGTAAAAGAAGGTTCAAATTGAACAGCTGCTGTCAACAGCCATTCTAAGCTGAATGTGCATGCTCTGGTCAGATCGCAGCAGCAATGCAGCTTAAGGCTTTGCAAGTACCAGCATGGGAGACTGGCTGGGAATCCCAAGTTCTGTTGACATTTTTGAACCTGAAAATCGTGTTAGTTTCTCTATGAGATAGTAAAAGAAGGTTCAAATTGAACAACTGCTGTCAACGGCCATTCTACTAAGCTTAATGTGCCTGCTCTCGTCAGATCGCAGCAGCAATGCAGCTTAAGGCTTGGCAAGTACCAGCATGGGAGACTGGCTGGGAGTCCCAAGTTCCGTTGACCTTTTTGAACCTGAAAATTGTGTTAGTTTCTCTATGAGATAGTAAAAGAAGGTTCAAATTGAACAGCTGCTGTCAACGGCCATTCTAAGCTGAATGTGCCTGCTCTCGTCAGATCGCAGCAGCAATGCAGCTTAAGGCTTGGCAAATACCAGCATGGGAGACTGGCTGGGAATCCTAAGTTCTGTTGACCTTTTTGAACCTGAAAATTGTGTTAGTTTCTCTATGAGGTAGTAAAATAAGGTTCAAATTGAACAGTTGCTGTCAACGGCCATTCTAAGCTGAATGTGCCTGCTCTTGTCAGATCGCAGCAGCAATGCAGCTTAAGGCTTGGCAAGTACCAGCATGGGAGACTAGCTGGGAATCCCAAGTTCCGTTGACCTATGTGAACCAGAAAATTGTGTTAGTTTCTCTATGAGATAGTAAAAGAAGGTTCAAATTGAACAGCTGCTGTCAACAGCCATTCTAAGCTGAATGTGCCTGCTCTGGTCAGATCGCAGCAGCAATGCAGCTTAAGGCTTTGCAAGTACCAGCATGGGAGACTGGCTGGGAATCCCAAGTTCTGTTGACATTTTTGAACCTGAAAATTGTGTTAGTTTCTCTATGAGATAGTAAAAGAAGGTTCAAATTGAACAGCTGCTGTCAACGGCCATTCTACTAAGCTTAATGTGCCTGCTCTCGTCAGATCGCAGCAGCAATGCAGCTTAAGGCTTGGCAAGTACCAGCATGGGAGACTGGCTGGGAATCCCAAGTTCCGTTGACCTTTTTGAACCTGAAAATTGTGTTAGTTTCTCTATGAGATAGTAAAAGAAGGTTCAAATTGAACAGCTGCTGTCAACGGCCATTCTAAGCTGAATGTGCCTGCTCTCGTCAGATCGCAGCAGCAATGCAGCTTAAGGCTTGGCAAGTACCAGCATGGGAGACTGGCTGGGAATCATAAGTTCCGTTGACCTTTTTTTAACCTGAAAATTGTGTTAGTTTCTCTATGAGATAGTAAAAGAAGGTTCAAATTGAACAGTTGCTGTCAACGGCCATTCTAAGCTGAATGCGCCTGCTCTCGTCAGATCGCAGCAGCAATGCAGCTTAAGGCTTGGCAAGTACCTGCATGGGAGACTGGCTGGGAATCCCAAGTTCCATTGACTTTTTGAACCTGAAAATTGTGTTAGTTTCTCTATGAGATAGTAAAAGAAGGTTCAAATTGAACAGCTGCTGTCAACTGCCATTCTAAGCTGAATGTGCATGCTCTTGTCAGATCGCAGCAGCGTTGCAGCTTAAGGCTTGGCAAGTACCAGCATGGGAGTCTGGCTGGGAATCCCAAGTTCTCTTGACCTTTTTGAACCTGAAAATTGTGTTAGTTTCTCTATGAGATAGTAAAACAAAGTAGAAATTAGGCAGCTGCTGTCAACGGCCATTCTAAGCTGAATGTGCCTGCTCTCGTCAGATCGCAGCAGCAATGCAGCTTAAGGCTTGGCAAGTACCAGCATGGGAGACTGGCTGGGAATCCCAAGTTCCATTGACTTTTTGAACCTGAAAATTGTGTTAGTTTCTCTATGAGATAGTAAAAGAAGGTTCAAATTGAACAGCTGCTGTCAACTGCCATTCTAAGCTGAATGTGCATGCTCTTGTCAGATCGCAGCAGCGTTGCAGCTTAAGGCTTGGCAAGTACCAGCATGGGAGTCTGGCTGGGAATCCCAAGTTCTCTTGACCTTTTTGAACCTGAAAATTGTGTTAGTTTCTCTATGAGATAGTAAAACAAAGTAGAAATTAGGCAGTTGCTGTCTACGGCCATTCTAAGCTGAATGTGCCTGCTCTCGTCAGATCGCAGCAGCAATGCAGCTTAAGGCTTGGCAAGTACCAGCATGGGAGACTAGCTGGGAATCCCAAGTTCCGTTGACCTATTTGAACCAGAAAATTGTGTTAGTTTCTCTATGAGATAGTAAAAGAAGGTTCAAATTGAACAGCTGCTGTCAACAGCCATTCTAAGCTGAATGTGCCTGCTCTGGTCAGATCGCAGCAGCAATGCAGCTTAAGGCTTTGCAAGTACCAGCATGGGAGACTGGCTGGGAATCCCAAGTTCTGTTGACATTTTTGAACCTGAAAATTGTGTTAGTTTCTCTATGAGATAGTAAAAGAAGGTTCAAATTGAACAGCTGCTGTCAACGGCCATTCTACTAAGCTTAATGTGCCTGCTCTCGTCAGATCGCAGCAGCAATGCAGCTTAAGGCTTGGCAAGTACCAGCATGGGAGACTGGCTGGGAATCCCAAGTTCCGTTGACCTTTTTGAACCTGAAAATTGTTAGTTTCTCTGTCAAAGATGGTAAAAGAAGGTTCAAATTGAACAGCTGCTGTCAACGGCCATTCTAAGCTGAATGTGCCTGCTCTCGTCAGATCGCAGCAGCAATGCAGCTTAAGGCTTGGCAAGTACCAGCATGGGAGACTGGCTGCGAATCCCAAGTTCCGTTGACCTTTTTGAACCTGAAAATTGTGTTAGTTTCTCTATGAGATTGTAAAAGAAGGTTCAAATTGAACAGCTGCTGTCAACGGCCATTCTAAGCTGAATGTGCGTGCTCTTGTCAAATCGCAGCAGCGATGCAGCTTAAGGCTTGGCAAGTACCAGCATGGGAGACTAGCTGGGAATCCCAAGTTCCGTTGACCTTTTTGAACCTGAAAATTGTGTTAGTTTCTCTATGAGATAGTAAAAGAAGGTTCAAATTGAACAGCTGCTGTCAACAGCCATTCTAAGCTGAATGTGCATGCTCTGGTCAGATCGCAGCAGCAATGCAGCTTAAGGCTTTGCAAGTACCAGCATGGGAGACTGGCTGGGAATCCCAAGTTCTGTTGACATTTTTGAACCTGAAAATCGTGTTAGTTTCTCTATGAGATAGTAAAAGAAGGTTCAAATTGAACAACTGCTGTCAACGGCCATTCTACTAAGCTTAATGTGCCTGCTCTCGTCAGATCGCAGCAGCAATGCAGCTTAAGGCTTGGCAAGTACCAGCATGGGAGACTGGCTGGGAGTCCCAAGTTCCGTTGACCTTTTTGAACCTGAAAATTGTGTTAGTTTCTCTATGAGATAGTAAAAGAAGGTTCAAATTGAACAGCTGCTGTCAACGGCCATTCTAAGCTGAATGTGCCTGCTCTCGTCAGATCGCAGCAGCAATGCAGCTTAAGGCTTGGCAAATACCAGCATGGGAGACTGGCTGAGAATCCTAAGTTCTGTTGACCTTTTTGAACCTGAAAATTGTGTTAGTTTCTCTATGAGGTAGTAAAATAAGGTTCAAATTGAACAGTTGCTGTCAACGGCCATTCTAAGCTGAATGTGCCTGCTCTTGTCAGATCGCAGCAGCAATGCAGCTTAAGGCTTGGCAAGTACCAGCATGGGAGACTAGCTGGGAATCCCAAGTTCCGTTGACCTATTTGAACCAGAAAATTGTGTTAGTTTCTCTATGAGATAGTAAAAGAAGGTTCAAATTGAACAGCTGCTGTCAACAGCCATTCTAAGCTGAATGTGCCTGCTCTGGTCAGATCGCAGCAGCAATGCAGCTTAAGGCTTTGCAAGTACCAGCATGGGAGACTGGCTGGGAATCCCAAGTTCTGTTGACATTTTTGAACCTGAAAATTGTGTTAGTTTCTCTATGAGATAGTAAAAGAAGGTTCAAATTGAACAGCTGCTGTCAACGGCCATTCTACTAAGCTTAATGTGCCTGCTCTCGTCAGCTCGCAGCAGCAATGCAGCTTAAGGCTTGGCAAGTACCAGCATGGGAGACTGGCTGGGAATCCCAAGTTCCGTTGACCTTTTTGAACCTGAAAATTGTGTTAGTTTCTCTATGAGATAGTAAAAGAAGGTTCAAATTGAACAGCTGCTGTCAACGGCCATTCTAAGCTGAATGTGCCTGCTCTCGTCAGATCGCAGCAGCAATGCAGCTTAAGGCTTGGCAAGTACCAGCATGGGAGACTGGCTGGGAATCATAAGTTCCGTTGACCTTTTTTTAACCTGAAAATTGTGTTAGTTTCTCTATGAGATAGTAAAAGAAGGTTCAAATTGAACAGTTGCTGTCAACGGCCATTCTAAGCTGAATGCGCCTGCTCTCGTCAGATCGCAGCAGCAATGCAGCTTAAGGCTTGGCAAGTACCAGCATGGGAGACTGGCTGGGAATCCCAAGTTCCATTGACTTTTTGAACCTGAAAATTGTGTTAGTTTCTCTATGAGATAGTAAAAGAAGGTTCAAATTGAACAGCTGCTGTCAACTGCCATTCTAAGCTGAATGTGCATGCTCTTGTCAGATCGCAGCAGCGTTGCAGCTTAAGGCTTGGCAAGTACCAGCATGGGAGTCTGGCTGGGAATCCCAAGTTCTCTTGACCTTTTTGAACCTGAAAATTGTGTTAGTTTCTCTATGAGATAGTAAAACAAAGTAGAAATTAGGCAGCTGCTGTCAACGGCCATTCTAAGCTGAATGTGCCTGCTCTCGTCAGATCGCAGCAGCAATGCAGCTTAAGGCTTGGCAAGTACCAGCATGGGAGACTGGCTGGGAATCCCAAGTTCCATTGACTTTTTGAACCTGAAAATTGTGTTAGTTTCTCTATGAGATAGTAAAAGAAGGTTCAAATTGAACAGCTGCTGTCAACTGCCATTCTAAGCTGAATGTGCATGCTCTTGTCAGATCGCAGCAGCGTTGCAGCTTAAGGCTTGGCAAGTACCAGCATGGGAGTCTGGCTGGGAATCCCAAGTTCTCTTGACCTTTTTGAACCTGAAAATTGTGTTAGTTTCTCTATGAGATAGTAAAACAAAGTAGAAATTAGGCAGCTGCTGTCAACGGCCATTCTAAGCTGAATGTGCCTGCTCTCGTCAGATCGCAGCAGCAATGCAGCTTAAGGCTTGGCAAGTACCAGCATGGGAGACTGGCTGGGAATCCCAAGTTCCGTTGACCTTTTTGAACCTGAAAATTGTTAGTTTCTCTGTCAAAGATGGTAAAAGAAGGTTCAAATTGAACAGCTGCTGTCAACGGCCATTCTAAGCTGAATGTGCCTGCTCTCGTCAGATCGCAGCAGCAATGCAGCTTAAGGCTTGGCAAAAACCAGCATGGGAGACTGGCTGGGAATCCCAAGTTCTGTTGACCTTTTTGAACCTGAAAATTGTGTTAGTTTCTCTATGAGATAGTAAAAGAAGGTTCAAATTGAACAGCTGCTGTCAACGGCCATTCTAAGCTGAATGTGCCTGCTCTCGTCAGATCGCAGCAGCAATGCAACTTAAGGCTTGGCAAGTACCAGCATGGGAGACTGGCTGGGAATCCCAAGTTCTGTTGACCTTTTTGAACCTGAAAATTGTGTTAGTTTCTCTATGAGATAGTAAAAGAAGGTTCAAACTGAACAGCTGCTGTCAACGGCCATTCTAAGCTGAATGTGCCTGCTCTCGTCAGATCGCAGCAGTAATGCAGCTTAAGGCTTGGCATGTACCAGCATGGGAGACTGGCTGGGAATCCTAAGTTCCGTTGACCTTTTTGAGCCTGAAAATTGTGTTAGTTTCTCTATGAGATAGTAAAAGAAGGTTCAAATTGAACAGCTGCTGTCAACGGCCATTCTAAGCTGAATGTGCCTGCTCTCGTCAGATCGCAGCAGCGTTGCAGCTTAAGGCTTGGCAAGTACCAGCATGGGAGACTGGCTGGGAATCCCAAGTTCTGTTGACCTTTTTGAACCTGAAAATTGTGTTAGTTTCTCTATGAGATAGTAAAAGAAGGTTCAAATTGAACAGCTGCTGTCAACGCCCATTCTAAGCTAAGGCTTGGCAAGTACCAGCATGGGAGACTGGCTGGGAATCCCAAGTTCCATTGACCTTTTTGAACCTGAAAATTGAGTTAGTTTCTCTATGAGATAGTAAAAGAAGGTTCAAATTGAACAGCTGCTGTCAACGGCCATTCTAAGCTGAATGTGCATGCTCTTGTCAGATCGCAGCAGCGTTGCAGCTTAAGGCTTGGCAAGTACCAGCATGGGAGACTGGCTGGGAATCCCAAGTTCCGTTGACCTTTTTGAACCTGAAAATGTGTTAGTTTCTCTATGAGATAGTAAAAGAAGGTTCAAATTGAACAGCTGCTGTCAACGGCCATTCTAAGCTGAATGTGCATGCTCTTGTCAGATCGCAGCAGCGTTGCAGCTTAAGGCTTGGCAAGTACCAGCATGGGAGACTGGCTGGGAATACCAAGTTCTGTTGACCTTTTTGAACCTGAAAATTGTGTTAGTTTCTCTATGAGATAGTAAAAGAAAGTAGAAATTAGGCAGCTGCTGTCAACGGCCATTCTAAGCTGAATGTGCCTGCTCTCGTCAGATCGCAGCAGCAATGCAGCTTAAGGCTTGGCAAGTACCAGCATGGGAGACTGGCTGGGAATCCCACGTTCCGTTGACCTTTTTGAACCTGAAAATTGTTAGTTTCTCTGTCAAAGATGGTAAAAGAAGGTTCAAATTGAACAGCTGCTGTCAACGGCCATATTAAGCTGAATGTGCCTGCTTTCGTCAGATCGCAGCAGCAATGCAGCTTAAGGTTTGGCAAGTACCAGCATGGGAGACTGGCTGGAAATCCCAAGTTCTGTTGACCTTTTTGAACCTGAAAATTGTGTTAGTTTCTCTATGAGATAGTAAAAGAAGGTTCAAATTGAAGAGCTGCTGTCAACGGCCATTCTAAGCTGAATGTGCCTGCTCTCGTCAGATCGCAGCAGCAATGCAGCTTAAGGCTTGGCAAGTACCAGCATGGGAGACTGGCTGGGAATCCCAAGTTCTGTTGACCTTTTTGAACCTGAAAATTGTGTTAGTTTCTCTATGAGATAGTAAAAGAAGGTTCAGATTGAACAGCTGCTGTCAACGGCCCTTCTAAGCTGAATGTGTGTGCTCTTGTCAGATCGCAGCAGCGATGCAGCTTAAGGCTTGGCAAGTACCAGCATGGGAGACTGACTGGGAATCCCAAGTTCTGTTGACCTTTTTGAACCTGAAAATTGTGTTAGTTTCTCTATGAGATAGTAAAAGAAGGTTCAAATTGAACAGCTGCTGTCAATGGCCATTCTAAGCTGAATGTGCCTGCTCTCGTCAGATCGCAGCAGCAATGCAGCTTAAGGCTTGGCAAGTACCAGCATGGGAGACTGGCAGGGAATCCCAAGTTCCATTGACCTTTTTGAACCTGAAAATTGTGTTAGTTTCTCTATGAGATAGTAAAAGAAGGTTCAAATTGAACAGCTGCTGTCAACGGCCATTCTAAGCTGAATGTGCCTGCTCTCGTCAGATCGCAGCAGCAATGCAGCTTAAGGCTTGGCAAGTACCAGCATGGGAGACTGGCTGGGAATCCCAAGTTCTGTTGACCTTTTTGAACCTGAAAATTGTATTAGTTTCTCTATGAGATAGTAAAAGAAGGTTCAAATTGAACAGCTGCTGTCATCGGCCATTCTAAGCTGAATGTGCCTGCTCTTGTCAGATCGCAGCAGCAATGCAGCTTAAGGCTTGGCAAGTACCAGCATGGGAGACTGGCTGGGAATCCCAAGTTCCGTTGACCTTTTTGAACCTGAAAATTGTGTTAGTTTCTCTATGAGATAGTAAAAGAAGGTTCAAATTGAACAGCTGCTGTCAACGCCCATTCTAAGCTAAGGCTTGGCAAGTACCAGCATGGGAGACTGGCTGGGAATCCCAAGTTCCATTGACCTTTTTGAACCTGAAAATTGAGTTAGTTTCTCTATGAGATAGTAAAAGAAGGTTCAAATTGAACAGCTGCTGTCAACGGCCATTCTAAGCTGAATGTGCCTGCTCTCATCAGATCGCAGCAGCAATGCAGCTTAAGGCTTGGCAAGTACCAGCATGGGAGACTGGCTGGGAATCCCAAGTTCCTTTGACCTTTTTGAACCTGAAAATGTGTTAGTTTCTCTATGAGATAGTAAAAGAAGGTTCAAATTGAACAGCTGCTGTCAACGGCCATTCTAAGCTAAGGCTTGGCAAGTACCAGCATGGGAGACTGGCTGGGAATCCCAAGTTCCATTGACCTTTTTGAACCTGAAAATTGAGTTAGTTTCTCTATGAGATAGTAAAAGAAGGTTCAAATTGAACAGCTGCTGTCAACGGCCATTCTAAGCTGAATGTGCATGCTCTTGTCAGATCGCAGCAGCGTTGCAGCTTAAGGCTTGGCAAGTACCAGCATGGGAGACTGGCTGGGAATCCCAAGTTCCGTTGACCTTTTTGAACCTGAAAATGTGTTAGTTTCTCTATGAGATAGTAAAAGAAGGTTCAAATTGAACAGCTGCTGTCAACGGCCATTCTAAGCTGAATGTGCATGCTCTTGTCAGATCGCAGCAGCGTTGCAGCTTAAGGCTTGGCAAGTACCAGCATGGGAGACTGGCTGGGAATACCAAGTTCTGTTGACCTTTTTGAACCTGAAAATTGTGTTAGTTTCTCTATGAGATAGTAAAAGAAAGTAGAAATTAGGCAGCTGCTGTCAACGGCCATTCTAAGCTGAATGTGCCTGCTCTCGTCAGATCGCAGCAGCAATGCAGCTTAAGGCTTGGCAAGTACCAGCATGGGAGACTGGCTGGGAATCCCACGTTCCGTTGACCTTTTTGAACCTGAAAATTGTTAGTTTCTCTGTCAAAGATGGTAAAAGAAGGTTCAAATTGAACAGCTGCTGTCAACGGCCATATTAAGCTGAATGTGCCTGCTTTCGTCAGATCGCAGCAGCAATGCAGCTTAAGGTTTGGCAAGTACCAGCATGGGAGACTGGCTGGGAATCCCAAGTTCCGTTGACCTTTTTGAACCTGAAAATTGTGTTAGTTTCTCTATGAGATAGTAAAAGAAGGTTCAAATTGAACAGCTGCTGTCAACGCCCATTCTAAGCTAAGGCTTGGCAAGTACCAGCATGGGAGACTGGCTGGGAATCCCAAGTTCCATTGACCTTTTTGAACCTGAAAATTGAGTTAGTTTCTCTATGAGATAGTAAAAGAAGGTTCAAATTGAACAGCTGCTGTCAACGGCCATTCTAAGCTGAATGTGCATGTTCTTGTCAGATCGCAGCAGCAATGCAGCTTAAGGCTTGGCAAGTACCAGCATGGGAGACTGGCTGGGAATCCCAAGTTCCGTTGACCTTTTTGAACCTGAAAATTGTGTTAGTTTCACTATGAGATAGTAAAAGAAGGTTCAAATTGAACAGCTGCTGTCAACAGCCATTCTAAGCTGAATGTGCATGCTCTGGTCAGATCGCAGCAGCAATGCAGCTTAAGGCTTTGCAAGTACCAGCATGGGAGACTGGCTGGGAATCCCAAGTTCTGTTGACATTTTTGAACCTGAAAATCGTGTTAGTTTCTCTATGAGATAGTAAAAGAAGGTTCAAATTGAACAACTGCTGTCAACGGCCATTCTACTAAGCTTAATGTGCCTGCTCTCGTCAGATCGCAGCAGCAATGCAGCTTAAGGCTTGGCAAGTACCAGCATGGGAGACTGGCTGGGAGTCCCAAGTTCCGTTGACCTTTTTGAACCTGAAAATTGTGTTAGTTTCTCTATGAGATAGTAAAAGAAGGTTCAAATTGAACAGCTGCTGTCAACGGCCATTCTAAGCTGAATGTGCCTGCTCTCGTCAGATCGCAGCAGCAATGCAGCTTAAGGCTTGGCAAGTACCAGCATGGGAGACTGGCTGGGAATCCTAAGTTCTGTTGACCTTTTTGAACCTGAAAATTGTGTTAGTTTCTCTATGAGGTAGTAAAATAAGGTTCAAATTGAACAGTTGCTGTCAACGGCCATTCTAAGCTGAATGTGCCTGCTCTCGTCAGATCGCAGCAGCAATGCAGCTTAAGGCTTGGCAAGTACCAGCATGGGAGACTAGCTGGGAATCCCAAGTTCCGTTGACCTTTTTGAACCTGAAAATTGTGTTAGTTTCTCTATGAGATAGTAAAAGAAGGTTCAAATTGAACAGCTGCTGTCAACAGCCATTCTAAGCTGAATGTGCCTGCTCTGGTCAGATCGCAGCAGCAATGCAGCTTAAGGCTTGGCAAGTACCAGCATGGGAGACTGGCTGGGAATCCCAAGTTCCGTTGACCTTTTTGAACCTGAAAATTGTGTTAGTTTCTCTATGAGATAGTAAAAGAAGGTTCAAATTGAACAGCTGCTGTCAACGGCCATTCTAAGCGGAATGTGCCTGCTCTCGTCAGATCGCAGCAGCAATGCAGCTTAAGGCTTGGCAAGTACCAGCATGGGAGACTGGCTGGGAATCATAAGTTCCGTTGACCTTTTTTTAACCTGAAAATTGTGTTAGTTTCTCTATGAGATAGTAAAAGAAGGTTCAAATTGAACAGCTGCTGTCAACGGCCATTCTAAGCTGAATGCGCCTGCTCTCGTCAGATCGCAGCAGCAATGCAGCTTAAGGCTTGGCAAGTACCAGCATGGGAGACTGGCTGGGAATCCCAAGTTCCATTGACTTTTTGAACCTGAAAATTGTGTTAGTTTCTCTATGAGATAGTAAAAGAAGGTTCAAATTGAACAGCTGCTGTCAACTGCCATTCTAAGCTGAATGTGCATGCTCTTGTCAGATCGCAGCAGCGTTGCAGCTTAAGGCTTGGCAAGTACCAGCATGGGAGTCTGGCTGGGAATCCCAAGTTCTCTTGACCTTTTTGAACCTGAAAATTGTGTTAGTTTCTCTATGAGATAGTAAAACAAAGTAGAAATTAGGCAGCTGCTGTCAACGGCCATTCTAAGCTGAATGTGCCTGCTCTCGTCAGATCGCAGCAGCAATGCAGCTTAAGGCTTGGCAAGTACCAGCATGGGAGACTGGCTGGGAATCCCAAGTTCCGTTGACCTTTTTGAACCTGAAAATTGTTAGTTTCTCTGTCAAAGATGGTAAAAGAAGGTTCAAATTGAACAGCTGCTGTCAACGGCCATTCTAAGCTGAATGTGCCTGCTCTCGTCAGATCGCAGCAGCAATGCAGCTTAAGGCTTGGCAAAAACCAGCATGGGAGACTGGCTGGGAATCCCAAGTTCTGTTGACCTTTTTGAACCTGAAAATTGTGTTAGTTTCTCTATGAGATAGTAAAAGAAGGTTCAAATTGAACAGCTGCTGTCAACGGCCATTCTAAGCTGAATGTGCCTGCTCTCGTCAGATCGCAGCAGCAATGCAGCTTAAGGCTTGGCAAGTACCAGCATGGGAGACTGGCTGGGAATCCCAAGTTCTGTTGACCTTTTTGAACCTGAAAATTGTGTTAGTTTCTCTATGAGATAGTAAAAGAAGGTTCAAACTGAACAGCTGCTGTCAACGGCCATTCTAAGCTGAATGTGCCTGCTCTCGTCAGATCGCAGCAGCAATGCAGCTTAAGGCTTGGCATGTACCAGCATGGGAGACTGGCTGGGAATCCTAAGTTCCGTTGACCTTTTTGAGCCTGAAAATTGTGTTAGTTTCTCTATGAGATAGTAAAAGAAGGTTCAAATTGAACAGCTGCTGTCAACAGCCATTCTAAGCTGAATGTGCCTGCTCTCGTCAGATCGCAGCAGCGTTGCAGCTTAAGGCTTGGCAAGTACCAGCATGGGAGACTGGCTGGGAATCCCAAGTTCTGTTGACCTTTTTGAACCTGAAAATTGTGTTAGTTTCTCTATGAGATAGTAAAAGAAGGTTCAAATTGAACAGCTGCTGTCAACGCCCATTCTAAGCTAAGGCTTGGCAAGTACCAGCATGGGAGACTGGCTGGGAATCCCAAGTTCCATTGACCTTTTTGAACCTGAAAATTGAGTTAGTTTCTCTATGAGATAGTAAAAGAAGGTTCAAATTGAACAGCTGCTGTCAACGGCCATTCTAAGCTGAATGTGCATGCTCTTGTCAGATCGCAGCAGCGTTGCAGCTTAAGGCTTGGCAAGTACCAGCATGGGAGACTGGCTGGGAATCCCAAGTTCCGTTGACCTTTTTGAACCTGAAAATGTGTTAGTTTCTCTATGAGATAGTAAAAGAAGGTTCAAATTGAACAGCTGCTGTCAACGGCCATTCTAAGCTGAATGTGCATGCTCTTGTCAGATCGCAGCAGCGTTGCAGCTTAAGGCTTGGCAAGTACCAGCATGGGAGACTGGCTGGGAATCCCAAGTTCTGTTGACCTTTTTGAACCTGAAAATTGTGTTAGTTTCTCTATGAGATAGTAAAAGAAAGTAGAAATTAGGCAGCTGCTGTCAACGGCCATTCTAAGCTGAATGTGCCTGCTCTCGTCAGATCGCAGCAGCAATGCAGCTTAAGGCTTGGCAAGTACCAGCATGGGAAACTGGCTGGGAATCCCACGTTCCATTGACCTTTTTGAACCTGAAAATTGTTAGTTTCTCTGTCAAAGATGGTAAAAGAAGGTTCAAATTGAACAGCTGCTGTCAACGGCCATATTAAGCTGAATGTGCCTGCTTTCGTCAGATCGCAGCAGCAATGCAGCTTAAGGTTTGGCAAGTACCAGCATGGGAGACTGGCTGGAAATCCCAAGTTCTGTTGACCTTTTTGAACCTGAAAATTGTGTTAGTTTCTCTATGAGATAGTAAAAGAAGGTTCAAATTGAACAGCTGCTGTCAACGGCCATTCTAAGCTGAATGTGCCTGCTCTCGTCAGATCGCAGCAGCAATGCAGCTTAAGGCTTGGCAAGTACCAGCATGGGAGACTGGCTGGGAATCCCAAGTTCTGTTGACCTTTTTGAACCTGAAAATTGTGTTAGTTTCTCTATGAGATAGTAAAAGAAGGTTCAAATTGAACAGCTGCTGTCAACGGCCCTTCTAAGCTGAATGTGTGTGCTCTTGTCAGATCGCAGCAGCGATGCAGCTTAAGGCTTGGCAAGTACCAGCATGGGAGACTGACTGGGAATCCCAAGTTCTGTTGACCTTTTTGAACCTGAAAATTGTGTTAGTTTCTCTATGAGATAGTAAAAGAAGGTTCAAATTGAACAGCTGCTGTCAATGGCCATTCTAAGCTGAATGTGCCTGCTCTCGTCAGATCGCAGCAGCAATGCAGCTTAAGGCTTGGCAAGTACCAGCATGGGAGACTGGCAGGGAATCCCAAGTTCCATTGACCTTTTTGAACCTGAAAATTGTGTTAGTTTCTCTATGAGATAGTAAAAGAAGGTTCAAATTGAACAGCTGCTGTCAACGGCCATTCTAAGCTGAATGTGCCTGCTCTCGTCAGATCGCAGCAGCAATGCAGCTTAAGGCTTGGCAAGTACCAGCATGGGAGACTGGCTGGGAATCCCAAGTTCTGTTGACCTTTTTGAACCTGAAAATTGTATTAGTTTCTCTATGAGATAGTAAAAGAAGGTTCAAATTGAACAGCTGCTGTCAACGGCCATTCTAAGCTGAATGTGCCTGCTCTCGTCAGATCGCAGCAGCAATGCAGCTTAAGGCTTGGCAAGTACCAGCATGGGAGACTGGCTGGGAATCCCAAGTTCCGTTGACCTTTTTGAACCTGAAAATTGTGTTAGTTTCTCTATGAGATAGTAAAAGAAGGTTCAAATTGAACAGCTGCTGTCAACGCCCATTCTAAGCTAAGGCTTGGCAAGTACCAGCATGGGAGACTGGCTGGGAATCCCAAGTTCCATTGACCTTTTTGAACCTGAAAATTGAGTTAGTTTCTCTATGAGATAGTAAAAGAAGGTTCAAATTGAACAGCTGCTGTCAACGGCCATTCTAAGCTGAATGTGCCTGCTCTCATCAGATCGCAGCAGCAATGCAGCTTAAGGCTTGGCAAGTACCAGCATGGGAGACTGGCTGGGAATCCCAAGTTCCGTTGACCTTTTTGAACCTGAAAATGTGTTAGTTTCTCTATGAGATAGTAAAAGAAGGTTCAAATTGAACAGCTGCTGTCAACGGCCATTCTAAGCTGAATGTGCATGCTCTTGTCAGATCGCAGCAGCGTTGCAGCTTAAGGCTTGGCAAGTACCAGCATGGGAGACTGCTTGGGAATCCCAAGTTCTGTTGACCTTTTTGAACCTGAAAATTGTGTTAGTTTCTCTATGAGATAGTAAAAGAAAGTAGAAATTAGGCAGCTGCTGTCAACGGCCATTCTAAGCTGAATGTGCCTGCTCTCGTCAGATCGCAGCAGCAATGCAGCTTAAGGCTTGGCAAGTACCAGCATGGGAGACTGGCTGGAAATCCCACGTTCTGTTGACCTTTTTGAACCTGAAAATTGTTAGTTTCTCTGTCAAAGATGGTAAAAGAAGGTTCAAATTGAACAGCTGCTGTCAACGGCCATTCTAAGCTGAATGTGCCTGCTCTCGTCAGAACGCAGCAGCAATGCAGCTTAAGGTTTGGCAAGTACCAGCATGGGAGACTGGCTGGGAATCCCAAGTTCTGTTGACCTTTTTGAACCTGAAAATTGTGTTAGTTTCTCTATGAGATAGTAAAAGAAGGTTCAAATTGAACAGCTGCTGTCAACGCCCATTCTAAGCTAAGGCTTGGCAAGTACCAGCATGGGAGACTGGCTGGGAATCCCAAGTTCCATTGACCTTTTTGAACCTGAAAATTGAGTTAGTTTCTCTATGAGATAGTAAAAGAAGGTTCAAATTGAACAGCTGCTGTCAACGGCCATTCTAAGCTGAATGTGCATGCTCTTGTCAGATCGCAGCAGCGTTGCAGCTTAAGGCTTGGCAAGTACCAGCATGGGAGACTGGCTGGGAATCCCAAGTTCCGTTGACCTTTTTGAACCTGAAAATGTGTTAGTTTCTCTATGAGATAGTAAAAGAAGGTTCAAATTGAACAGCTGCTGTCAACGGCCATTCTAAGCTGAATGTGCATGCTCTTGTCAGATCGCAGCAGCGTTGCAGCTTAAGGCTTGGCAAGTACCAGCATGGGAGACTGGCTGGGAATCCCAAGTTCTGTTGACCTTTTTGAACCTGAAAATTGTGTTAGTTTCTCTATGAGATAGTAAAAGAAAGTAGAAATTAGGCAGCTGCTGTCAACGGCCATTCTAAGCTGAATGTGCCTGCTCTCGTCAGATCGCAGCAGCAATGCAGCTTAAGGCTTGGCAAGTACCAGCATGGGAGACTGGCTGGGAATCCCACGTTCCGTTGACCTTTTTGAACCTGAAAATTGTTAGTTTCTCTGTCAAAGATGGTAAAAGAAGGTTCAAATTGAACAGCTGCTGTCAACGGCCATATTAAGCTGAATGTGCCTGCTCTCGTCAGATCGCAGCAGCAATGCAGCTTAAGGTTTGGCAAGTACCAGCATGGGAGACTGGCTGGGAATCCCAAGTTCTGTTGACCTTTTTGAACCTGAAAATTGTGTTAGTTTCTCTATGAGATAGTAAAAGAAGGTTCAAATTGAACAGCTGCTGTCAACGGCCATTCTAAGCTGAATGTGCCTGCTCTCGTCAGATCGCAGCAGCAATGCAGTTTAAGGCTTGGCAAGTACCAGCATGGGAGACTGGCTGGGAATCCCAAGTTCTGTTGACCTTTTTGAACCTGAAAATTGTGTTAGTTTCTCTATGAGATAGTAAAAGAAGGTTCAAATTGAACAGCTGCTGTCAACGGCCCTTCTAAGCTGAATGTGTGTGCTCTTGTCAGATCGCAGCAGCAATGCAGCTTAAGGCTTGGCAAGTACCAGCATGGGAGACTGGCAGGGAATCCCAAGTTCCATTGACCTTTTTGAACCTGAAAATTGTGTTAGTTTCTCTATGAGATAGTAAAAGAAGGTTCAAATTGAACAGCTGCTGTCAACGGCCATTCTAAGCTGAATGTGCCTGCTCTCGTCAGATCGCAGCAGCAATGCAGCTTAAGGCTTGGCAAGTACCAGCATGGGAGACTGGCTGGGAATCCCAAGTTCTGTTGACCTTTTTGAACCTGAAAATTGTATTAGTTTCTCTATGAGATAGTAAAAGAAGGTTCAAATTGAACAGCTGCTGTCAACGGCCATTCTAAGCTGAATGTGCCTGCTCTCGTCAGATCGCAGCAGCAATGCAGCTTAAGGCTTGGCAAGTACCAGCATGGCAGACTGGCTGGGAATCCCAAGTTCCGTTGACCTTTTTGAACCTGAAAATTGTGTTAGTTTCTCTATGAGATAGTAAAAGAAGGTTCAAATTGAACAGCTGCTGTCAACGCCCATTCTAAGCTAAGGCTTGGCAAGTACCAGCATGGGAGACTGGCTGGGAATCCCAAGTTCTGTTGACCTTTTTGAACCTGAAAATTGAGTTAGTTTCTCTATGAGATAGTAAAAGAAGGTTCAAATTGAACAGCTGCTGTCAACGGCCATTCTAAGCTGAATGTGCCTGCTCTCATCAGATCGCAGCAGCAATGCAGCTTAAGGCTTGGCAAGTACCAGCATGGGAGACTGGCTGGGAATCCCAAGTTCCGTTGACCTTTTTGAACCTGAAAATGTGTTAGTTTCTCTATGAGATAGTAAAAGAAGGTTCAAATTGAACAGCTGCTGTCAACGGCCATTCTAAGCTGAATGTGCATGCTCTTGTCAGATCGCAGCAGCGTTGCAGCTTAAGGCTTGGCAAGTACCAGCATGGGAGACTGCCTGGGAATCCCAAGTTCTGTTGACCTTTTTGAACCTGAAAATTGTGTTAGTTTCTCTATGAGATAGTAAAAGAAAGTAGAAATTAGGCAGCTGCTGTCAACGGCCATTCTAAGCTGAATGTGCCTGCTCTCGTCAGATCGCAGCAGCAATGCAGCTTAAGGCTTGGCAAGTACCAGCATGGGAGACTGGCTGGGAATCCCATGTTCTGTTGACCTTTTTGAACCTGAAAATTGTTAGTTTCTCTGTCAAAGATGGTAAAAGAAGGTTCAAATTGAACAGCTGCTGTCAACGGCCATTCTAAGCTGAATGTGCCTGCTCTCGTCAGATCGCAGCAGCAATGCAGCTTAAGGTTTGGCAAGTACCAGCATGGGAGACTGGCTGGGAATCCCAAGTTCCGTTGACCTTTTTGAACCTGAAAATTGTGTTAGTTTCTCTATGAGATAGTAAAAGAAGGTTCAAATTGAACAGCTGCTGTCAACGCCCATTCTAAGCTAAGGCTTGGCAAGTACCAGCATGGGAGACTGGCTGGGAATCCCAAGTTCCATTGACCTTTTTGAACCTGAAAATTGAGTTAGTTTCTCTATGAGATAGTAAAAGAAGGTTCAAATTGAACAGCTGCTGTCAACAGCCATTCTAAGCTGAATGTGCATGCTCTTGTCAGATCGCAGCAGCAATGCAGCTTAAGGCTTGGCAAGTACCAGCATGGGAGACTAGCTGGGAATCCCAAGTTCCATTGACCTTTTTGAACCTGAAAATCGTGTTAGTTTCTCTATGAGATAGTAAAAGAAGGTTCAAATTGAACAACTGCTGTCAACGGCCATTCTACTAAGCTTAATGTGCCTGCTCTCGTCAGATCGCAGCAGCAATGCAGCTTAAGGCTTGGCAAGTACCAGCATGGGAGACTGGCTGGGAGTCCCAAGTTCCGTTGACCTTTTTGAACCTGAAAATTGTGTTAGTTTCTCTATGAGATAGTAAAAGAAGGTTCAAATTGAACAGCTGCTGTCAACGGCCATTCTAAGCTGAATGTGCCTGCTCTCGTCAGATCGCAGCAGCAATGCAGCTTAAGGCTTGGCAAGTACCAGCATGGGAGACTGGCTGGGAATCCTAAGTTCTGTTGACCTTTTTGAACCTGAAAATTGTGTTAGTTTCTCTATGAGGTAGTAAAATAAGGTTCAAATTGAACAGTTGCTGTCAACGGCCATTCTAAGCTGAATGTGCCTGCTCTCGTCAGATCGCAGCAGCAATGCAGCTTAAGGCTTGGCAAGTACCAGCATGGGAGACTAGCTGGGAATCCCAAGTTCCGTTGACCTTTTTGAACCTGAAAATTATGTTAGTTTCTCTATGAGATAGTAAAAGAAGGTTCAAATTGAACAGCTGCTGTCAACAGCCATTCTAAGCTGAATGTGCATGCTCTGGTCAGATCGCAGCAGCAATGCAGCTTAAGGCTTTGCAAGTACCAGCATGGGAGACTGGCTGGGAATCCCAAGTTCTGTTGACATTTTTGAACCTGAAAATCGTGTTAGTTTCTCTATGAGATAGTAAAAGAAGGTTCAAATTGAACAACTGCTGTCAACGGCCATTCTACTAAGCTTAATGTGCCTGCTCTCGTCAGATCGCAGCAGCAATGCAGCTTAAGGCTTGGCAAGTACCAGCATGGGAGACTGGCTGGGAGTCCCAAGTTCCGTTGACCTTTTTGAACCTGAAAATTGTGTTAGTTTCTCTATGAGATAGTAAAAGAAGGTTCAAATTGAACAGCTGCTGTCAACGGCCATTCTAAGCTGAATGTGCCTGCTCTCGTCAGATCGCAGCAGCAATGCAGCTTAAGGCTTGGCAAGTACCAGCATGGGAGACTGGCTGGGAATCATAAGTTCCGTTGACCTTTTTTTAACCAGAAAATTGTGTTAGTTTCTCTATGAGATAGTAAAAGAAGGTTCAAATTGAACAGCTGCTGTCAACGGCCATTCTAAGCTGAATGCGCCTGCTCTCGTCAGATCGCAGCAGCAATGCAGCTTAAGGCTTGGCAAGTACCAGCATGGGAGACTGGCTGGGAATCCCAAGTTCCATTGACTTTTTGAACCTGAAAATTGTGTTAGTTTCTCTATGAGATAGTAAAAGAAGGTTCAAATTGAACAGCTGCTGTCAACTGCCATTCTAAGCTGAATGTGCATGCTCTTGTCAGATCGCAGCAGCGTTGCAGCTTAAGGCTTGGCAAGTACCAGCATGGGAGTCTGGCTGGGAATCCCAAGTTCTCTTGACCTTTTTGAACCTGAAAATTGTGTTAGTTTCTCTATGAGATAGTAAAACAAAGTAGAAATTAGGCAGCTGCTGTCAACGGCCATTCTAAGCTGAATGTGCCTGCTCTCGTCAGATCGCAGCAGCAATGCAGCTTAAGGCTTGGCAAGTACCAGCATGGGAGACTGGCTGGGAATCCCAAGTTCCGTTGACCTTTTTGAACCTGAAAATTGTTAGTTTCTCTGTCAAAGATGGTAAAAGAAGGTTCAAATTGAACAGCTGCTGTCAACGGCCATTCTAAGCTGAATGTGCCTGCTCTCGTCAGATCGCAGCAGCAATGCAGCTTAAGGCTTGGCAAAAACCAGCATGGGAGACTGGCTGGGAATCCCAAGTTCTGTTGACCTTTTTGAACCTGAAAATTGTGTTAGTTTCTCTATGAGATAGTAAAAGAAGGTTCAAATTGAACAGCTGCTGTCAACGGCCATTCTAAGCTGAATGTGCCTGCTCTCGTCAGATCGCAGCAGCAATGCAGCTTAAGGCTTGGCAAGTACCAGCATGGGAGACTGGCTGGGAATCCCAAGTTCTGTTGACCTTTTTGAACCTGAAAATTGTGTTAGTTTCTCTATGAGATAGTAAAAGAAGGTTCAAACTGAACAGCTGCTGTCAACGGCCATTCTAAGCTGAATGTGCCTGCTCTCGTCAGATCGCAGCAGCAATGCAGCTTAAGGCTTGGCATGTACCAGCATGGGAGACTGGCTGGGAATCCCAAGTTCCGTTGACCTTTTTGAGCCTGAAAATTGTGTTAGTTTCTCTATGAGATAGTAAAAGAAGGTTCAAATTGAACAGCTGCTGTCAACGGCCATTCTAAGCTGAATGTGCCTGCTCTCGTCAGATCGCAGCAGCGTTGCAGCTTAAGGCTTGGCAAGTACCAGCATGGGAGACTGGCTGGGAATCCCAAGTTCTGTTGACCTTTTTGAACCTGAAAATTGTGTTAGTTTCTCTATGAGATAGTAAAAGAAGGTTAAAATTGAACAGCTGCTGTCAACGCCCATTCTAAGCTAAGGCTTGGCAAGTACCAGCATGGGAGACTGGCTGGGAATCCCAAGTTCCATTGACCTTTTTGAACCTGAAAATTGAGTTAGTTTCTCTATGAGATAGTAAAAGAAGGTTCAAATTGAACAGCTGCTGTCAATGGCCATTCTAAGCTGAATGTGCATGCTCTTGTCAGATCGCAGCAGCGTTGCAGCTTAAGGCTTGGCAAGTACCAGCATGGGAGACTGGCTGGGAATCCCAAGTTCCGTTGACCTTTTTGAACCTGAAAATGTGTTAGTTTCTCTATGAGATAGTAAAAGAAGGTTCAAATTGAACAGCTGTTGTCAACGGCCATTCTAAGCTGAATGTGCATGCTCTTGTCAGATCGCAGCAGCGTTGCAGCTTAAGGCTTGGCAAGTACCAGCATGGGAGACTGGCTGGGAATCCCAAGTTCTGTTGACCTTTTTGAACCTGAAAATTGTGTTAGTTTCTCTATGAGATAGTAAAAGAAAGTAGAAATTAGGCAGCTGCTGTCAACGGCCATTCTAAGCTGAATGTGCCTGCTCTCGTCAGATCGCAGCAGCAATGCAGCTTAAGGCTTGGCAAGTACCAGCATGGGAGACTGGCTGGGAATCCCACGTTCCGTTGACCTTTTTGAACCTGAAAATTGTTAGTTTCTCTGTCAAAGATGGTAAAAGAAGGTTCAAATTGAACAGCTGCTGTCAACGGCCATATTAAGCTGAATGTGCCTGCTTTCGTCAGATCGCAGCAGCAATGCAGCTTAAGGTTTGGCAAGTACCAGCATGGGAGACTGGCTGGAAATCCCAAGTTCTGTTGACCTTTTTGAACCTGAAAATTGTGTTATTTTCTCTATGAGATAGTAAAAGAAGGTTCAAATTGAACAGCTGCTGTCAACGGCCATTCTAAGCTGAATGTGCCTGCTCTCGTCAGATCGCAGCAGCAATGCAGCTTAAGGCTTGGCAAGTACCAGCATGGGAGACTGGCTGGGAATCCCAAGTTCTGTTGACCTTTTTGAACCTGAAAATTGTGTTAGTTTCTCTATGAGATAGTAAAAGAAGGTTCAAATTGAACAGCTGCTGTCAACGGCCCTTCTAAGCTGAATGTGTGTGCTCTTGTCAGATCGCAGCAGCGATGCAGCTTAAGGCTTGGCAAGTACCAGCATGGGAGACTGACTGGGAATCCCAAGTTCTGTTGACCTTTTTGAACCTGAAAATTGTGTTAGTTTCTCTATGAGATAGTAAAAGAAGGTTCAAATTGAACAGCTGCTGTCAATGGCCATTCTAAGCTGAATGTGCCTGCTCTCGTCAGATCGCAGCAGCAATGCAGCTTAAGGCTTGGCAAGTACCAGCATGGGAGACTGGCAGGGAATCCCAAGTTCCATTGACCTTTTTGAACCTGAAAATTGTGTTAGTTTCTCTATGAGATAGTAAAAGAAGGTTCAAATTGAACAGCTGCTGTCAACGGCCATTCTAAGCTGAATGTGCCTGCTCTCGTCAGATCGCAGCAGCAATGCAGCTTAAGGCTTGGCAAGTACCAGCATGGGAGACTGGCTGGGAATCCCAAGTTCTGTTGACCTTTTTGAACCTGAAAATTGTGTTAGTTTCTCTATGAGATAGTAAAAGAAAGTAGAAATTAGGCAGCTGCTGTCAACGGCCATTCTAAGCTGAATGTGCCTGCTCTCGTCAGATCGCAGCAGCAATGCAGCTTAAGGCTTGGCAAGTACCAGCATGGGAGACTGGCTGGGAATCCCACGTTCCGTTGACCTTTTTGAACCTGAAAATTGTTAGTTTCTCTGTCAAAGATGGTAAAAGAAGGTTCAAATTGAACAGCTGCTGTCAACGGCCATATTAAGCTGAATGTGCCTGCTTTCGTCAGATCGCAGCAGCAATGCAGCTTAAGGTTTGGCAAGTACCAGCATGGGAGACTGGCTGGAAATCCCAAGTTCTGTTGACCTTTTTGAACCTGAAAATTGTGTTATTTTCTCTATGAGATAGTAAAAGAAGGTTCAAATTGAACAGCTGCTGTCAACGGCCATTCTAAGCTGAATGTGCCTGCTCTCGTCAGATCGCAGCAGCAATGCAGCTTAAGGCTTGGCAAGTACCAGCATGGGAGACTGGCTGGGAATCCCAAGTTCTGTTGACCTTTTTGAACCTGAAAATTGTGTTAGTTTCTCTATGAGATAGTAAAAGAAGGTTCAAATTGAACAGCTGCTGTCAACGGCCCTTCTAAGCTGAATGTGTGTGCTCTTGTCAGATCGCAGCAGCGATGCAGCTTAAGGCTTGGCAAGTACCAGCATGGGAGACTGACTGGGAATCCCAAGTTCTGTTGACCTTTTTGAACCTGAAAATTGTGTTAGTTTCTCTATGAGATAGTAAAAGAAGGTTCAAATTGAACAGCTGCTGTCAATGGCCATTCTAAGCTGAATGTGCCTGCTCTCGTCAGATCGCAGCAGCAATGCAGCTTAAGGCTTGGCAAGTACCAGCATGGGAGACTGGCAGGGAATCCCAAGTTCCATTGACCTTTTTGAACCTGAAAATTGTGTTAGTTTCTCTATGAGATAGTAAAAGAAGGTTCAAATTGAACAGCTGCTGTCAACGGCCATTCTAAGCTGAATGTGCCTGCTCTCGTCAGATCGCAGCAGCAATGCAGCTTAAGGCTTGGCAAGTACCAGCATGGGAGACTGGCTGGGAATCCCAAGTTCTGTTGACCTTTTTGAACCTGAAAATTGTATTAGTTTCTCTATGAGATAGTAAAAGAAGGTTCAAATTGAACAGCTGCTGTCAACGGCCATTCTAAGCTGAATGTGCCTGCTCTCGTCAGATCGCAGCAGCAATGCAGCTTAAGGCTTGGCAAGTACCAGCATGGGAGACTGGCTGGGAATCCCAAGTTCCGTTGACCTTTTTGAACCTGAAAATTGTTTTAGTTTCTCTATGAGATAGTAAAAGAAGGTTCAAATTGAACAGCTGCTGTCAACGCCCATTCTAAGCTAAGGCTTGGCAAGTACCAGCATGGGAGACTGGCTGGGAATCCCAAGTTCCATTGACCTTTTTGAACCTGAAAATTGAGTTAGTTTCTCTATGAGATAGTAAAAGAAGGTTCAAATTGAACAGCTGCTGTCAACGGCCATTCTAAGCTGAATGTGCCTGCTCTCATCAGATCGCAGCAGCAATGCAGCTTAAGGCTTGGCAAGTACCAGCATGGGAGACTGGCTGGGAATCCCAAGTTCCGTTGACCTTTTTGAACCTGAAAATGTGTTAGTTTCTCTATGAGATAGTAAAAGAAGGTTCAAATTGAACAGCTGCTGTCAACGGCCATTCTAAGCTGAATGTGCATGCTCTTGTCAGATCGCAGCAGCGTTGCAGCTTAAGGCTTGGCAAGTACCAGCATGGGAGACTGCTTGGGAATCCCAAGTTCTGTTGACCTTTTTGAACCTGAAAATTGTGTTAGTTTCTCTATGAGATAGTAAAAGAAAGTAGAAATTAGGCAGCTGCTGTCAACGGCCATTCTAAGCTGAATGTGCCTGCTCTCGTCAGATCGCAGCAGCAATGCAGCTTAAGGCTTGGCAAGTACCAGCATGGGAGACTGGCTGGGAATCCCACGTTCTGTTGCCCTTTTTGAACCTGAAAATTGTTAGTTTCTCTGTCAAAGATGGTAAAAGAAGGTTCAAATTGAACAGCTGCTGTCAACGGCCATTCTAAGCTGAATGTGCCTGCTCTCGTCAGAACGCAGCAGCAATGCAGCTTAAGGCTTGGCAAGTACCAGCATGGGAGACTGGCTGGGAATCCCAAGTTCCATTGACTTTTTGAACCTGAAAATTGTGTTAGTTTCTCTATGAGATAGTAAAAGAAGGTTCAAATTGAACAGCTGCTGTCAACTGCCATTCTAAGCTGAATGTGCATGCTCTTGTCAGATCGCAGCAGCGTTGCAGCTTAAGGCTTGGCAAGTACCAGCATGGGAGTCTGGCTGGGAATCCCAAGTTCTCTTGACCTTTTTGAACCTGAAAATTGTGTTAGTTTCTCTATGAGATAGTAAAACAAAGTAGAAATTAGGCAGCTGCTGTCAACGGCCATTCTAAGCTGAATGTGCCTGCTCTCGTCAGATCGCAGCAGCAATGCAGCTTAAGGCTTGGCAAGTACCAGCATGGGAGACTGGCTGGGAATCCCAAGTTCCGTTGACCTTTTTGAACCTGAAAATTGTTAGTTTCTCTGTCAAAGATGGTAAAAGAAGGTTCAAATTGAACAGCTGCTGTCAACGGCCATTCTAAGCTGAATGTGCCTGCTATCGTCAGATCGCAGCAGCAATGCAGCTTAAGGCTTGGCAAAAACCAGCATGGGAGACTGGCTGGGAATCCCAAGTTCTGTTGACCTTTTTGAACCTGAAAATTGTGTTAGTTTCTCTATGAGATAGTAAAAGAAGGTTCAAATTGAACAGCTGCTGTCAACGGCCATTCTAAGCTGAATGTGCCTCCTCTCGTCAGATCGCAGCAGCAATGCAGCTTAAGGCTTGGCAAGTACCAGCATGGGAGACTGGCTGGGAATCCCAAGTTCTGTTGACCTTTTTGAACCTGAAAATTGTGTTAGTTTCTCTATGAGATAGTAAAAGAAGGTTCAAACTGAACAGCTGCTGTCAACGGCCATTCTAAGCTGAATGTGCCTGCTCTCGTCAGATCGCAGCAGCAATGCAGCTTAAGGCTTGGCAAGTACCAGCATGGGAGACTGGCTGGGAATCCCAAGTTCTGTTGACCTTTTTGAACCTGAAAATTGTATTAGTTTCTCTATGAGATAGTAAAAGAAGGTTCAAATTGAACAGCTGCTGTCAACGGCCATTCTAAGCTGAATGTGCCTGCTCTCGTCAGATCGCAGCAGCAATGCAGCTTAAGGCTTGGCAAGTACCAGCATGGGAGACTGGCTGGGAATCCCAAGTTCCGTTGACCTTTTTGAACCTGAAAATTGTGTTAGTTTCTCTATGAGATAGTAAAAGAAGGTTCAAATTGAACAGCTGCTGTCAACGCCCATTCTAAGCTAAGGCTTGGCAAGTACCAGCATGGGAGACTGGCTGGGAATCCCAAGTTCCATTGACCTTTTTGAACCTGAAAATTGAGTTAGTTTCTCTATGAGATAGTAAAAGAAGGTTCAAATTGAACAGCTGCTGTCAACGGCCATTCTAAGCTGAATGTGCCTGCTCTCATCAGATCGCAGCAGCAATGCAGCTTAAGGCTTGGCAAGTACCAGCATGGGAGACTGGCTGGGAATCCCAAGTTCCGTTGACCTTTTTGAACCTGAAAATGTGTTAGTTTCTCTATGAGATAGTAAAAGAAGGTTCAAATTGAACAGCTGCTGTCAACGGCCATTCTAAGCTGAATGTGCATGCTCTTGTCAGATCGCAGCAGCGTTGCAGCTTAAGGCTTGGCAAGTACCAGCATGGGAGACTGCTTGGGAATCCCAAGTTCTGTTGACCTTTTTGAACCTGAAAATTGTGTTAGTTTCTCTATGAGATAGTAAAAGAAAGTAGAAATTAGGCAGCTGCTGTCAACGGCCATTCTAAGCTGAATGTGCCTGCTCTCGTCAGATCGCAGCAGCAATGCAGCTTAAGGCTTGGCAAGTACCAGCATGGGAGACTGGCTGGAAATCCCACGTTCTGTTGACCTTTTTGAACCTGAAAATTGTTAGTTTCTCTGTCAAAGATGGTAAAAGAAGGTTCAAATTGAACAGCTGCTGTCAACGGCCATTCTAAGCTGAATGTGCCTGCTCTCGTCAGAACGCAGCAGCAATGCAGCTTAAGGTTTGGCAAGTACCAGCATGGGAGACTGGCTGGGAATCCCAAGTTCTGTTGACCTTTTTGAACCTGAAAATTGTGTTAGTTTCTCTATGAGATAGTAAAAGAAGGTTCAAATTGAACAGCTGCTGTCAACGCCCATTCTAAGCTAAGGCTTGGCAAGTACCAGCATGGGAGACTGGCTGGGAATCCCAAGTTCCATTGACCTTTTTGAACCTGAAAATTGAGTTAGTTTCTCTATGAGATAGTAAAAGAAGGTTCAAATTGAGCAGCTGCTGTCAACGGCCATTCTAAGCTGAATGTGCATGCTCTTGTCAGATCGCAGCAGCGTTGCAGCTTAAGGCTTGGCAAGTACCAGCATGGGAGACTGGCTGGGAATCCCAAGTTCCGTTGACCTTTTTGAACCTGAAAATGTGTTAGTTTCTCTATGAGATAGTAAAAGAAGGTTCAAATTGAACAGCTGCTGTCAACGGCCATTCTAAGCTGAATGTGCATGCTCTTGTCAGATCGCAGCAGCGTTGCAGCTTAAGGCTTGGCAAGTACCAGCATGGGAGACTGGCCGGGAATCCCAAGTTCTGTTGACCTTTTTGAACCTGAAAATTGTGTTAGTTTCTCTATGAGATAGTAAAAGAAAGTAGAAATTAGGCAGCTGCTGTCAACGGCCATTCTAAGCTGAATGTGCCTGCTCTCGTCAGATCGCAGCAGCAATGCAGCTTAAGGCTTGGCAAGTACCAGCATGGGAGACTGGCTGGGAATCCCACGTTCCGTTGACCTTTTTGAACCTGAAAATTGTTAGTTTCTCTGTCAAAGATGGTAAAAGAAGGTTCAAATTGAACAGCTGCTGTCAACGGCCATATTAAGCTGAATGTGCCTGCTCTCGTCAGATCGCAGCAGCAATGCAGCTTAAGGTTTGGCAAGTACCAGCATGGGAGACTGGCTGGGAATCCCAAGTTCTGTTGACCTTTTTGAACCTGAAAATTGTGTTAGTTTCTCTATGAGATAGTAAAAGAAGGTTCAAATTGAACAGCTGCTGTCAACGGCCATTCTAAGCTGAATGTGCCTGCTCTCGTCAGATCGCAGCAGCAATGCAGCTTAAGGCTTGGCAAGTACCAGCATGGGAGACTGGCTGGGAATCCCAAGTTCTGTTGACCTTTTTGAACCTGAAAATTGTGTTAGTTTCTCTATGAGATAGTAAAAGAAGGTTCAAATTGAACAGCTGCTGTCAACGGCCCTTCTAAGCTGAATGTGTGTGCTCTTGTCAGATCGCAGCAGCAATGCAGCTTAAGGCTTGGCAAGTACCAGCATGGGAGACTGGCAGGGAATCCCAAGTTCCATTGACCTTTTTGAACCTGAAAATTGTGTTAGTTTCTCTATGAGATAGTAAAAGAAGGTTCAAATTGAACAGCTGCTGTCAACGGCCATTCTAAGCTGAATGTGCCTGCTCTCGTCAGATCGCAGCAGCAATGCAGCTTAAGGCTTGGCAAGTACCAGCATGGGAGACTGGCTGGGAATCCCAAGTTCTGTTGACCTTTTTGAACCTGAAAATTGTATTAGTTTCTCTATGAGATAGTAAAAGAAGGTTCAAATTGAACAGCTGCTGTCAACGGCCATTCTAAGCTGAATGTGCCTGCTCTCGTCAGATCGCAGCAGCAATGCAGCTTAAGGCTTGGCAAGTACCAGCATGGCAGACTGGCTGGGAATCCCAAGTTCCGTTGACCTTTTTGAACCTGAAAATTGTGTTAGTTTCTCTATGAGATAGTAAAAGAAGGTTCAAATTGAACAGCTGCTGTCAACGCCCATTCTAAGCTAAGGCTTGGCAAGTACCAGCATGGGAGACTGGCTGGGAATCCCAAGTTCCATTGACCTTTTTGAACCTGAAAATTGAGTTAGTTTCTCTATGAGATAGTAAAAGAAGGTTCAAATTGAACAGCTGCTGTCAACGGCCATTCTAAGCTGAATGTGCCTGCTCTCATCAGATCGCAGCAGCAATGCAGCTTAAGGCTTGGCAAGTACCAGCATGGGAGACTGGCTGGGAATCCCAAGTTCCGTTGACCTTTTTGAACCTGAAAATGTGTTAGTTTCTCTATGAGATAGTAAAAGAAGGTTCAAATTGAACAGCTGCTGTCAACGGCCATTCTAAGCTGAATGTGCATGCTCTTGTCAAATCGCAGCAGCGTTGCAGCTTAAGGCTTGGCAAGTACCAGCATGGGAGACTGCCTGGGAATCCCAAGTTCTGTTGACCTTTTTGAACCTGAAAATTGTGTTAGTTTCTCTATGAGATAGTAAAAGAAAGTAGAAATTAGGCAGCTGCTGTCAACGGCCATTCTAAGCTGAATGTGCCTGCTCTCGTCAGATCGCAGCAGCAATGCAGCTTAAGGCTTGGCAAGTACCAGCATGGGAGACTGGCTGGGAATCCCATGTTCTGTTGACCTTTTTGAACCTGAAAATTGTTAGTTTCTCTGTCAAAGATGGTAAAAGAAGGTTCAAATTGAACAGCTGCTGTCAACGGCCATTCTAAGCTGAATGTGCCTGCTCTCGTCAGATCGCAGCAGCAATGCAGCTTAAGGTTTGGCAAGTACCAGCATGGGAGACTGGCTGGGAATCCCAAGTTCCGTTGACCTTTTTGAACCTGAAAATTGTGTTAGTTTCTCTATGAGATAGTAAAAGAAGGTTCAAATTGAACAGCTGCTGTCAACGCCCATTCTAAGCTAAGGCTTGGCAAGTACCAGCATGGGAGACTGGCTGGGAATCCCAAGTTCCATTGACCTTTTTGAACCTGAAAATTGAGTTAGTTTCTCTATGAGATAGTAAAAGAAGGTTCAAATTGAACAGCTGCTGTCAACAGCCATTCTAAGCTGAATGTGCATGCTCTTGTCAGATCGCAGCAGCAATGCAGCTTAAGGCTTGGCAAGTACCAGCATGGGAGACTAGCTGGGAATCCCAAGTTCCATTGACCTTTTTGAACCTGAAAATTGTGTTAGTTTCTCTATGAGATAGTAAAAGAAGGTTCAAATTGAACAGCTGCTGTCAACAGCCATTCTAAGCTGAATGTGCATGCTCTGGTCAGATCGCAGCAGCAATGCAGCTTAAGGCTTTGCAAGTACCAGCATGGGAGACTGGCTGGGAATCCCAAGTTCTGTTGACATTTTTGAACCTGAAAATCGTGTTAGTTTCTCTATGAGATAGTAAAAGAAGGTTCAAATTGAACAACTGCTGTCAACGGCCATTCTACTAAGCTTAATGTGCCTGCTCTCGTCAGATCGCAGCAGCAATGCAGCTTAAGGCTTGGCAAGTACCAGCATGGGAGACTGGCTGGGAGTCCCAAGTTCCGTTGACTTTTTTGAACCTGAAAATTGTGTTAGTTTCTCTATGAGATAGTAAAAGAAGGTTCAAATTGAACAGCTGCTGTCAACGGCCATTCTAAGCTGAATGTGCCTGCTCTCGTCAGATCGCAGCAGCAATGCAGCTTAAGGCTTGGCAAGTACCAGCATGGGAGACTGGCTGGGAATCCTAAGTTCTGTTGACCTTTTTGAACCTGAAAATTGTGTTAGTTTCTCTATGAGGTAGTAAAATAAGGTTCAAATTGAACAGTTGCTGTCAACGGCCATTCTAAGCTGAATGTGCCTGCTCTCGTCAGATCGCAGCAGCAATGCAGCTTAAGGCTTGGCAAGTACCAGCATGGGAGACTAGCTGGGAATCCCAAGTTCCGTTGACCTTTTTGAACCTGAAAATTGTGTTAGTTTCTCTATGAGATAGTAAAAGAAGGTTCAAATTGAACAGCTGCTGTCAACAGCCATTCTAAGCTGAATGTGCATGCTCTGGTCAGATCGCAGCAGCAATGCAGCTTAAGGCTTTGCAAGTACCAGCATGGGAGACTGGCTGGGAATCCCAAGTTCTGTTGACATTTTTGAACCTGAAAATCGTGTTAGTTTCTCTATGAGATAGTAAAAGAAGGTTCAAATTGAACAACTGCTGTCAACGGCCATTCTACTAAGCTTAATGTGCCTGCTCTCGTCAGATCGCAGCAGCAATGCAGCTTAAGGCTTGGCAAGTACCAGCATGGGAGACTGGCTGGGAGTCCCAAGTTCCGTTGACCTTTTTGAACCTGAAAATTGTGTTAGTTTCTCTATGAGATAGTAAAAGAAGGTTCAAATTGAACAGCTGCTGTCAACGGCCATTCTAAGCTGAATGTGCCTGCTCTCGTCAGATCGCAGCAGCAATGCAGCTTAAGGCTTGGCAAGTACCAGCATGGGAGACTGGCTGGGAATCATAAGTTCCGTTGACCTTTTTTTAACCTGAAAATTGTGTTAGTTTCTCTATGAGATAGTAAAAGAAGGTTCAAATTGAACAGCTGCTGTCAACGGCCATTCTAAGCTGAATGCGCCTGCTCTCGTCAGATCGCAGCAGCAATGCAGCTTAAGGCTTGGCAAGTACCAGCATGGGAGACTGGCTGGGAATCCCAAGTTCCATTGACTTTTTGAACCTGAAAATTGTGTTAGTTTCTCTATGAGATAGTAAAAGAAGGTTCAAATTGAACAGCTGCTGTCAACTGCCATTCTAAGCTGAATGTGCATGCTCTTGTCAGATCGCAGCAGCGTTGCAGCTTAAGGCTTGGCAAGTACCAGCATGGGAGTCTGGCTGGGAATCCCAAGTTCTCTTGACCTTTTTGAACCTGAAAATTGTGTTAGTTTCTCTATGAGATAGTAAAAGAAAGTAGAAATTAGGCAGCTGCTGTCAACGGCCATTCTAAGCTGAATGTGCCTGCTCTCGTCAGATCGCAGCAGCAATGCAGCTTAAGGCTTGGCAAGTACCAGCATGGGAGACTGGCTGGGAATCCCAAGTTCCGTTGACCTTTTTGAACCTGAAAATTGTTAGTTTCTCTGTCAAAGATGGTAAAAGAAGGTTCAAATTGAACAGCTGCTGTCAACGGCCATTCTAAGCTGAATGTGCCTGCTCTCGTCAGATCGCAGCAGCAATGCAGCTTAAGGCTTGGCAAAAACCAGCATGGGAGACTGGCTGGGAATCCCAAGTTCTGTTGACCTTTTTGAACCTGAAAATTGTGTTAGTTTCTCTATGAGATAGTAAAAGAAGGTTCAAATTGAACAGCTGCTGTCAACGGCCATTCTAAGCTGAATGTGCCTGCTCTCGTCAGATCGCAGCAGCAATGCAGCTTAAGGCTTGGCAAGTACCAGCATGGGAGACTGGCTGGGAATCCCAAGTTCTGTTGACCTTTTTGAACCTGAAAATTGTGTTAGTTTCTCTATGAGATAGTAAAAGAAGGTTCAAACTGAACAGCTGCTGTCAACGGCCATTCTAAGCTGAATGTGCCTGCTCTCGTCAGATCGCAGCAGCAATGCAGCTTAAGGCTTGGCATGTACCAGCATGGGAGACTGGCTGGGAATCCTAAGTTCCGTTGACCTTTTTGAGCCTGAAAATTGTGTTAGTTTCTCTATGAGATAGTAAAAGAAGGTTCAAATTGAACAGCTGCTGTCAACGGCCATTCTAAGCTGAATGTGCCTGCTCTCGTCAGATTGCAGCAGCGTTGCAGCTTAAGGCTTGGCAAGTACCAGCATGGGAGACTGGCTGGGAATCCCAAGTTCTGTTGACCTTTTTGAACCTGAAAATTGTGTTAGTTTCTCTATGAGATAGTAAAAGAAGGTTAAAATTGAACAGCTGCTGTCAACGCCCATTCTAAGCTAAGGCTTGGCAAGTACCAGCATGGGAGACTGGCTGGGAATCCCAAGTTCCATTGACCTTTTTGAACCTGAAAATTGAGTTAGTTTCTCTATGAGATAGTAAAAGAAGGTTCAAATTGAACAGCTGCTGTCAACGGCCATTCTAAGCTGAATGTGCATGCTCTTGTCAGATCGCAGCAGCGTTGCAGCTTAAGGCTTGGCAAGTACCAGCATGGGAGACTGGCTGGGAATCCCAAGTTCCGTTGACCTTTTTGAACCTGAAAATGTGTTAGTTTCTCTATGAGATAGTAAAAGAAGGTTCAAATTGAACAGCTGCTGTCAACGGCCATTCTAAGCTGAATGTGCATGCTCTTGTCAGATCGCAGCAGCGTTGCAGCTTAAGGCTTGGCAAGTACCAGCATGGGAGACTGGCTGGGAATCCCAAGTTCTGTTGACCTTTTTGAACCTGAAAATTGTGTTAGTTTCTCTATGAGATAGTAAAAGAAAGTAGAAATTAGGCAGCTGCTGTCAACGGCCATTCTAAGCTGAATGTGCCTGCTCTCGTCAGATCGCAGCAGCAATGCAGCTTAAGGCTTGGCAAGTACCAGCATGGGAGACTGGCTGGGAATCCCACGTTCCGTTGACCTTTTTGAACCTGAAAATTGTGTTATTTTCTCTATGAGATAGTAAAAGAAGGTTCAAATTGAACAGCTGCTGTCAACGGCCATTCTAAGCTGAATGTGCCTGCTCTCGTCAGATCGCAGCAGCAATGCAGCTTAAGGCTTGGCAAGTACCAGCATGGGAGACTGGCTGGGAATCCCAAGTTCTGTTGACCTTTTTGAACCTGAAAATTGTGTTAGTTTCTCTATGAGATAGTAAAAGAAGGTTCAAATTGAACAGCTGCTGTCAACGGCCCTTCTAAGCTAAATGTGTGTGCTCTTGTCAGATCGCAGCAGCGATGCAGCTTAAGGCTTGGCAAGTACCAGCATGGGAGACTGACTGGGAATCCCAAGTTCTGTTGACCTTTTTGAACCTGAAAATTGTGTTAGTTTCTCTATGAGATAGTAAAAGAAGGTTCAAATTGAACAGCTGCTGTCAATGGCCATTCTAAGCTGAATGTGCCTGCTCTCGTCAGATCGCAGCAGCAATGCAGCTTAAGGCTTGGCAAGTACCAGCATGGGAGACTGGCAGGGAATCCCAAGTTCCATTGACCTTTTTGAACCTGAAAATTGTGTTAGTTTCTCTATGAGATAGTAAAAGAAGGTTCAAATTGAACAGCTGCTGTCAACGGCCATTCTAAGCTGAATGTGCCTGCTCTCGTCAGATCGCAGCAGCAATGCAGCTTAAGGCTTGGCAAGTACCAGCATGGGAGACTGGCTGGGAATCCCAAGTTCTGTTGACCTTTTTGAACCTGAAAATTGTATTAGTTTCTCTATGAGATAGTAAAAGAAGGTTCAAATTGAACAGCTGCTGTCAACGGCCATTCTAAGCTGAATGTGCCTGCTCTCGTCAGATCGCAGCAGCAATGCAGCTTAAGGCTTGGCAAGTACCAGCATGGGAGACTGGCTGGGAATCCCAAGCTCCGTTGACCTTTTTGAACCTGAAAATTGTGTTAGTTTCTCTATGAGATAGTAAAAGAAGGTTCAAATTGAACAGCTGCTGTCAACGCCCATTCTAAGCTAAGGCTTGGCAAGTACCAGCATGGGAGACTGGCTGGGAATCCCAAGTTCCATTGACCTTTTTGAACCTGAAAATTGAGTTAGTTTCTCTATGAGATAGTAAAAGAAGGTTCAAATTGAACAGCTGCTGTCAACGGCCATTCTAAGCTGAATGTGCCTGCTCTCATCAGATCGCAGCAGCAATGCAGCTTAAGTCTTGGCAAGTACCAGCATGGGAGACTGGCTGGGAATCCCAAGTTCCGTTGACCTTTTTGAACCTGAAAATGTGTTAGTTTCTCTATGAGATAGTAAAAGAAGGTTCAAATTGAACAGCTGCTGTCAACGGCCATTCTAAGCTGAATGTGCATGCTCTTGTCAGATCGCAGCAGCGTTGCAGCTTAAGGCTTGGCAAGTACCAGCATGGGAGACTGCTTGGGAATCCCAAGTTCTGTTGACCTTTTTGAACCTGAAAATTGTGTTAGTTTCTCTATGAGATAGTAAAAGAAAGTAGAAATTAGGCAGCTGCTGTCAACGGCCATTCTAAGCTGAATGTGCCTGCTCTCGTCAGATCGCAGCAGCAATGCAGCTTAAGGCTTGGCAAGTACCAGCATGGGAGACTGGCTGGAAATCCCACGTTCTGTTGCCCTTTTTGAACCTGAAAATTGTTAGTTTCTCTGTCAAAGATGGTAAAAGAAGGTTCAAATTGAACAGCTGCTGTCAACGGCCATTCTAAGCTGAATGTGCCTGCTCTCGTCAGAACGCAGCAGCAATGCAGCTTAAGGCTTGGCAAGTACCAGCATGGGAGACTGGCTGGGAATCCCAAGTTCCATTGACTTTTTGAACCTGAAAATTGTGTTAGTTTCTCTATGAGATAGTAAAAGAAGGTTCAAATTGAACAGCTGCTGTCAACTGCCATTCTAAGCTGAATGTGCATGTTCTTGTCAGATCGCAGCAGCGTTGCAGCTTAAGGCTTGGCAAGTACCAGCATGGGAGTCTGGCTGGGAATCCCAAGTTCTCTTGACCTTTTTGAACCTGAAAATTGTGTATCTCTATGAGATAGTAAAACAAAGTAGAAATTAGGCAGCTGCTGTCAACGGCCATTCTAAGCTGAATGTGCCTGCTCTCGTCAGATCGCAGCAGCAATGCAGCTTAAGGCTTGGCAAGTACCAGCATGGGAGACTGGCTGGGAATCCCAAGTTCCGTTGACCTTTTTGAACCTGAAAATTGTTAGTTTCTCTGTCAAAGATGGTAAAAGAAGGTTCAAATTGAACAGCTGCTGTCAACGGCCATTCTAAGCTGAATGTGCCTGCTCTCGTCAGATCGCAGCAGCAATGCAGCTTAAGGCTTGGCAAAAACCAGCATGGGAGACTGGCTGGGAATCCCAAGTTCTGTTGACCTTTTTGAACCTGAAAATTGTGTTAGTTTCTCTATGAGATAGTAAAAGAAGGTTCAAATTGAACAGCTGCTGTCAACGGCCATTCTAAGCTGAATGTGCCTGCTCTCGTCAGATCGCAGCAGCAATGCAGCTTAAGGCTTGGCAAGTACCAGCATGGGAGACTGGCTGGGAATCCCAAGTTCTGTTGACCTTTTTGAACCTGAAAATTGTGTTAGTTTCTCTATGAGATAGTAAAAGAAGGTTCAAACTGAACAGCTGCTGTCAACGGCCATTCTAAGCTGAATGTGCCTGCTCTCGTCAGATCGCAGCAGCAATGCAGCTTAAGGCTTGGCATGTACCAGCATGGGAGACTGGCTGGGAATCCTAAGTTCCGTTGACCTTTTTGAGCCTGAAAATTGTGTTAGTTTCTCTATGAGATAGTAAAAGAAGGTTCAAATTGAACAGCTGCTGTCAACAGCCATTCTAAGCTGAATGTGCCTGCTCTCGTCAGATCGCAGCAGCGTTGCAGCTTAAGGCTTGGCAAGTACCAGCATGGGAGACTGGCTGGGAATCCCAAGTTCTGTTGACCTTTTTGAACCTGAAAATTGTGTTAGTTTCTCTATGAGATAGTAAAAGAAGGTTCAAATTGAACAGCTGCTGTCAACGCCCATTCTAAGCTAAGGCTTGGCAAGTACCAGCATGGGAGACTGGCTGGGAATCCCAAGTTCCATTGACCTTTTTGAACCTGAAAATTGAGTTAGTTTCTCTATGAGATAGTAAAAGAAGGTTCAAATTGAACAGTTGCTGTCAACGGCCATTCTAAGCTGAATGTGCCTGCTCTCGTCAGATCGCAGCAGCAATGCAGCTTAAGGCTTGGCAAGTACCAGCATGGGAGACTAGCTGGGAATCCCAAGTTCCGTTGACCTTTTTGAACCTGAAAATTGTGTTAGTTTCTCTATGAGATAGTAAAAGAAGGTTCAAATTGAACAGCTGCTGTCAACAGCCATTCTAAGCTGAATGTGCATGCTCTGGTCAGATCGCAGCAGCAATGCAGCTTAAGGCTTTGCAAGTACCAGCATGGGAGACTGGCTGGGAATCCCAAGTTCTGTTGACATTTTTGAACCTGAAAATTGTGTTAGTTTCTCTATGAGATAGTAAAAGAAGGTTCAAATTGAACAACTGCTGTCAACGGCCATTCTACTAAGCTTAATGTGCCTGCTCTCGTCAGATCGCAGCAGCAATGCAGCTTAAGGCTTGGCAAGTACCAGCATGGGAGACTGGCTGGGAATCCCAAGTTCCGTTGACCTTTTTGAACCTGAAAATTGTGTTAGTTTCTCTATGAGATAGTAAAAGAAGGTTCAAATTGAACAGCTGCTGTCAACGGCCATTCTAAGCTGAATGTGCCTGCTCTCGTCAGATCGCAGCAGCAATGCAGCTTAAGGCTTGGCAAGTACCAGCATGGGAGACTGGCTGGGAATCCTAAGTTCTGCTGACCTTTTTGAACCTGAAAATTGTGTTAGTTTCTCTATGAGGTAGTAAAATAAGGTTCAAATTGAACAGTTGCTGTCAACGGCCATTCTAAGCTGAATGTGCCTGCTCTCGTCAGATCGCAGCAGCAATGCAGCTTAAGGCTTGGCAAGTACCAGCATGGGAGACTAGCTGGGAATCCCAAGTTCCGTTGACCTTTTTGAACCTGAAAATTGTGTTAGTTTCTCTATGAGATAGTAAAAGAAGGTTCAAATTGAACAGCTGCTGTCAACAGCCATTCTAAGCTTAATGTGCCTGCTCTGGTCAGATCGCAGCAGCAATGCAGCTTAAGGCTTTGCAAGTACCAGCATGGGAGACAGGCTGGGAATCCCAAGTTCTGTTGACATTTTTGAACCTGAAAATTGTGTTAGTTTCTCTATGAGATAGTAAAAGAAGGTTCAAATTGAACAGCTGCTGTCAACGGCCATTCTACTAAGCTTAATGTGCCTGCTCTCGTCAGATCGCAGCAGCAATGCAGCTTAAGGCTTGGCAAGTACCAGCATGGGAGACTGGCTGGGAATCCCAAGTTCCGTTGACCTTTTTGAACCTGAAAATTGTGTTAGTTTCTCTATGAGATAGTAAAAGAAGGTTCAAATTGAACAGCTGCTGTCAACGGCCATTCTAAGCTGAATGTGCCTGCTCTCGTCAGATCGCAGCAGCAATGCAGCTTAAGGCTTGGCAAGTACCAGCATGGGAGACTGGCTGGGAATCCCAAGTTCCGTTGACCTTTTTGAACCTGAAAATTGTGTTAGTTTCTCTATGAGATAGTAAAAGAAGGTTCAAATTGAACAGCTGCTGTCAACGGCCATTCTAAGCTGAATGTGCCTGCTCTCGTCAGATCGCAGCAGCAATGCAGCTTAAGGCTTGGCAAGTACCAGCATGGGAGACTGGCTGGGAATCATAAGTTCCGTTGACCTTTTTTTAACCTGAAAATTGTGTTAGTTTCTCTATGAGATAGTAAAAGAAGGTTCAAATTGAACAGCTGCTGTCAACGGCCATTCTAAGCTGAATGCGCCTGCTCTCGTCAGATCGCAGCAGCAATGCAGCTTAAGGCTTGGCAAGTACCAGCATGGGAGACTGGCTGGGAATCCCAAGTTCCATTGACTTTTTGAACCTGAAAATTGTGTTAGTTTCTCTATGAGATAGTAAAAGAAGGTTCAAATTGAACAGCTGCTGTCAACTGCCATTCTAAGCTGAATGTGCATGCTCTTGTCAGATCGCAGCAGCGTTGCAGCTTAAGGCTTTGCAAGTACCAGCATGGGAGTCTGGCTGGGAATCCCAAGTTCTCTTGACCTTTTTGAACCTGAAAATTGTGTTAGTTTCTCTATGAGATAGTAAAACAAAGTAGAAATTAGGCAGCTGCTGTCAACGGCCATTCTAAGCTGAATGTGCCTGCTCTCGTCAGATCGCAGCAGCAATGCAGCTTAAGGCTTGGCAAGTACCAGCATGGGAGACTGGCTGGGAATCCCAAGTTCCGTTGACCTTTTTGAACCTGAAAATTGTTAGTTTCTCTGTCAAAGATGGTAAAAGAAGGTTCAAATTGAACAGCTGCTGTCAACGGCCATTCTAAGCTGAATGTGCCTGCTCTCGTCAGATCGCAGCAGCAATGCAGCTTAAGGCTTGGCAAAAACCAGCATGGGAGACTGGCTGGGAATCCCAAGTTCTGTTGACCTTTTTGAACCTGAAAATTGTGTTAGTTTCTCTATGAGATAGTAAAAGAAGGTTCAAATTGAACAGCTGCTGTCAACGGCCATTCTAAGCTGAATGTGCCTGCTCTCGTCAGATCGCAGCAGCAATGCAGCTTAAGGCTTGGCAAGTACCAGCATGGGAGACTGGCTGGGAATCCCAAGTTCTGTTGACCTTTTTGAACCTGAAAATTGTGTTAGTTTCTCTATGAGATAGTAAAAGAAGGTTCAAACTGAACAGCTGCAGTCAACGGCCATTCTAAGCTGAATGTGCCTGCTCTCGTCAGATCGCAGCAGCAATGCAGCTTAAGGCTTGGCATGTACCAGCATGGGAGACTGGCTGGGAATCCTAAGTTCCGTTGACCTTTTTGAGCCTGAAAATTGTGTTAGTTTCTCTATGAGATAGTAAAAGAAGGTTCAAATTGAACAGCTGCTGTCAACGGCCATTCTAAGCTGAATGTGCCTGCTCTCGTCAGATCGCAGCAGCAATGCAGCTTAAGGCTTGGAAAGTACCAGCATGGGACACTGGCTGGGAATCCCAAGTTCTGTTGACCTTTTTGAACCTGAAAATTGTGTTAGTTTCTCTATGAGATAGTAAAAGAAGGTTCAAATTGAACAGCTGCTGTCAACGCCCATTCTAAGCTAAGGCTTGGCAAGTACCAGCATGGGAGACTGGCTGGGAATCCCAAGTTCCATTGACCTTTTTGAACCTGAAAATTGAGTTAGTTTCTCTATGAGATAGTAAAAGAAGGTTCAAATTGAACAGCTGCTGTCAACGGCCATTCTAAGCTGAATGTGCATGCTCTTGTCAGATCGCAGCAGCGTTGCAGCTTAAGGCTTGGCAAGTACCAGCATGGGAGACTGGCTGGGAATCCCAAGTTCCGTTGACCTTTTTGAACCTGAAAATGTGTTAGTTTCTCTATGAGATAGTAAAAGAAGGTTCAAATTGAACAGCTGCTGTCAACGGCCATTCTAAGCTGAATGTGCATGCTCTTGTCAGATCGCAGCAGCGTTGCAGCTTAAGGCTTGGCAAGTACCAGCATGGGAGACTGGCTGGGAATCCCAAGTTCTGTTGACCTTTTTGAACCTGAAAATTGTGTTAGTTTCTCTATGAGATAGTAAAAGAAAGTAGAAATTAGGCAACTGCTGTCAACGGCCATTCTAAGCTGAATGTGCCTGCTCTCGTCAGATCGCAGCAGCAATGCAGCTTAAGGATTGGCAAGTACCAGCATGGGAGACTGGCTGGGAATCCCACGTTCTGTTGACCTTTTTGAACCTGAAAATTGTTAGTTTCTCTGTCAAAGATGGTAAAAGAAGGTTCAAATTAAACAGCTGCTGTCAACGGCCATTCTAAGCTGAATGTGCCTGCTCTCGTCAGATCGCAGCAGCAATGCAGCTTAAGGTTTGGCAAGTACCAGCATGGGAGACTGGCTGGGAATCCCAAGTTCTGTTGACCTTTTTGAACCTGAAAATTGTGTTAGTTTCTCTATGAGATAGTAAAAGAAGGTTCAAATTGAACAGCTGCTGTCAACGCCCATTCTAAGCTAAGGCTTGGCAAGTACCAACATGGGAGACTGGCTGGGAATCCCAAGTTCCATTGACCTTTTTGAACCTGAAAATTGAGTTAGTTTCTCTATGAGATAGTAAAAGAAGGTTCAAATTGAACAGCTGCTGTCAACGGCCATTCTAAGCTGAATGTGCATGCTCTTGTCAGATCGCAGCAGCGTTGCAGCTTAAGGCTTGGCAAGTACCAGCATGGGAGACTGGCTGGGAATCCCAAGTTCCGTTGACCTTTTTGAACCTGAAAATGTGTTAGTTTCTCTATGAGATAGTAAAAGAAGGTTCAAATTGAACAGCTGCTGTCAACGGCCATTCTAAGCTGAATGTGCATGCTCTTGTCAGATCGCAGCAGCGTTGCAGCTTAAGGCTTGGCAAGTACCAGCATGGGAGACTGGCTGGGAATCCCAAGTTCTGTTGACCTTTTTGAACCTGAAAATTGTGTTAGTTTCTCTATGAGATAGTAAAAGAAAGTAGAAATTAGGCAGCTGCTGTCAACGGCCATTCTAAGCTTAATGTGCCTGCTCTCGTCAGATCGCAGCAGCAATGCAGCTTAAGGCTTGGCAAGTACCAGCATGGGAGACTGGCTGGGAATCCCACGTTCCGTTGACCTTTTTGAACCTGAAAATTGTTAGTTTCTCTGTCAAAGATGGTAAAAGAAGGTTCAAATTGAACAGCTGCTGTCAACGGCCATATTAAGCTGAATGTGCCTGCTCTCGTCAGATCGCAGCAGCAATGCAGCTTAAGGTTTGGCAAGTACCAGCATGGGAGACTGGCTGGGAATCCCACATTCTGTTGACCTTTTTGAACCTGAAAATTGTGTTAGTTTCTCTATGAGATAGTAAAAGAAGGTTCAAATTGAACAGCTGCTGTCAACGGCCATTCTAAGCTGAATGTGCCTGCTCTCGTCAGATCGCAGCAGCAATGCAGCTTAAGGCTTGGCAAGTACCAGCATGGGAGACTGGCTGGGAATCCCAAGTTCTGTTGACCTTTTTGAACCTGAAAATTGTGTTAGTTTCTCTATGAGATAGTAAAAGAAGGTTCAAATTGAACAGCTGCTGTCAACGGCCCTTCTAAGCTGAATGTGTGTGCTCTTGTCAGATCGCAGCAGCGATGCAGCTTAAGGCTTGGCAAGTACCAGCATGGGAGACTGGCTGGGAATCCCAAGTTCTGTTGACCTTTTTGAACCTGAAAATTGTGTTAGTTTCTCTATGAGATAGTAAAAGAAGGTTCAAATTGAACAGCTGCTGTCAACGCCCATTCTAAGCTAAGGCTTGGCAAGTACCAACATGGGAGACTGGCTGGGAATCCCAAGTTCCATTGACCTTTTTGAACCTGAAAATTGAGTTAGTTTCTCTATGAGATAGTAAAAGAAGGTTCAAATTGAACAGCTGCTGTCAACGGCCATTCTAAGCTGAATGTGCATGCTCTTGTCAGATCGCAGCAGCGTTGCAGCTTAAGGCTTGGCAAGTACCAGCATGGGAGACTGGCTGGGAATCCCAAGTTCCGTTGACCTTTTTGAACCTGAAAATGTGTTAGTTTCTCTATGAGATAGTAAAAGAAGGTTCAAATTGAACAGCTGCTGTCAACGGCCATTCTAAGCTGAATGTGCATGCTCTTGTCAGATCGCAGCAGCGTTGCAGCTTAAGGCTTGGCAAGTACCAGCATGGGAGACTGGCTGGGAATCCCAAGTTCTGTTGACCTTTTTGAACCTGAAAATTGTGTTAGTTTCTCTATGAGATAGTAAAAGAAAGTAGAAATTAGGCAGCTGCTGTCAACGGCCATTCTAAGCTTAATGTGCCTGCTCTCGTCAGATCGCAGCAGCAATGCATCTTAAGGCTTGGCAAGTACCAGCATGGGAGACTGGCTGGGAATCCCACGTTCCGTTGACCTTTTTGAACCTGAAAATTGTTAGTTTCTCTGTCAAAGATGGTAAAAGAAGGTTCAAATTGAACAGCTGCTGTCAACGGCCATATTAAGCTGAATGTGCCTGCTCTCGTCAGATTGCAGCAGCAATGCAGCTTAAGGTTTGGCAAGTACCAGCATGGGAGACTGGCTGGGAATCCCACATTCTGTTGACCTTTTTGAACCTGAAAATTGTGTTAGTTTCTCTATGAGATAGTAAAAGAAGGTTCAAATTGAACAGCTGCTGTCAACGGCCATTCTAAGCTGAATGTGCCTGCTCTCGTCAGATCGCAGCAGCAATGCAGCTTAAGGCTTGGCAAGTACCAGCATGGGAGACTGGCTGGGAATCCCAAGTTCTGTTGACCTTTTTGAACCTGAAAATTGTGTTAGTTTCTCTATGAGATAGTAAAAGAAGGTTCAAATTGAACAGCTGCTGTCAACGGCCCTTCTAAGCTGAATGTGTGTGCTCTTGTCAGATCGCAGCAGCGATGCAGCTTAAGGCTTGGCAAGTACCAGCATGGGAGACTGGCTGGGAATCCCAAGTTCTGTTGACCTTTTTGAACCTGAAAATTGTGTTAGTTTCTCTATGAGATAGTAAAAGAAGGTTCAAATTGAACAGCTGCTGTCAATGGCCATTCTAAGCTGAATGTGCCTGCTCTCGTCAGATCGCAGCAGCAATGCAGCTTAAGGCTTGGCAAGTACCAGCATGGGAGACTGGCAGGGAATCCCAAGTTCCATTGACCTTTTTGAACCTGAAAATTGTGTTAGTTTCTCTATGAGATAGTAAAAGAAGGTTCAAATTGAACAGCTGCTGTCAACGGCCATTCTAAGCTGAATGTGCCTGCTCTCGTCAGATCGCAGCAGCAATGCAGCTTAAGGCTTGGCAAGTACCAGCATGGGAGACTGGCTGGGAATCCCAAGTTCTGTTGACCTTTTTGAACCTGAAAATTGTATTAGTTTCTCTATGAGATAGTAAAAGAAGGTTCAAATTGAACAGCTGCTGTCAACGGCCATTCTAAGCTGAATGTGCCTGCTCTCGTCAGATCGCAGCAGCAATGCAGCTTAAGGCTTGGCAAGTACCAGCATGGGAGACTGGCTGGGAATCCCACGTTCCGTTGACCTTTTTGAACCTGAAAATTGTTAGTTTCTCTGTCAAAGATGGTAAAAGAAGGTTCAAATTGAACAGCTGCTGTCAACGGCCATATTAAGCTGAATGTGCCTGCTCTCGTCAGATTGCAGCAGCAATGCAGCTTAAGGTTTGGCAAGTACCAGCATGGGAGACTGGCTGGGAATCCCACATTCTGTTGACCTTTTTGAACCTGAAAATTGTGTTAGTTTCTCTATGAGATAGTAAAAGAAGGTTCAAATTGAACAGCTGCTGTCAACGGCCATTCTAAGCTGAATGTGCCTGCTCTCGTCAGATCGCAGCAGCAATGCAGCTTAAGGCTTGGCAAGTACCAGCATGGGAGACTGGCTGGGAATCCCAAGTTCTGTTGACCTTTTTGAACCTGAAAATTGTGTTAGTTTCTCTATGAGATAGTAAAAGAAGGTTCAAATTGAACAGCTGCTGTCAACGGCCCTTCTAAGCTGAATGTGTGTGCTCTTGTCAGATCGCAGCAGCGATGCAGCTTAAGGCTTGGCAAGTACCAGCATGGGAGACTGGCTGGGAATCCCAAGTTCTGTTGACCTTTTTGAACCTGAAAATTGTGTTAGTTTCTCTATGAGATAGTAAAAGAAGGTTCAAATTGAACAGCTGCTGTCAATGGCCATTCTAAGCTGAATGTGCCTGCTCTCGTCAGATCGCAGCAGCAATGCAGCTTAAGGCTTGGCAAGTACCAGCATGGGAGACTGGCAGGGAATCCCAAGTTCCATTGACCTTTTTGAACCTGAAAATTGTGTTAGTTTCTCTATGAGATAGTAAAAGAAGGTTCAAATTGAACAGCTGCTGTCAACGGCCATTCTAAGCTGAATGTGCCTGCTCTCGTCAGATCGCAGCAGCAATGCAGCTTAAGGCTTGGCAAGTACCAGCATGGGAGACTGGCTGGGAATCCCAAGTTCTGTTGACCTTTTTGAACCTGAAAATTGTATTAGTTTCTCTATGAGATAGTAAAAGAAGGTTCAAATTGAACAGCTGCTGTCAACGGCCATTCTAAGCTGAATGTGCCTGCTCTCGTCAGATCGCAGCAGCAATGCAGCTTAAGGCTTGGCAAGTACCAGCATGGGAGACTGGCTGGGAATCCCAAGTTCCGTTGACCTTTTTGAACCTGAAAATTGTGTTAGTTTCTCTATGAGATAGTAAAAGAAGGTTCAAATTGAACAGCTGCTGTCAACGGCCATTCTAAGCTGAATGTGCATGCTCTTGTCAGATCGCAGCAGCGTTGCAGCTTAAGGCTTGGCAAGTACCAGCATGGGAGACTGCCTGGGAATCCCAAGTTCTGTTGACCTTTTTGAACCTGAAAATTGTTAGTTTCTCTGTCAAATATGGTAAAAGAAGGTTCAAATTGAACAGCTGCTGTCAACGGCCATTCTAAGCTGAATGTGCCTGCTCTCGTCAGATCGCAGCAGCAATGCAGCTTAAGGTTTGGCAAGTACCAGCATGGGAGACTGGCTGGGAATCCCAAGTTCCGTTGACCTTTTTGAACCTGAAAATTGTGTTAGTTTCTCTATGAGATAGTAAAAGAAGGTTCAAACTGAACAGCTGCTGTCAACGGCCATTCTAAGCTGAATGTGCCTGCTCTCGTCAGATCGCAGCAGCAATGCAGCTTAAGAATTGGCAAGTACCAGCATGGGAGACTGGCTGGGAATCCCAAGTTCTGTTGACCTTTTTGAACCTGAAAATTGTGTTAGTTTCTCTATGAGATAGTAAAAGAAGGTTCAAATTGAACAGCTGCTGTCAACGGCCATTCTAAGCTGAGTGTGCCTGCTCTCGTCAGATCGCAGCAGCAATGCAGCTTAAGGCTTGGCAAGTACCAGCATGGGAGACTGGCTGGGAATCCCAAGTTCTGTTGACCTTTTTGAACCTGAAAATTGTGTTAGTTTCTCTATGAGATAGTAAAAGAAGGTTCAAATTGAACAACTGCTGTCAACGGCCATTCTAAGCTGAATGTGCCTGCTCTCGTCAGATCGCAGCAGCAATGCAGCTTAAGGCTTGGCAAGTACCAGCATGGGAGACTGGCTGGGAATCTCAAGTTCCGTTGACCTTTTTGAACCTGAAAATTGTGTTAGTTTCTCTATGAGATAGTAAAAGAAGGTTCAAATTGAACAGCTGCTGTCAACGCCCATTCTAAGCTGAATGTGCCTGCTCTTGTCAGATTGCAGGAGCAATGCAGCTTAAGGCTTGGCAAGTACCTGCATGGGAGACTGGCTGGGAATCCCAAGTTCCGTTGACCTTTTTGAACCTGAAAATGGTGTTAGTTTCTCTATGAGATAGTAAAAGAGGGTTCAAATTGAACAGCTGCTGTCAACGGCCATTCTAAGCTGAATGTGCGTGCTCGTGTCAGATCGCAGCAGCGATGCAGCTTAAGGCTTGGCAAGTACCAGCATGGGAGACTGGATGGGAATCCCAAGTTCTGTTGACCTTTTTGAACCTGAAAATTGTGTAAGTTTCTCTATGAGATAGTAAAAGAAGGTTCAAATTGAACAGCTGCTGTCAACGGCCATTCTAAGCTTAATGTGCATGCTCTTGTCAGATCGCAGCAGCGTTGCAGCTTAAGGCTTGGCAAGTACCAGCATGGGAGACTGGCTGGGAATCCTAAGTTCTTTTGACCTTTTTGAACCTGAAAATTGTGTTAGTTTCTCTATGAGATAGTGAAAGAAAGTAGAAATTAGGCAGCTGCTGTCAACGGCCATTCTAAGCTGAATGTGCCTGCTCTCGTCAGATCGCAGCAGCAATGCAGCTTAAGGCTTGGCAAGTACCAGCATGGGAGACTGGCTGGGAATCCCAAGTTCCGTTGACCTTTTTTTAACCTGAAAATTGTGTTAGTTTCTCTATGAGATAGTAAAAGAAGGTTCAAATTGAACAGCTGCTGTCAACGCCCATTCTAAGCTAAGGCTTGGCAAGTACCAGCATGGGAGACTGGCTGGGAATCCCAAGTTCCATTGACCTTTTTGAACCTGAAAATTGAGTTAGTTTCTCTATGAGATAGTAAAAGAAGGTTCAAATTGAACAGCTGCTGTCAACGGCCATTCTAAGCTGAATGTGCATGCTCTTGTCAGATCGCAGCAGCGTTGCAGCTTAAGGCTTGGCAAGTACCAGCATGGGAGACTGGCTGGGAATCCCAAGTTCCATTGACCTTTTTGAACCTGAAAATGTGTTAGTTTCTTTATGAGATAGTAAAAGAAGGTTCAAATTGAACAGCTGCTGTCAACGGCCATTCTAAGCTGAATGTGCATGCTCTTGTCAGATCGCAGCAGCGTTGCAGCTTAAGGCTTGGCAAGTACCAGCATGGGAGACTGGCTGGGAATCCCAAGTTCTGTTGACCTTTTTGAACATGAAAATTGTGTTAGTTTCTCTATGAGATAGTAAAAGAAAGTAGAAATTAGGCAGCTGCTGTCAACGGCCATTCTAAGCTGAATGTGCCTGCTCTCGTCAGATCGCAGCAGCAATGCAGCTTAAGGCTTGGCAAGTACCAGCATGGGAGACTGGCTGGGAATCCCAAGTTCTGTTGACCTTTTTGAACCTGAAAATTGTGTTAGTTTCTCTATGAGATAGTAAAAGAAGGTTCAAATTGAACAGCTGCTGTCAACGGCCATTCTAAGCTGAATGTGCCTGCTCTCGTCAGATCGCAGCAGCAATGCAGCTTAAGGCTTGGCAAGTACCAGCATGGGACACTGGCTGGGAATCCCACGTTCTGTTGACCTTTTTGAACCTGAAAATTGTGTTAGTTTCTCTATGAGATAGTAAAAGAAGGTTCAAATTGAACAGCTGCTGTCAACGGCCATTCTAAGCTGAATGTGCCTGCTCTCGTCAGATCGCAGCAGCAATGCAGCTTAAGTCTTGGAAAGTACCAGCATGGGAGACTGGCTGGGAATCCCAAGTTCCGTTGACCTTTTTGAACCTGAAAATTGTGTTAGTTTCTCTATGAGATAGTAAAAGAAGGTTCAAATTGAACAGCTGCTGTCAACGGCCATTCTAAGCTGAATGTGCCTGCTCTCGTCAAATCGCAGCAGCATAAGGCTTGGCAAGTACAAGCATGGGAGACTGGCAGGGAATCCCAAGTTCCGTTGACCTTTTTGAACCTGAAAATTGTGTTAGTTTCTCTATGAGATAGTAAAAGAAGGTTCAAATTGAACAGCTGCTGTCAACGGCCATTCTAAGCTCAATGTGCCTGCTCTCGTCAGATCGCAGCAGCAATGCAGCTTAAGGCTTGGCAAGTACCAGCATGGGAGAATGGCTGGCAATCCCAAATTCCGTTGACCTTTTTGAACCTGAAAATTGTGTTAGTTTCTCTATGAGATAGTAAAAGAAGGTTCAAATTGAACAGCTGCTGTCAACGGCCATTCTAAGCTGAATGTGCCTGCTCTCGTCAGATCGCAGCAGCAATGCAGCTTAAGGCTTGGAAAGTACCAGCATGGGAGACTGGCTGGGAATCCCAAGTTCCGTTGACCTTTTTGAACCTGAAAATTGTGTTAGTTTCTCTATGAGATAGTAAAAGAAGGTTCAAATTGAACAGCTGCTGTCAACGGCCATTCTAAGCTGAATGTGCCTGCTCTCGTCAGATCGCAGCAGCAATGCAGCTTAAGGCTTGGCAAGTACCAGCATGGGAGACTGGCTGGGAATCCCAAGTTCCGTTGACCTTTTTGAACCTGAAAATTGTTAGTTTCTCTGTCAAAGATGGTAAAAGAAGGTTCAAATTGAACAGCTGCTGTCAACGGCCATTCTAAGCTGAATGTGCCTGCTCTCGTCAGATCGCAGCAGCAATGCAGCTTAAGGCTTGGCAAGTACCAGCATGGGAGACTGGCTGCGAATCCCAAGTTCCGTTGACCTTTTTGAACCTGAAAATTGTGTTAGTTTCTCTATGAGATTGTAAAAGAAGGTTCAAATTGAACAGCTGCTGTCAACGGCCATTCTAAGCCGAATGTGCGTGCTCTTGTCAAATCGCAGCAGCGATGCAGCTTAAGGCTTAGCAAGTACCAGCATGGGAAACTGGCTGGGAATCCCAAGTTCTGTTGACATTTTTGAACCTGAAAATTGTGTTAGTTTCTCTATGAGATAGTAAAAGAAGGTTCAAATTGAACAGCTGCTGTCAATGGCCATTCTAAGCTGAATGTGCCTGCTCTCGTCAGATCGCAGCAGCAATGCAGCTTAAGGCTTGGCAAGTACCAGCATGGGAGACTGGCTGGGAATCCTAAGATCTGTTGACCTTTTTGAACCTGAAAATTGTGTTAGTTTCTCTATGATGTAGTAAAATAAGGTTCAAATTGAACAGTTGCTGTCAACGGCCATTCTAAGCTGAATGTGCCTGCTCTCGTCAGATCGCAGCAGCAATGCAGCTTAAGGCTTGGCAAGTACCAGCATGGGAGACTAGCTGGGAATCCCAAGTTCCGTTGACCTTTTTGAACCTGAAAATTGTGTTAGTTTCTCTATTAATAGTAAAAGAAGGTTCAAATTGAACAGCTGCTGTCAACAGCCATTCTAAGCTGAATGTGCATGCTCTGGTCAGATCGCAGCAGCAATGCAGCTTAAGGCTTTGCAAGTACCAGCATGGGAGACTGGCTGGGAATCCCAAGTTCTGTTGACATTTTTGAACCTGAAAATTGTGTTAGTTTCTCTATGAGATAGTAAAAGAAGGTTCAAATTGAACAACTGCTGTCAACGGCCATTCTACTCAGCTTAATGTGCCTGCTCTCGTCAGATCGCAGCAGCAATGCAGCTTAAGGCTTGGCAAGTACCAGCATGGGAGACTGGCTGGGAATCCCAAGTTCCGTTGACCTTTTTGAACCTGAAAATTGTGTTAGTTTCTCTATGAGATAGTAAAAGAAGGTTCAAATTGAACAGCTGCTGTCAACGGCCATTCTAAGCTGAATGTGCCTGCTCTCGTCAGATCGCAGCAGCAATGCAGCTTAAGGCTTGGCAAGTACCAGCATGGGAGACTGGCTGGGAATCCTAAGTTCTGTTGACCTTTTTGAACCTGAAAATTGTGTTAGTTTCTCTATGAGGTAGTAAAATAAGGTTCAAATTGAACAGTTGCTGTCAACGGCCATTCTTAGCTGAATGTGCCTGCTCTCGTCAGATCGCAGCAGCAATGCAGCTTAAGGCTTGGCAAGTACCAGCATGGGAGACTAGCTGGGAATCCCAAGTTCCGTTGACCTTTTTGAACCTGAAAATTGTGTTAGTTTCTCTATGAGATAGTAAAAGAAGGTTCAAATTGAACAGCTGCTGTCAACAGCCATTCTAAGCTGAATGTGCCTGCTCTGGTCAGATCGCAGCAGCAATGCAGCTTAAGGCTTTGCAAGTACCAGCATGGGAGACTGGCTGGGAATCCCAAGTTCTGTTGACATTTTTGAACCTGAAAATTGTGTTAGTTTCTCTATGAGATAGTAAAAGAAGGTTCAAATTGAACAGCTGCTGTCAACGGCCATTCTACTAAGCTTAATGTGCCTGCTCTCGTCAGATCGCAGCAGCAATGCAGCTTAAGGCTTGGCAAGTACCAGCATGGGAGACTGGCTGGGAATCCCAAGTTCCGTTGACCTTTTTGAACCTGAAAATTGTGTTAGTTTCTCTATGAGATAGTAAAAGAAGGTTCAAATTGAACAGCTGCTGTCAACGGCCATTCTAAGCTGAATGTGCTTGCTCTCGTCAGATCGCAGCAGCAATGCAGCTTAAGGCTTGGCAAGTACCAGCATGGGAGACTGGCTGGGAATCCCAAGTTCCGTTGACCTTTTTGAACCTGAAAATTGTGTTAGTTTCTCTATGAGATAGTAAAAGAAGGTTCAAATTGAACAGCTGCTGTCAACGGCCATTCTAAGCTGAATGTGCCTGCTCTCGTCAGATCGCAGCAGCAATGCAGCTTAAGGCTTGGCAAGCACCAGCATGGGAGACTGGCTGGGAATCATAAGTTCCGTTGACCTTTTTTTAACCTGAAAATTGTGTTAGTTTCTCTATGAGATAGTAAAAGAAGGTTCAAATTGAACAGCTGCTGTCAACGGCCATTCTAAGCTGAATGCGCCTGCTCTCGTCAGATCGCAGCAGCAATGCAGCTTAAGGCTTGGCAAGTACCAGCATGGGAGACTGGCTGGGAATCCCAAGTTCCATTGACTTTTTGAACCTGAAAATTGTGTTAGTTTCTCTATGAGATAGTAAAAGAAGGTTCAAATTGAACAGCTGCTGTCAACTGCCATTCTAAGCTGAATGTGCATGCTCTTGTCAGATCGCAGCAGCGTTGCAGCTTAAGGCTTGGCAAGTACCAGCATGGGAGTCTGGCTGGGAATCCCAAGTTCTGTTGACCTTTTTGAACCTGAAAATTGTGTTAGTTTCCCTATGGGATAGTAAAACAAAGTAGAAATGAGGCAGCTGCTGTCAACGGCCATTCTAAGCTGAATGTGCCTGCTCTCGTCAGATCGCAGCAGCAATGCAGCTTAAGGCTTGGCAAGTACCAGCATGGGAGACTGGCTGGGAATCCCAAGTTCCGTTGACCTTTTTGAACCTGAAAATTGTTAGTTTCTCTGTCAAAGATGGTAAAAGAAGGTTCAAATTGAACAGCTGCTGTCAACGGCCATTCTAAGCTGAATGTGCCTGCTCTCGTCAGATCGCAGCAGCAATGCAGCTTAAGGCTTGGCAAAAACCAGCATGGGAGACTGGCTGGGAATCCCAAGTTCTGTTGACCTTTTTGAACCTGAAAATTGTGTTAGTTTCTCTATGAGATAGTAAAAGAAGGTTCAAATTGAACAGCTGCTGTCAACGGCCATTCTAAGCTGAATGTGCCTGCTCTCATCAGATCGCAGCAGCAATGCAGCTTAAGGCTTGGCAAGTACCAGCATGGGAGACTGGCTGGGAATCCCAAGTTCTGTTGACCTTTTTGAACCTGAAAATTGTGTTAGTTTCTCTATGAGATAGTAAAAGAAGGTTCAAATTGAACAGCTGCTGTCAACGGCCATTCTAAGCTGAATGTGCCTGCTCTCGTCAGATCGCAGCAGCAATGCAGCTTAAGGCTTGGCAAGTACCAGCATGGGAGACTGGCTGGGAATCATAAGTTCCGTTGACCTTTTTTTAACCTGAAAATTGTGTTAGTTTCTCTATGAGATAGTAAAAGAAGGTTCAAATTGAACAGCTGCTGTCAACGGCCATTCTAAGCTGAATGCGCCTGCTCTCGTCAGATCGCAGCAGCAATGCAGCTTAAGGCTTGGCAAGTACCAGCATGGGAGACTGGCTGGGAATCCCAAGTTCCATTGACTTTTTGAACCTGAAAATTGTGTTAGTTTCTCTATGAGATAGTAAAAGAAGGTTCAAATTGAACAGCTGCTGTCAACTGCCATTCTAAGCTGAATGTGCATGCTCTTGTCAGATCGCAGCAGCGTTGCAGCTTAAGGCTTGGCAAGTACCAGCATGGGAGTCTGGCTGGGAATCCCAAGTTCTGTTGACCTTTTTGAACCTGAAAATTGTGTTAGTTTCCCTATGGGATAGTAAAACAAAGTAGAAATGAGGCAGCTGCTGTCAACGGCCATTCTAAGCTGAATGTGCCTGCTCTCGTCAGATCGCAGCAGCAATGCAGCTTAAGGCTTGGCAAGTACCAGCATGGGAGACTGGCTGGGAATCCCAAGTTCCGTTGACCTTTTTGAACCTGAAAATTGTTAGTTTCTCTGTCAAAGATGGTAAAAGAAGGTTCAAATTGAACAGCTGCTGTCAACGGCCATTCTAAGCTGAATGTGCCTGCTCTCGTCAGATCGCAGCAGCAATGCAGCTTAAGGCTTGGCAAAAACCAGCATGGGAGACTGGCTGGGAATCCCAAGTTCTGTTGACCTTTTTGAACCTGAAAATTGTGTTAGTTTCTCTATGAGATAGTAAAAGAAGGTTCAAATTGAACAGCTGCTGTCAACGGCCATTCTAAGCTGAATGTGCCTGCTCTCGTCAGATCGCAGCAGCAATGCAGCTTAAGGCTTGGCAAGTACCAGCATGGGAGACTGGCTGGGAATCCCAAGTTCTGTTGACCTTTTTGAACCTGAAAATTGTGTTAGTTTCTCTATGAGATAGTAAAAGAAGGTTCAAACTGAACAGCTGCTGTCAACGGCCATTCTAAGATGAATGTGCCTGCTCTCGTCAGATCGCAGCAGCAATGCAGCTTAAGGCTTGGCATGTACCAGCATGGGAGACTGGCTGGGAATCCTAAGTTCCGTTGACCTTTTTGAGCCTGAAAATTGTGTTAGTTTCTCTATGAGATAGTAAAAGAAGGTTCAAATTGAACAGCTGCTGTCAACGGCCATTCTAAGCTGAATGTGCCTGCTCTCGTCAGATCGCAGCAGCAATGCAGCTTAAGGCTTGGAAAGTACCAGCATGGGAGACTGGCTGGGAATCCCAAGTTCTGTTGACCTTTTTGAACCTGAAAATTGTGTTAGTTTCTCTATGAGATAGTAAAAGAAGGTTCAAATTGAACAGCTGCTGTCAACGCCCATTCTAAGCTAAGGCTTGGCAAGTACCAGCATGGGAGACTGGCTGGGAATCCCACGTTCCATTGACCTTTTTGAACCTGAAAATTGAGTTAGTTTCTCTATGAGATAGTAAAAGAAGGTTCAAATTGAACAGCTGCTGTCAACGGCCGTTCTAAGCTGAATGTGCATGCTCTTGTCAGATCGCAGCAGCGTTGCAGCTTAAGGCTTGGCAAGTACCAGCATGGGAGACTGCCTGGGAATCCCAAGTTCTGTTGACCTTTTTGAACCTGAAAATTGTGTTAGTTTCTCTATGAGATAGTAAAAGAAAGTAGAAATTAGGCAGCTGCTGTCAACGGCCATTCTAAGCTGAATGTGCCTGCTCTCGTCAGATCGCAGCAGCAATGCAGCTTAAGGCTTGGCAAGTACCAGCATGGGAGACTGGCTGGGAATCCCACATTCCGTTGACCTTTTTGAACCTGAAAATTGTTAGTTTCTCTGTCAAATATGGTAAAAGAAGGTTCAAATTGAACAGCTGCTGTCAACGGCCATTCTAAGCTGAATGTGCCTGCTCTCGTCAGATCGCAGCAGCAATGCAGCTTAAGGTTTGGCAAGTACCAGCATGGGAGACTGGCTGGGAATCCCAAGTTCCGTTGACCTTTTTGAACCTGAAAATGTGTTAGTTTCTCTATGAGATAGTAAAAGAAGGTTCAAATTGAACAGCTGCTGTCAACGGCCATTCTAAGCTGAATGTGCATGCTCTTGTCAGATCGCAGCAGCGTTGCAGCTTAAGGCTTGGCAAGTACCAGCATGGGAGACTGGCTGGGAATCCCAAGTTCTGTTGACCTTTTTGAACCTGAAAATTGTGTTAGTTTCTCTATGAGATAGTAAAAGAATGTAGAAATTAGGCAGCTGCTGTCAACGGCCATTCTAAGCTGAATGTGCCTGCTCTCGTCAGAGCGCAGCAGCAATGCAGCTTAAGGCTTGGCAAGTACCAGCATGGGAGACTGGCTGGGAATCCCACGTTCCGTTGACCTTTTTGAACCTGAAACTTGTTAGTTTCTCTGTCAAAGATGGTAAAAGAAGGTTCAAATTGAACAGCTGCTGTCAACGGCCATATTAAACTGAATGTGCCTGCTCTCGTCAGATCGCAGCAGCAATGCAGCTTAAGGTTTGGCAAGTACCAGCATGGGAGACTGGCTGGGAATCCCAAGTTCTGTTGACCTTTTTGAACCTGAAAATTGTGTTAGTTTCTCTATGAGATAGTAAAAGAAGGTTCAAATTGAACAGCTGCTGTCAACGGCCATTCTAAGCTGAATGTGCCTGCTCTCGTCAGATCGCAGCAGCAATGCAGCTTAAGGCTTGGCAAGTACCAGCATGGGAGACTGGCTGGGAATCCCAAGTTCTGTTGACCTTTTTGAACCTGAAAATTGTGTTAGTTTCTCTATGAGATAGTAAAAGAAGGTTCAAATTGAACAGCTGCTGTCAACGGCCCTTCTAAGCTGAATGTGTGTGCTCTTGTCAGATCGCAGCAGCGATGCAGCTTAAGGCTTGGCAAGTACCAGCATAGGAGACTGACTGGGAATCCCAAGTTCTGTTGACCTTTTTGAACCTGAAAATTGTGTTAGTTTCTCTATGAGATAGTAAAAGAAGGTTCAAATTGAACAGCTGCTGTCAATGGCCATTCTAAGCTGAATGTGCCTGCTCTCGTCAGATCGCAGCAGCAATGCAGCTTAAGGCTTGGCAAGTACCAGCATGGGAGACTGGCTGGGAATCCCAAGTTCTGTTGACCTTTTTGAACCTGAAAATTGTATTAGTTTCTCTATGAGATAGTAAAAGAAGGTTCAAATTGAACAGCTGCTGTCAACGGCCATTCTAAGCTGAATGTGCCTGCTCTCGTCAGATCGCAGCAGCAATGCAGCTTAAGGCTTGGCAAGTACCAGCATGGGAGACTGGCTGGGAATCCCAAGTTCTGTTGACCTTTTTGAACCTGAAAATTGTGTTAGTTTCTCTATGAGATAGTAAAAGAAGGTTCAAATTGAACAGCTGCTGTCAACGGCCATTCTAAGCTGAATGTGCTTGCTCTCGTCAGATCGCAGCAGCAATGCAGCTTAAGGCTTGGCAAGTACCAGCATGGGAGACTGGCTGGGAATCCCAAGTTCTGTTGACCTTTTTGAACCTGAAAATTGTATTAGTTTCTCTATGAGATAGTAAAAGAAGGTTCAAATTGAACAGCTGCTGTCAACGGCCATTCTAAGCTGAATGTGCCTGCTCTCGTCAGATCGCAGCAGCAATGCAGCTTAAGGCTTGGCAAGTACCAGCATGGGAGACTGGCTGGGAATCCCAAGTTCCGTTGACCTTTTTGAACCTGAAAATTGTGTTAGTTTCTCTATGAGATAGTAAAAGAAGGTTCAAATTGAACAGCTGCTGTCAACGCCCATTCTAAGCTAAGGCTTGGCAAGTACCAGCATGGGAGACTGACTGGGAATCCCAAGTTCCATTGACCTTTTTGAACCTGAAAATTGAGTTAGTTTCTCTTTGAGATAGTAAAAGAAGGTTCAAATTGAACAGCTGCTGTCAACGGCCATTCTAAGCTGAATGTGCCTGCTCTCATCAGATCGCAGCAGCAATGCAGCTTAAGGCTTGGCAAGTACCAGCATGGGAGACTGGCTGGGAATCCCAAGTTCCGTTGACCTTTTTGAACCTGAAAATGTGTTAGTTTCTCTATGAGATAGTAAAAGAAGGTTCAAATTGAACAGCTGCTGTCAACGGCCATTCTAAGCTGAATGTGCATGCTCTTGTCAGATCGCAGCAGCGTTGCAGCTTAAGGCTTGGCAAGTACCAGCATGGGAGACTGCCTGGGAATCCCAAGTTCTGTTGACCTTTTTGAACCTGAAAATTGTGTTAGTTTCTCTATGAGATAGTAAAAGAAAGTAGAAATTAGGCAGCTGCTGTCAACGGCCATTCTAAGCTGAATGTGCCTGCTCTCGTCAGATCGCAGCAGCAATGCAGCTTAAGGCTTGGCAAGTACCAGCATGGGAGACTGGCTGGGAATCCCATGTTCTGTTGACCTTTTTGAACCTGAAAATTGTTAGTTTCTCTGTCAAAGATGGTAAAAGAAGGTTCAAATTGAACAGCTGCTGTCAACGGCCATTCTAATCTGAATGTGCCTGCTCTCGTCAGATCGCAGCAGCAATGCAGCTTAAGGCTTGGCAAGTACCAGCATGGGAGACTGGCTGGGAATCCCAAGTTCCGTTGACCTTTTTGAACCTGAAAATTGTGTTAGTTTCTCTATGAGATAGTAAAAGAAGGTTCAAATTGAACAGCTGCTGTCAACGCCCATTCTAAGCTAAGGCTTGGCAAATACCAGCATGGGAGACTGGCTGGGAATCCCAAGTTCCATTGACCTTTTTGAACCTGAAAATTGAGTTAGTTTCTCTATGAGATAGTAAAAGAAGGTTCAAATTGAACAGCTGCTGTCAACGGCCATTCTAAGCTGAATGTGCATGCTCTTGTCAGATCGCAGCAGCGTTGCAGCTTAAGGCTTGGCAAGTACCAGCATGGGAGACTGGCTGGGTATCCCAAGTTCTGTTGACCTTTTTGAACCTGAAAATTGTGTTAGTTTCTCTATGAGATAGTAAAAGAAAGTAGAAATTAGGCAGCTGCTGTCAACGGCCATTCTAAGCTGAATGTGCCTGCTCTCGTCAGATCGCAGCAGCGTTGCAGCTTAAGGCTTGGCAAGTACCAGCATGGGAGACTGGCTGGGAATCCCACATTCCGTTGACCTTTTTGAACCTGAAAATTGTTAGTTTCTCTGTCAAAGATGGTAAAAGAAGGTTCAAATAGAACAGCTGCTGTCAACGGCCATTCTAAGCTGAATGTGCCTGCTCTCATCAGATCGCAGCAGCAATGCAGCTTAAGGTTTGGCAAGTACCAGCATGGGAGACTGGCTGGGAATCCCAAGTTCCGTTGACCTTTTTGAACCTGAAAATTGTGTTAGTTTCTCTATGAGATAGTAAAAGAAGGTTCAAACTGAACAGCTGCTGTCAACGGCCATTCTAAGCTGAATGTGCCTGCTCTCGTCAGATCGCAGCAGCAATGCAGCTTAAGGCTTGGCAAGTACCAGCATGGGAGACTGGCTGGGAATCCCAAGTTCTGTTGACCTTTTTAACCTGAAAATTGTGTTAGTTTCTCTATGAGATAGTAAAAGAAGGTTCAAACTGAACAGCTGCTGTCAACGGCCATTCTAAGCTGAATGTGCCTGCTCTCGTCAGATCGCAGCAGCAATGCAGCTTAAGGCTTGGCAAGTACCAGCATGGGAGACTGGCTGGGAATCCCAAGTTCTGTTGACCTTTTTGAACCTGAAAATTGTGTTAGTTTCTCTATGAGATAGTAAAAGAAGGTTCAAATTGAACAACTGCTGTCAACGGCCATTCTAAGCTGAATGTGCCTGCTCTCGTCAGATCGCAGCAGCAATGCAGCTTAAGGCTTGGCAAGTACCAGCATGGGAGACTGGCTGGGAATCTCAAGTTCCGTTGACCTTTTTGAACCTGAAAATTGTGTTAGTTTCTCTATGAGATAGTAAAAGAAGGTTCAAATTGAACTGCTGCTGTCAACGCCCATTCTAAGCTGAATGTGCCTGCTCTTGTCAGATTGCAGGAGCAATGCAGCTTAAGGCTTGGCAAGTACCAGCATGGCAGACTGGCTGGGAATCCCAAGTTCCGTTGACCTTTTTGAACCTGAAAATTGTGTTAGTTTCTCTATGAGATAGTAAAAGAAGGTTCAAATTGAACAGCTGCTGTCAACGGCCATTCTAAGCTGAATGTGCGTGCTCTTGTCAGATCGCAGCAGCGATGCAGCTTAAGGCTTGGCAAGTACCAGCATGGGAGACTGGCTGGGAATCCCAAGTTCTGTTGACCTTTTTGAACCTGAAAATTGTGTTAGTTTCTCTATGAGATAGTGAAAGAAAGTAGAAATTAGGCAGCTGCTGTCAACTGCCATTCTAAGCTGAATGTGCCTGCTCTCGTCAGATCGCAGCAGCAATGCAGCTTAAGGCTTGGCAAGTACCAGCATGGGAGACTGGCTGGGAATCCCAAGTTCCGTTGACCTTTTTGAACCTGAAAATTGTTAGTTTCTCTGTCAAAGATCTTAAAAGAAGGTTCAAATTGAACAGCTGCTGTCAACAGCCATTCTAAGTTGAATGTTCCTGCTCTCGTCAGATCGCAGCAGCAATGCAGCTTAAGGCTTGGCAAGTACCAGCATGGGAGACTGGCTGGGAATCCCAAGTTCCGTTGACCTTTTTTTAACCTGAAAATTGTGTTAGTTTCTCTATGAGATAGTAAAAGAAGGTTCAAATTGAACAGCTGCTGTCAACGCCCATTCTAAGCTAAGGCTTGGCAAGTACCAGCATGGGAGACTGGCTGGGAATCCCAAGTTCCATTGACCTTTTTGAACCTGAAAATTGAGTTAGTTTCTCTATGAGATAGTAAAAGAAGGTTCAAATTGAACAGCTGCTGTCAACGGCCATTCTAAGCTGAATGTGCATGCTCTTGTCAGATCGCAGCAGCGTTGCAGCTTAAGGCTTGGCAAGTACCAGCATGGGAGACTGGCTGGGAATCCCAAGTTCCATTGACCTTTTTGAACCTGAAAATGTGTTAGTTTCTTTATGAGATAGTAAAAGAAGGTTCAAATTGAACAGCTGCTGTCAACGGCCATTCTAAGCTGAATGTGCATGCTCTGGTCAGATCGCAGCAGCAATGCAGCTTAAGGCTTTGCAAGTACCAGCATGGGAGACTGGCTGGGAATCCCAAGTTCTGTTGACATTTTTGAACCTGAAAATCGTGTTAGTTTCTCTATGAGATAGTAAAAGAAGGTTCAAATTGAACAACTGCTGTCAACGGCCATTCTACTAAGCTTAATGTGCCTGCTCTCGTCAGATCGCAGCAGCAATGCAGCTTAAGGCTTGGCAAGTACCAGCATGGGAGACTGGCTGGGAGTCCCAAGTTCCGTTGACCTTTTTGAACCTGAAAATTGTGTTAGTTTCTCTATGAGATAGTAAAAGAAGGTTCAAATTGAACAGCTGCTGTCAACGGCCATTCTAAGCTGAATGTGCCTGCTCTCGTCAGATCGCAGCAGCAATGCAGCTTAAGGCTTGGCAAATACCAGCATGGGAGACTGGCTGGGAATCCTAAGTTCTGTTGACCTTTTTGAACCTGAAAATTGTGTTAGTTTCTCTATGAGGTAGTAAAATAAGGTTCAAATTGAACAGTTGCTGTCAACGGCCATTCTAAGCTGAATGTGCCTGCTCTTGTCAGATCGCAGCAGCAATGCAGCTTAAGGCTTGGCAAGTACCAGCATGGGAGACTAGCTGGGAATCCCAAGTTCCGTTGACCTATTTGAACCAGAAAATTGTGTTAGTTTCTCTATGAGATAGTAAAAGAAGGTTCAAATTGAACAGCTGCTGTCAACAGCCATTCTAAGCTGAATGTGCCTGCTCTGGTCAGATCGCAGCAGCAATGCAGCTTAAGGCTTTGCAAGTACCAGCATGGGAGACTGGCTGGGAATCCCAAGTTCTGTTGACATTTTTGAACCTGAAAATTGTGTTAGTTTCTCTATGAGATAGTAAAAGAAGGTTCAAATTGAACAGCTGCTGTCAACGGCCATTCTACTAAGCTTAATGTGCCTGCTCTCGTCAGATCGCAGCAGCAATGCAGCTTAAGGCTTGGCAAGTACCAGCATGGGAGACTGGCTGGGAATCCCAAGTTCCGTTGACCTTTTTGAACCTGAAAATTGTGTTAGTTTCTCTATGAGATAGTAAAAGAAGGTTCAAATTGGACAGCTGCTGTCAACGGCCATTCTAAGCTGAATGTGCCTGCTCTCGTCAGATCGCAGCAGCAATGCAGCTTAAGGCTTGGCAAGTACCAGCATGGGAGACTGGCTGGGAATCATAAGTTCCGTTGACCTTTTTTTAACCTGAAAATTGTGTTAGTTTCTCTATGAGATAGTAAAAGAAGGTTCAAATTGAACAGTTGCTGTCAACGGCCATTCTAAGCTGAATGCGCCTGCTCTCGTCAGATCGCAGCAGCAATGCAGCTTAAGGCTTGGCAAGTACCAGCATGGGAGACTGGCTGGGAATCCCAAGTTCCATTGACTTTTTGAACCTGAAAATTGTGTTAGTTTCTCTATGAGATAGTAAAAGAAGGTTCAAATTGAACAGCTGCTGTCAACTGCCATTCTAAGCTGAATGTGCATGCTCTTGTCAGATCGCAGCAGCGTTGCAGCTTAAGGCTTGGCAAGTACCAGCATGGGAGTCTGGCTGGGAATCCCAAGTTCTCTTGACCTTTTTGAACCTGAAAATTGTGTTAGTTTCTCTATGAGATAGTAAAACAAAGTAGAAATTAGGCAGCTGCTGTCAACGGCCATTCTAAGCTGAATGTGCCTGCTCTCGTCAGATCGCAGCAGCAATGCAGCTTAAGGCTTGGCAAGTACCAGCATGGGAGACTGGCTGGGAATCCCAAGTTCCATTGACTTTTTGAACCTGAAAATTGTGTTAGTTTCTCTATGAGATAGTAAAAGAAGGTTCAAATTGAACAGCTGCTGTCAACTGCCATTCTAAGCTGAATGTGCATGCTCTTGTCAGATCGCAGCAGCGTTGCAGCTTAAGGCTTGGCAAGTACCAGCATGGGAGTCTGGCTGGGAATCCCAAGTTCTCTTGACCTTTTTGAACCTGAAAATTGTGTTAGTTTCTCTATGAGATAGTAAAACAAAGTAGAAATTAGGCAGCTGCTGTCAACGGCCATTCTAAGCTGAATGTGCCTGCTCTCGTCAGATCGCAGCAGTAATGCAGCTTGAGGCTTGGCATGTACCAGCATGGGAGACTGGCTGGGAATCCTAAGTTCCGTTGACCTTTTTGAGCCTGAAAATTGTGTTAGTTTCTCTATGAGATAGTAAAAGAAGGTTCAAATTGAACAGCTGCTGTCAACGGCCATTCTAAGCTGAATGTGCCTGCTCTCGTCAGATCGCAGCAGTAATGCAGCTTGAGGCTTGGCATGTACCAGCATGGGAGACTGGCTGGGAATCCTAAGTTCCGTTGACCTTTTTGAGCCTGAAAATTGTGTTAGTTTCTCTATGAGATAGTAAAAGAAGGTTCAAATTGAACAGCTGCTGTCAACGGCCATTCTAAGCTGAATGTGCCTGCTCTCGTCAGATCGCAGCAGCGTTGCAGCTTAAGGCTTGGCAAGTACCAGCATGGGAGACTGGCTGGGAATCCCAAGTTCTGTTGACCTTTTTGAACCTGAAAATTGTGTTAGTTTCTCTATGAGATAGTAAAAGAAGGTTCAAATTGAACAGCTGCTGTCAACGCCCATTCTAAGCTAAGGCTTGGCAAGTACCAGCATGGGAGACTGGCTGGGAATCCCAAGTTCCATTGACCTTTTTGAACCTGAAAATTGAGTTAGTTTCTCTATGAGATAGTAAAAGAAGGTTCAAATTGAACAGCTGCTGTCAACGGCCATTCTAAGCTGAATGTGCATGCTCTTGTCAGATCGCAGCAGCGATGCAGCTTAAGGCTTGGCAAGTACCAGCATGGGAGACTGGCTGGGAATCCCAAGTTCCGTTGACCTTTTTGAACCTGAAAATGTGTTAGTTTCTCTATGAGATAGTAAAAGAAGGTTCAAATTGAACAGCTGCTGTCAACGGCCATTCTAAGCTGAATGTGCATGCTCTTGTCAGATCGCAGCAGCGTTGCAGCTTAAGGCTTGGCAAGTACCAGCATGGGAGACTGGCTGGGAATACCAAGTTCTGTTGACCTTTTTGAACCTGAAAATTGTGTTAGTTTCTCTATGAGATAGTAAAAGAAAGTAGAAATTAGGCAGCTGCTGTCAACGGCCATTCTAAGCTGAATGTGCCTGCTCTCGTCAGATCGCAGCAGCAATGCAGCTTAAGGCTTGGCAAGTACCAGCATGGGAGACTGGCTGGGAATCCCACGTTCCGTTGACCTTTTTGAACCTGAAAATTGTTAGTTTCTCTGTCAAAGATGGTAAAAGAAGGTTCAAATTGAACAGCTGCTGTCAACGGCCATATTAAGCTGAATGTGCCTGCTTTCGTCAGATCGCAGCAGCAATGCAGCTTAAGGTTTGGCAAGTACCAGCATGGGAGACTGGCTGGAAATCCCAAGTTCTGTTGACCTTTTTGAACCTGAAAATTGTGTTAGTTTCTCTATGAGATAGTAAAAGAAGGTTCAAATTGAAGAGCTGCTGTCAACGGCCATTCTAAGCTGAATGTGCCTGCTCTCGTCAGATCGCAGCAGCAATGCAGCTTAAGGCTTGGCAAGTACCAGCATGGGAGACTGGCTGGGAATCCCAAGTTCTGTTGACCTTTTTGAACCTGAAAATTGTGTTAGTTTCTCTATGAGATAGTAAAAGAAGGTTCAGATTGAACAGCTGCTGTCAACGGCCCTTCTAAGCTGAATGTGTGTGCTCTTGTCAGATCGCAGCAGCGATGCAGCTTAAGGCTTGGCAAGTACCAGCATGGGAGACTGACTGGGAATCCCAAGTTCTGTTGACCTTTTTGAACCTGAAAATTGTGTTAGTTTCTCTATGAGATAGTAAAAGAAGGTTCAAATTGAACAGCTGCTGTCAATGGCCATTCTAAGCTGAATGTGCCTGCTCTCGTCAGATCGCAGCAGCAATGCAGCTTAAGGCTTGGCAAGTACCAGCATGGGAGACTGGCTGGGAATCCCAAGTTCCATTGACCTTTTTGAACCTGAAAATTGTGTTAGTTTCTCTATGAGATAGTAAAAGAAGGTTCAAATTGAACAGCTGCTGTCAACGGCCATTCTAAGCTGAATGTGCCTGCTCTCGTCAGATCGCAGCAGCAATGCAGCTTAAGGCTTGGCAAGTACCAGCATGGGAGACTGGCTGGGAATCCCAAGTTCTGTTGACCTTTTTGAACCTGAAAATTGTATTAGTTTCTCTATGAGATAGTAAAAGAAGGTTCAAATTGAACAGCTGCTGTCAACGGCCATTCTAAGCTGAATGTGCCTGCTCTTGTCAGATCGCAGCAGCAATGCAGCTTAAGGCTTGGCAAGTACCAGCATGGGAGACTGGCTGGGAATCCCAAGTTCCGTTGACCTTTTTGAACCTGAAAATTGTGTTAGTTTCTCTATGAGATAGTAAAAGAAGGTTCAAATTGAACAGCTGCTGTCAACGCCCATTCTAAGCTAAGGCTTGGCAAGTACCAGCATGGGAGACTGGCTGGGAATCCCAAGTTCCATTGACCTTTTTGAACCTGAAAATTGAGTTAGTTTCTCTATGAGATAGTAAAAGAAGGTTCAAATTGAACAGCTGCTGTCAACGGCCATTCTAAGCTGAATGTGCCTGCTCTCATCAGATCGCAGCAGCAATGCAGCTTAAGGCTTGGCAAGTACCAGCATGGGAGACTGGCTGGGAATCCCAAGTTCCTTTGACCATTTTGAACCTGAAAATGTGTTAGTTTCTCTATGAGATAGTAAAAGAAGGTTCAAATTGAACAGCTGCTGTCAACGGCCATTCTAAGCTAAGGCTTGGCAAGTACCAGCATGGGAGACTGGCTGGGAATCCCAAGTTCCATTGACCTTTTTGAACCTGAAAATTGAGTTAGTTTCTCTATGAGATAGTAAAAGAAGGTTCAAATTGAACAGCTGCTGTCAACGGCCATTCTAAGCTGAATGTGCATGCTCTTGTCAGATCGCAGCAGCGTTGCAGCTTAAGGCTTGGCAAGTACCAGCATGGGAGACTGGCTGGGAATCCCAAGTTCCGTTGACCTTTTTGAACCTGAAAATGTGTTAGTTTCTCTATGAGATAGTAAAAGAAGGTTCAAATTGAACAGCTGCTGTCAACGGCCATTCTAAGCTGAATGTGCATGCTCTTGTCAGATCGCAGCAGCGTTGCAGCTTAAGGCTTGGCAAGTACCAGCATGGGAGACTGGCTGGGAATACCAAGTTCTGTTGACCTTTTTGAACCTGAAAATTGTGTTAGTTTCTCTATGAGATAGTAAAAGAAAGTAGAAATTAGGCAGCTGCTGTCAACGGCCATTCTAAGCTGAATGTGCCTGCTCTCGTCAGATCGCAGCAGCAATGCAGCTTAAGGCTTGGCAAGTACCAGCATGGGAGACTGGCTGGGAATCCCACGTTCCGTTGACCTTTTTGAACCTGAAAATTGTTAGTTTCTCTGTCAAAGATGGTAAAAGAAGGTTCAAATTGAACAGCTGCTGTCAACGGCCATATTAAGCTGAATGTGCCTGCTTTCGTCAGATCGCAGCAGCAATGCAGCTTAAGGTTTGGCAAGTACCAGCATGGGAGACTGGCTGGAAATCCCAAGTTCTGTTGACCTTTTTGAACCTGAAAATTGTGTTAGTTTCTCTATGAGATAGTAAAAGAAGGTTCAAATTGAAGAGCTGCTGTCAACGGCCATTCTAAGCTGAATGTGCCTGCTCTCGTCAGATCGCAGCAGCAATGCAGCTTAAGGCTTGGCAAGTACCAGCATGGGAGACTGGCTGGGAATCCCAAGTTCTGTTGACCTTTTTGAACCTGAAAATTGTGTTAGTTTCTCTATGAGATAGTAAAAGAAGGTTCAGATTGAACAGCTGCTGTCAACGGCCCTTCTAAGCTGAATGTGTGTGCTCTTGTCAGATCGCAGCAGCGATGCAGCTTAAGGCTTGGCAAGTACCAGCATGGGAGACTGACTGGGAATCCCAAGTTCTGTTTACCTTTTTGAACCTGAAAATTGTGTTAGTTTCTCTATGAGATAGTAAAAGAAGGTTCAAATTGAACAGCTGCTGTCAATGGCCATTCTAAGCTGAATGTGCCTGCTCTCGTCAGATCGCAGCAGCAATGCAGCTTAAGGCTTGGCAAGTACCAGCATGGGAGACTGGCAGGGAATCCCAAGTTCCATTGACCTTTTTGAACCTGAAAATTGTGTTAGTTTCTCTATGAGATAGTAAAAGAAGGTTCAAATTGAACAGCTGCTGTCAACGGCCATTCTAAGCTGAATGTGCCTGCTCTCGTCAGATCGCAGCAGCAATGCAGCTTAAGGCTTGGCAAGTACCAGCATGGGAGACTGGCTGGGAATCCCAAGTTCTGTTGACCTTTTTGAACCTGAAAATTGTATTAGTTTCTCTATGAGATAGTAAAAGAAGGTTCAAATTGAACAGCTGCTGTCAACGGCCATTCTAAGCTGAATGTGCCTGCTCTCGTCAGATCGCAGCAGCAATGCAGCTTAAGGCTTGGCAAGTACCAGCATGGGAGACTGGCTGGGAATCCCAAGTTCCGTTGACCTTTTTGAACCTGAAAATTGTGTTAGTTTCTCTATGAGATAGTAAAAGAAGGTTCAAATTGAACAGCTGCTGTCAACGCCCATTCTAAGCTAAGGCTTGGCAAGTACCAGCATGGGAGACTGGCTGGGAATCCCAAGTTCCATTGACCTTTTTGAACCTGAAAATTGAGTTAGTTTCTCTATGAGATAGTAAAAGAAGGTTCAAATTGAACAGCTGCTGTCAACGGCCATTCTAAGCTGAATGTGCCTGCTCTCATCAGATCGCAGCAGCAATGCAGCTTAAGGCTTGGCAAGTACCAGCATGGGAGACTGGCTGGGAATCCCAAGTTCCGTTGACCTTTTTGAACCTGAAAATGTGTTAGTTTCTCTATGAGATAGTAAAAGAAGGTTCAAATTGAACAGCTGCTGTCAACGGCCATTCTAAGCTGAATGTGCATGCTCTTGTCAGATCGCAGCAGCGTTGCAGCTTAAGGCTTGGCAAGTACCAGCATGGGAGACTGCCTGGGAATCCCAAGTTCTGTTGACCTTTTTGAACCTGAAAATTGTGTTAGTTTCTCTATGAGATAGTAAAAGAAAGTAGAAATTAGGCAGCTGCTGTCAACGGCCATTCTAAGCTGAATGTGCCTGCTCTCGTCAGATCGCAGCAGCAATGCAGCTTAAGGCTTGGCAAGTACCAGCATGGGAGACTGGCTGGGAATCCCATGTTCTGTTGACCTTTTTGAACCTGAAAATTGTTAGTTTCTCTGTCAAAGATGGTAAAAGAAGGTTCAAATTGAACAGCTGCTGTCAACGGCCATTCTAAGCTGAATGTGCCTGCTCTCGTCAGATCGCAGCAGCAATGCAGCTTAAGGTTTGGCAAGTACCAGCATGGGAGACTGACTGGGAATCCCAAGTTCCGTTGACCTTTTTGAACCTGAAAATTGTGTTAGTTTCTCTATGAGATAGTAAAAGAAGGTTCAAATTGAACAGCTGCTGTCAACGCCCATTCTAAGCTAAGGCTTGGCAAGTACCAGCATGGGAGACTGGCTGGGAATCCCAAGTTCCATTGACCTTTTTGAACCTGAAAATTGAGTTAGTTTCTCTATGAGATAGTAAAAGAAGGTTCAAATTGAACAGCTGCTGTCAACGGCCATTCTAAGCTGAATGTGCATGTTCTTGTCAGATCGCAGCAGCAATGCAGCTTAAGGCTTGGCAAGTACCAGCATGGGAGACTGGCTGGGAATCCCAAGTTCCGTTGACCTTTTTGAACCTGAAAATTGTGTTAGTTTCTCTATGAGATAGTAAAAGAAGGTTCAAATTGAACAGCTGCTGTCAACAGCCATTCTAAGCTGAATGTGCATGCTCTGGTCAGATCGCAGCAGCAATGCAGCTTAAGGCTTTGCAAGTACCAGCATGGGAGACTGGCTGGGAATCCCAAGTTCTGTTGACATTTTTGAACCTGAAAATCGTGTTAGTTTCTCTATGAGATAGTAAAAGAAGGTTCAAATTGAACAACTGCTGTCAACGGCCATTCTACTAAGCTTAATGTGCCTGCTCTCGTCAGATCGCAGCAGCAATGCAGCTTAAGGCTTGGCAAGTACCAGCATGGGAGACTGGCTGGGAGTCCCAAGTTCCGTTGACCTTTTTGAACCTGAAAATTGTGTTAGTTTCTCTATGAGATAGTAAAAGAAGGTTCAAATTGAACAGCTGCTGTCAACGGCCATTCTAAGCTGAATGTGCCTGCTCTCGTCAGATCGCAGCAGCAATGCAGCTTAAGGCTTGGCAAGTACCAGCATGGGAGACTGGCTGGGAATCCTAAGTTCTGTTGACCTTTTTGAACCTGAAAATTGTGTTAGTTTCTCTATGAGGTAGTAAAATAAGGTTCAAATTGAACAGTTGCTGTCAACGGCCATTCTAAGCTGAATGTGCCTGCTCTCGTCAGATCGCAGCAGCAATGCAGCTTAAGGCTTGGCAAGTACCAGCATGGGAGACTAGCTGGGAATCCCAAGTTCCGTTGACCTTTTTGAACCTGAAAATTGTGTTAGTTTCTCTATGAGATAGTAAAAGAAGGTTCAAATTGAACAGCTGCTGTCAACAGCCATTCTAAGCTGAATGTGCCTGCTCTGGTCAGATCGCAGCAGCAATGCAGCTTAAGGCTTGGCAAGTACCAGCATGGGAGACTGGCTGGGAATCCCAAGTTCCGTTGACCTTTTTGAACCTGAAAATTGTGTTAGTTTCTCTATGAGATAGTAAAAGAAGGTTCAAATTGAACAGCTGCTGTCAACGGCCATTCTAAGCGGAATGTGCCTGCTCTCGTCAGATCGCAGCAGCAATGCAGCTTAAGGCTTGGCAAGTACCAGCATGGGAGACTGGCTGGGAATCATAAGTTCCGTTGACCTTTTTTTAACCTGAAAATTGTGTTAGTTTCTCTATGAGATAGTAAAAGAAGGTTCAAATTGAACAGCTGCTGTCAACGGCCATTCTAAGCTGAATGCGCCTGCTCTCGTCAGATCGCAGCAGCAATGCAGCTTAAGGCTTGGCAAGTACCAGCATGGGAGACTGGCTGGGAATCCCAAGTTCCATTGACTTTTTGAACCTGAAAATTGTGTTAGTTTCTCTATGAGATAGTAAAAGAAGGTTCAAATTGAACAGCTGCTGTCAACTGCCATTCTAAGCTGAATGTGCATGCTCTTGTCAGATCGCAGCAGCGTTGCAGCTTAAGGCTTGGCAAGTACCAGCATGGGAGTCTGGCTGGGAATCCCAAGTTCTCTTGACCTTTTTGAACCTGAAAATTGTGTTAGTTTCTCTATGAGATAGTAAAACAAAGTAGAAATTAGGCAGCTGCTGTCAACGGCCATTCTAAGCTGAATGTGCCTGCTCTCGTCAGATCGCAGCAGCAATGCAGCTTAAGGCTTGGCAAGTACCAGCATGGGAGACTGGCTGGGAATCCCAAGTTCCGTTGACCTTTTTGAACCTGAAAATTGTTAGTTTCTCTGTCAAAGATGGTAAAAGAAGGTTCAAATTGAACAGCTGCTGTCAACGGCCATTCTAAGCTGAATGTGCCTGCTCTCGTCAGATCGCAGCAGCAATGCAGCTTAAGGCTTGGCAAAAACCAGCATGGGAGACTGGCTGGGAATCCCAAGTTCTGTTGACCTTTTTGAACCTGAAAATTGTGTTAGTTTCTCTATGAGATAGTAAAAGAAGGTTCAAATTGAACAGCTGCTGTCAACGGCCATTCTAAGCTGAATGTGCCTGCTCTCGTCAGATCGCAGCAGCAATGCAGCTTAAGGCTTGGCAAGTACCAGCATGGGAGACTGGCTGGGAATCCCAAGTTCTGTTGACCTTTTTGAACCTGAAAATTGTGTTAGTTTCTCTATGAGATAGTAAAAGAAGGTTCAAACTGAACAGCTGCTGTCAACGGCCATTCTAAGCTGAATGTGCCTGCTCTCGTCAGATCGCAGCAGCAATGCAGCTTAAGGCTTGGCATGTACCAGCATGGGAGACTGGCTGGGAATCCTAAGTTCCGTTGACCTTTTTGAGCCTGAAAATTGTGTTAGTTTCTCTATGAGATAGTAAAAGAAGGTTCAAATTGAACAGCTGCTGTCAACAGCCATTCTAAGCTGAATGTGCCTGCTCTCGTCAGATCGCAGCAGCGTTGCAGCTTAAGGCTTGGCAAGTACCAGCATGGGAGACTGGCTGGGAATCCCAAGTTCTGTTGACCTTTTTGAACCTGAAAATTGTGTTAGTTTCTCTATGAGATAGTAAAAGAAGGTTCAAATTGAACAGCTGCTGTCAACGCCCATTCTAAGCTAAGGCTTGGCAAGTACCAGCATGGGAGACTGGCTGGGAATCCCAAGTTCCATTGACCTTTTTGAACCTGAAAATTGAGTTAGTTTCTCTATGAGATAGTAAAAGAAGGTTCAAATTGAACAGCTGCTGTCAACGGCCATTCTAAGCTGAATGTGCATGCTCTTGTCAGATCGCAGCAGCGTTGCAGCTTAAGGCTTGGCAAGTACCAGCATGGGAGACTGGCTGGGAATCCCAAGTTCCGTTGACCTTTTTGAACCTGAAAATGTGTTAGTTTCTCTATGAGATAGTAAAAGAAGGTTCAAATTGAACAGCTGCTGTCAACGGCCATTCTAAGCTGAATGTGCATGCTCTTGTCAGATCGCAGCAGCGTTGCAGCTTAAGGCTTGGCAAGTACCAGCATGGGAGACTGGCTGGGAATCCCAAGTTCTGTTGACCTTTTTGAACCTGAAAATTGTGTTAGTTTCTCTATGAGATAGTAAAAGAAAGTAGAAATTAGGCAGCTGCTGTCAACGGCCATTCTAAGCTGAATGTGCCTGCTCTCGTCAGATCGCAGCAGCAATGCAGCTTAAGGCTTGGCAAGTACCAGCATGGGAGACTGGCTGGGAATCCCACGTTCCATTGACCTTTTTGAACCTGAAAATTGTTAGTTTCTCTGTCAAAGATGGTAAAAGAAGGTTCAAATTGAACAGCTGCTGTCAACGGCCATATTAAGCTGAATGTGCCTGCTTTCGTCAGATCGCAGCAGCAATGCAGCTTAAGGTTTGGCAAGTACCAGCATGGGAGACTGGCTGGAAATCCCAAGTTCTGTTGACCTTTTTGAACCTGAAAATTGTGTTAGTTTCTCTATGAGATAGTAAAAGAAGGTTCAAATTGAACAGCTGCTGTCAACGGCCATTCTAAGCTGAATGTGCCTGCTCTCGTCAGATCGCAGCAGCAATGCAGCTTAAGGCTTGGCAAGTACCAGCATGGGAGACTGGCTGGGAATCCCAAGTTCTGTTGACCTTTTTGAACCTGAAAATTGTGTTAGTTTCTCTATGAGATAGTAAAAGAAGGTTCAAATTGAACAGCTGCTGTCAACGGCCCTTCTAAGCTGAATGTGTGTGCTCTTGTCAGATCGCAGCAGCGATGCAGCTTAAGGCTTGGCAAGTACCAGCATGGGAGACTGACTGGGAATCCCAAGTTCTGTTGACCTTTTTGAACCTGAAAATTGTGTTAGTTTCTCTATGAGATAGTAAAAGAAGGTTCAAATTGAACAGCTGCTGTCAATGGCCATTCTAAGCTGAATGTGCCTGCTCTCGTCAGATCGCAGCAGCAATGCAGCTTAAGGCTTGGCAAGTACCAGCATGGGAGACTGGCAGGGAATCCCAAGTTCCATTGACCTTTTTGAACCTGAAAATTGTGTTAGTTTCTCTATGAGATAGTAAAAGAAGGTTCAAATTGAACAGCTGCTGTCAACGGCCATTCTAAGCTGAATGTGCCTGCTCTCGTCAGATCGCAGCAGCAATGCAGCTTAAGGCTTGGCAAGTACCAGCATGGGAGACTGGCTGGGAATCCCAAGTTCTGTTGACCTTTTTGAACCTGAAAATTGTATTAGTTTCTCTATGAGATAGTAAAAGAAGGTTCAAATTGAACAGCTGCTGTCAACGGCCATTCTAAGCTGAATGTGCCTGCTCTCGTCAGATCGCAGCAGCAATGCAGCTTAAGGCTTGGCAAGTACCAGCATGGGAGACTGGCTGGGAATCCCAAGTTCCGTTGACCTTTTTGAACCTGAAAATTGTGTTAGTTTCTCTATGAGATAGTAAAAGAAGGTTCAAATTGAACAGCTGCTGTCAACGCCCATTCTAAGCTAAGGCTTGGCAAGTACCAGCATGGGAGACTGGCTGGGAATCCCAAGTTCCATTGACCTTTTTGAACCTGAAAATTGAGTTAGTTTCTCTATGAGATAGTAAAAGAAGGTTCAAATTGAACAGCTGCTGTCAACGGCCATTCTAAGCTGAATGTGCCTGCTCTCATCAGATCGCAGCAGCAATGCAGCTTAAGGCTTGGCAAGTACCAGCATGGGAGACTGGCTGGGAATCCCAAGTTCCGTTGACCTTTTTGAACCTGAAAATGTGTTAGTTTCTCTATGAGATAGTAAAAGAAGGTTCAAATTGAACAGCTGCTGTCAACGGCCATTCTAAGCTGAATGTGCATGCTCTTGTCAGATCGCAGCAGCGTTGCAGCTTAAGGCTTGGCAAGTACCAGCATGGGAGACTGCTTGGGAATCCCAAGTTCTGTTGACCTTTTTGAACCTGAAAATTGTGTTAGTTTCTCTATGAGATAGTAAAAGAAAGTAGAAATTAGGCAGCTGCTGTCAACGGCCATTCTAAGCTGAATGTGCCTGCTCTCGTCAGATCGCAGCAGCAATGCAGCTTAAGGCTTGGCAAGTACCAGCATGGGAGACTGGCTGGAAATCCCACGTTCTGTTGACCTTTTTGAACCTGAAAATTGTTAGTTTCTCTGTCAAAGATGGTAAAAGAAGGTTCAAATTGAACAGCTGCTGTCAACGGCCATTCTAAGCTGAATGTGCCTGCTCTCGTCAGAACGCAGCAGCAATGCAGCTTAAGGTTTGGCAAGTACCAGCATGGGAGACTGGCTGGGAATCCCAAGTTCTGTTGACCTTTTTGAACCTGAAAATTGTGTTAGTTTCTCTATGAGATAGTAAAAGAAGGTTCAAATTGAACAGCTGCTGTCAACGCCCATTCTAAGCTAAGGCTTGGCAAGTACCAGCATGGGAGACTGGCTGGGAATCCCAAGTTCCATTGACCTTTTTGAACCTGAAAATTGAGTTAGTTTCTCTATGAGATAGTACAAGAAGGTTCAAATTGAACAGCTGCTGTCAACGGCCATTCTAAGCTGAATGTGCATGCTCTTGTCAGATCGCAGCAGCGTTGCAGCTTAAGGCTTGGCAAGTACCAGCATGGGAGACTGGCTGGGAATCCCAAGTTCCGTTGACCTTTTTGAACCTGAAAATGTGTTAGTTTCTCTAAGAGATAGTAAAAGAAGGTTCAAATTGAACAGCTGCTGTCAACGGCCATTCTAAGCTGAATGTGCATGCTCTTGTCAGATCGCAGCAGCGTTGCAGCTTAAGGCTTGGCAAGTACCAGCATGGGAGACTGGCTGGGAATCCCAAGTTCTGTTGACCTTTTTGAACCTGAAAATTGTGTTAGTTTCTCTATGAGATAGTAAAAGAAAGTAGAAATTAGGCAGCTGCTGTCAACGGCCATTCTAAGCTGAATGTGCCTGCTCTCGTCAGATCGCAGCAGCAATGCAGCTTAAGGCTTGGCAAGTACCAGCATGGGAGACTGGCTGGGAATCCCACGTTCCGTTGACCTTTTTGAACCTGAAAATTGTTAGTTTCTCTGTCAAAGATGGTAAAAGAAGGTTCAAATTGAACAGCTGCTGTCAACGGCCATATTAAGCTGAATGTGCCTGCTCTCGTCAGATCGCAGCAGCAATGCAGCTTAAGGTTTGGCAAGTACCAGCATGGGAGACTGGCTGGGAATCCCAAGTTCTGTTGACCTTTTTGAACCTGAAAATTGTGTTAGTTTCTCTATGAGATAGTAAAAGAAGGTTCAAATTGAACAGCTGCTGTCAACGGCCATTCTAAGCTGAATGTGCCTGCTCTCGTCAGATCGCAGCAGCAATGCAGTTTAAGGCTTGGCAAGTACCAGCATGGGAGACTGGCTGGGAATCCCAAGTTCTGTTGACCTTTTTGAACCTGAAAATTGTGTTAGTTTCTCTATGAGATAGTAAAAGAAGGTTCAAATTGAACAGCTGCTGTCAACGGCCCTTCTAAGCTGAATGTGTGTGCTCTTGTCAGATCGCAGCAGCAATGCAGCTTAAGGCTTGGCAAGTACCAGCATGGGAGACTGGCAGGGAATCCCAAGTTCCATTGACCTTTTTGAACCTGAAAATTGTGTTAGTTTCTCTATGAGATAGTAAAAGAAGGTTCAAATTGAACAGCTGCTGTCAACGGCCATTCTAAGCTGAATGTGCCTGCTCTCGTCAGATCGCAGCAGCAATGCAGCTTAAGGCTTGGCAAGTACCAGCATGGGAGACTGGCTGGGAATCCCAAGTTCTGTTGACCTTTTTGAACCTGAAAATTGTATTAGTTTCTCTATGAGATAGTAAAAGAAGGTTCAAATTGAACAGCTGCTGTCAACGGCCATTCTAAGCTGAATGTGCCTGCTCTCGTCAGATCGCAGCAGCAATGCAGCTTAAGGCTTGGCAAGTACCAGCATGGCAGACTGGCTGGGAATCCCAAGTTCCGTTGACCTTTTTGAACCTGAAAATTGTGTTAGTTTCTCTATGAGATAGTAAAAGAAGGTTCAAATTGAACAGCTGCTGTCAACGCCCATTCTAAGCTAAGGCTTGGCAAGTACCAGCATGGGAGACTGGCTGGGAATCCCAAGTTCCATTGACCTTTTTGAACCTGAAAATTGAGTTAGTTTCTCTATGAGATAGTAAAAGAAGGTTCAAATTGAACAGCTGCTGTCAACGGCCATTCTAAGCTGAATGTGCCTGCTCTCATCAGATCGCAGCAGCAATGCAGCTTAAGGCTTGGCAAGTACCAGCATGGGAGACTGGCTGGGAATCCCAAGTTCCGTTGACCTTTTTGAACCTGAAAATGTGTTAGTTTCTCTATGAGATAGTAAAAGAAGGTTCAAATTGAACAGCTGCTGTCAACGGCCATTCTAAGCTGAATGTGCATGCTCTTGTCAGATCGCAGCAGCGTTGCAGCTTAAGGCTTGGCAAGTACCAGCATGGGAGACTGCCTGGGAATCCCAAGTTCTGTTGACCTTTTTGAACCTGAAAATTGTGTTAGTTTCTCTATGAGATAGTAAAAGAAAGTAGAAATTAGGCAGCTGCTGTCAACGGCCATTCTAAGCTGAATGTGCCTGCTCTCGTCAGATCGCAGCAGCAATGCAGCTTAAGGCTTGGCAAGTACCAGCATGGGAGACTGGCTGGGAATCCCATGTTCTGTTGACCTTTTTGAACCTGAAAATTGTTAGTTTCTCTGTCAAAGATGGTAAAAGAAGGTTCAAATTGAACAGCTGCTGTCAACGGCCATTCTAAGCTGAATGTGCCTGCTCTCGTCAGATCGCAGCAGCAATGCAGCTTAAGGTTTGGCAAGTACCAGCATGGGAGACTGGCTGGGAATCCCAAGTTCCGTTGACCTTTTTGAACCTGAAAATTGTGTTAGTTTCTCTATGAGATAGTAAAAGAAGGTTCAAATTGAACAGCTGCTGTCAACGCCCATTCTAAGCTAAGGCTTGGCAAGTACCAGCATGGGAGACTGGCTGGGAATCCCAAGTTCCATTGACCTTTTTGAACCTGAAAATTGAGTTAGTTTCTCTATGAGATAGTAAAAGAAGGTTCAAATTGAACAGCTGCTGTCAACAGCCATTCTAAGCTGAATGTGCATGCTCTTGTCAGATCGCAGCAGCAATGCAGCTTAAGGCTTGGCAAGTACCAGCATGGGAGACTAGCTGGGAATCCCAAGTTCCATTGACCTTTTTGAACCTGAAAATCGTGTTAGTTTCTCTATGAGATAGTAAAAGAAGGTTCAAATTGAACAACTGCTGTCAACGGCCATTCTACTAAGCTTAATGTGCCTGCTCTCGTCAGATCGCAGCAGCAATGCAGCTTAAGGCTTGGCAAGTACCAGCATGGGAGACTGGCTGGGAGTCCCAAGTTCCGTTGACCTTTTTGAACCTGAAAATTGTGTTAGTTTCTCTATGAGATAGTAAAAGAAGGTTCAAATTGAACAGCTGCTTTCAACGGCCATTCTAAGCTGAATGTGCCTGCTCTCGTCAGATCGCAGCAGCAATGCAGCTTAAGGCTTGGCAAGTACCAGCATGGGAGACTGGCTGGGAATCCTAAGTTCTGTTGACCTTTTTGAACCTGAAAATTGTGTTAGTTTCTCTATGAGGTAGTAAAATAAGGTTCAAATTGAACAGTTGCTGTCAACGGCCATTCTAAGCTGAATGTGCCTGCTCTCGTCAGATCGCAGCAGCAATGCAGCTTAAGGCTTGGCAAGTACCAGCATGGGAGACTAGCTGGGAATCCCAAGTTCCGTTGACCTTTTTGAACCTGAAAATTGTGTTAGTTTCTCTATGAGATAGTAAAAGAAGGTTCAAATTGAACAGCTGCTGTCAACAGCCATTCTAAGCTGAATGTGCATGCTCTGGTCAGATCGCAGCAGCAATGCAGCTTAAGGCTTTGCAAGTACCAGCATGGGAGACTGGCTGGGAATCCCAAGTTCTGTTGACATTTTTGAACCTGAAAATCGTGTTAGTTTCTCTATGAGATAGTAAAAGAAGGTTCAAATTGAACAACTGCTGTCAACGGCCATTCTACTAAGCTTAATGTGCCTGCTCTCGTCAGATCGCAGCAGCAATGCAGCTTAAGGCTTGGCAAGTACCAGCATGGGAGACTGGCTGGGAGTCCCAAGTTCCGTTGACCTTTTTGAACCTGAAAATTGTGTTAGTTTCTCTATGAGATAGTAAAAGAAGGTTCAAATTGAACAGCTGCTGTCAACGGCCATTCTAAGCTGAATGTGCCTGCTCTCGTCAGATCGCAGCAGCAATGCAGCTTAAGGCTTGGCAAGTACCAGCATGGGAGACTGGCTGGGAATCATAAGTTCCGTTGACCTTTTTTTAACCTGAAAATTGTGTTAGTTTCTCTATGAGATAGTAAAAGAAGGTTCAAATTGAACAGCTGCTGTCAACGGCCATTCTAAGCTGAATGCGCCTGCTCTCGTCAGATCGCAGCAGCAATGCAGCTTAAGGCTTGGCAAGTACCAGCATGGGAGACTGGCTGGGAATCCCAAGTTCCATTGACTTTTTGAACCTGAAAATTGTGTTAGTTTCTCTATGAGATAGTAAAAGAAGGTTCAAATTGAACAGCTGCTGTCAACTGCCATTCTAAGCTGAATGTGCATGCTCTTGTCAGATCGCAGCAGCGTTGCAGCTTAAGGCTTGGCAAGTACCAGCATGGGAGTCTGGCTGGGAATCCCAAGTTCTCTTGACCTTTTTGAACCTGAAAATTGTGTTAGTTTCTCTATGAGATAGTAAAACAAAGTAGAAATTAGGCAGCTGCTGTCAACGGCCATTCTAAGCTGAATGTGCCTGCTCTCGTCAGATCGCAGCAGCAATGCAGCTTAAGGCTTGGCAAGTACCAGCATGGGAGACTGGCTGGGAATCCCAAGTTCCGTTGACCTTTTTGAACCTGAAAATTGTTAGTTTCTCTGTCAAAGATGGTAAAAGAAGGTTCAAATTGAACAGCTGCTGTCAACGGCCATTCTAAGCTGAATGTGCCTGCTCTCGTCAGATCGCAGCAGCAATGCAGCTTAAGGCTTGGCAAAAACCAGCATGGGAGACTGGCTGGGAATCCCAAGTTCTGTTGACCTTTTTGAACCTGAAAATTGTGTTAGTTTCTCTATGAGATAGTAAAAGAAGGTTCAAATTGAACAGCTGCTGTCAACGGCCATTCTAAGCTGAATGTGCCTGCTCTCGTCAGATCGCAGCAGCAATGCAGCTTAAGGCTTGGCAAGTACCAGCATGGGAGACTGGCTGGGAATCCCAAGTTCTGGTGACCTTTTTGAACCTGAAAATTGTGTTAGTTTCTCTATGAGATAGTAAAAGAAGGTTCAAACTGAACAGCTGCTGTCAACGGCCATTCTAAGCTGAATGTGCCTGCTCTCGTCAGATCGCAGCAGCAATGCAGCTTAAGGCTTGGCATGTACCAGCATGGGAGACTGGCTGGGAATCCTAAGTTCCGTTGACCTTTTTGAGCCTGAAAATTGTGTTAGTTTCTCTATGAGATAGTAAAAGAAGGTTCAAATTGAACAGCTGCTGTCAACGGCCATTCTAAGCTGAATGTGCCTGCTCTCGTCAGATCGCAGCAGCGTTGCAGCTTAAGGCTTGGCAAGTACCAGCATGGGAGACTGGCTGGGAATCCCAAGTTCTGTTGACCTTTTTGAACCTGAAAATTGTGTTAGTTTCTCTATGAGATAGTAAAAGAAGGTTAAAATTGAACAGCTGCTGTCAACGCCCATTCTAAGCTAAGGCTTGGCAAGTACCAGCATGGGAGACTGGCTGGGAATCCCAAGTTCCATTGACCTTTTTGAACCTGAAAATTGAGTTAGTTTCTCTATGAGATAGTAAAAGAAGGTTCAAATTGAACAGCTGCTGTCAACGGCCATTCTAAGCTGAATGTGCATGCTCTTGTCAGATCGCAGCAGCGTTGCAGCTTAAGGCTTGGCAAGTACCAGCATGGGAGACTGGCTGGGAATCCCAAGTTCCGTTGACCTTTTTGAACCTGAAAATGTGTTAGTTTCTCTATGAGATAGTAAAAGAAGGTTCAAATTGAACAGCTGTTGTCAACGGCCATTCTAAGCTGAATGTGCATGCTCTTGTCAGATCGCAGCAGCGTTGCAGCTTAAGGCTTGGCAAGTACCAGCATGGGAGACTGGCTGGGAATCCCAAGTTCTGTTGACCTTTTTGAACCTGAAAATTGTGTTAGTTTCTCTATGAGATAGTAAAAGAAAGTAGAAATTAGGCAGCTGCTGTCAACGGCCATTCTAAGCTGAATGTGCCTGCTCTCGTCAGATCGCAGCAGCAATGCAGCTTAAGGCTTGGCAAGTACCAGCATGGGAGACTGGCTGGGAATCCCACGTTCCGTTGACCTTTTTGAACCTAAAAAAAATTGTTAGTTTCTCTGTCAAAGATGGTAAAAGAAGGTTCAAATTGAACAGCTGCTGTCAACGGCCATATTAAGCTGAATGTGCCTGCTTTCGTCAGATCGCAGCAGCAATGCAGCTTAAGGTTTGGCAAGTACCAGCATGGGAGACTGGCTGGAAATCCCAAGTTCTGTTGACCTTTTTGAACCTGAAAATTGTGTTATTTTCTCTATGAGATAGTAAAAGAAGGTTCAAATTGAACAGCTGCTGTCAACGGCCATTCTAAGCTGAATGTGCCTGCTCTCGTCAGATCGCATCAGCAATGCAGCTTAAGGCTTGGCAAGTACCAGCATGGGAGACTGGCTGGGAATCCCAAGTTCTGTTGACCTTTTTGAACCTGAAAATTGTGTTAGTTTCTCTATGAGATAGTAAAAGAAGGTTCAAATTGAACAGCTGCTGTCAACGGCCCTTCTAAGCTGAATGTGTGTGCTCTTGTCAGATCGCAGCAGCGATGCAGCTTAAGGCTTGGCAAGTACCAGCATGGGAGACTGACTGGGAATCCCAAGTTCTGTTGACCTTTTTGAACCTGAAAATTGTGTTAGTTTCTCTATGAGATAGTAAAAGAAGGTTCAAATTGAACAGCTGCTGTCAATGGCCATTCTAAGCTGAATGTGCCTGCTCTCGTCAGATCGCAGCAGCAATGCAGCTTAAGGCTTGGCAAGTACCAGCATGGGAGACTGGCAGGGAATCCCAAGTTCCATTGACCTTTTTGAACCTGAAAATTGTGTTAGTTTCTCTATGAGATAGTAAAAGAAGGTTCAAATTGAACAGCTGCTGTCAACGGCCATTCTAAGCTGAATGTGCCTGCTCTCGTCAGATCGCAGCAGCAATGCAGCTTAAGGCTTGGCAAGTACCAGCATGGGAGACTGGCTGGGAATCCCAAGTTCTGTTGACCTTTTTGAACCTGAAAATTGTATTAGTTTCTCTATGAGATAGTAAAAGAAGGTTCAAATTGAACAGCTGCTGTCAACGGCCATTCTAAGCTGAATGTGCCTGCTCTCGTCAGATCGCAGCAGCAATGCAGCTTAAGGCTTGGCAAGTACCAGCATGGGAGACTGGCTGGGAATCCCAAGTTCTGTTGACCTTTTTGAACCTGAAAATTGTGTTAGTTTCTCTATGAGATAGTAAAAGAAGGTTCAAATTGAACAGCTGCTGTCAACGCCCATTCTAAGCTAAGGCTTGGCAAGTACCAGCATGGGAGACTGGCTGGGAATCCCAAGTTCCATTGACCTTTTTGAACCTGAAAATTGAGTTAGTTTCTCTATGAGATAGTAAAAGAAGGTTCAAATTGAACAGCTGCTGTCAACGGCCATTCTAAGCTGAATGTGCCTGCTCTCATCAGATCGCAGCAGCAATGCAGCTTAAGGCTTGGCAAGTACCAGCATGGGAGACTGGCTGGGAATCCCAAGTTCCGTTGACCTTTTTGAACCTGAAAATGTGTTAGTTTCTCTATGAGATAGTAAAAGAAGGTTCAAATTGAACAGCTGCTGTCAACGGCCATTCTAAGCTGAATGTGCATGCTCTTGTCAGATCGCAGCAGCGTTGCAGCTTAAGGCTTGGCAAGTACCAGCATGGGAGACTGCTTGGGAATCCATAGTTCTGTTGACCTTTTTGAACCTGAAAATTGTGTTAGTTTCTCTATGAGATAGTAAAAGAAAGTAGAAATTAGGCAGCTGCTGTCAACGGCCATTCTAAGCTGAATGTGCCTGCTCTCGTCAGATCGCAGCAGCAATGCAGCTTAAGGCTTGGCAAGTACCAGCATGGGAGACTGGCTGGGAATCCCACGTTCTGTTGCCCTTTTTGAACCTGAAAATTGTTAGTTTCTCTGTCAAAGATGGTAAAAGAAGGTTCAAATTGAACAGCTGCTGTCAACGGCCATTCTAAGCTGAATGTGCCTGCTCTCGTCAGAACGCAGCAGCAATGCAGCTTAAGGCTTGGCAAGTACCAGCATGGGAGACTGGCTGGGAATCCCAAGTTCCATTGACTTTTTGAACCTGAAAATTGTGTTAGTTTCTCTATGAGATAGTAAAAGAAGGTTCAAATTGAACAGCTGCTGTCAACTGCCATTCTAAGCTGAATGTGCATGCTCTTGTCAGATCGCAGCAGCGTTGCAGCTTAAGGCTTGGCAAGTACCAGCATGGGAGTCTGGCTGGGAATCCCAAGTTCTCTTGACCTTTTTGAACCTGAAAATTGTGTTAGTTTCTCTATGAGATAGTAAAACAAAGTAGAAATTAGGCAGCTGCTGTCAACGGCCATTCTAAGCTGAATGTGCCTGCTCTCGTCAGATCGCAGCAGCAATGCAGCTTAAGGCTTGGCAAGTACCAGCATGGGAGACTGGCTGGGAATCCCAAGTTCCGTTGACCTTTTTGAACCTGAAAATTGTTAGTTTCTCTGTCAAAGATGGTAAAAGAAGGTTCAAATTGAACAGCTGCTGTCAACGGCCATTCTAAGCTGAATGTGCCTGCTATCGTCAGATCGCAGCAGCAATGCAGCTTAAGGCTTGGCAAAAACCAGCATGGGAGACTGGCTGGGAATCCCAAGTTCTGTTGACCTTTTTGAACCTGAAAATTGTGTTAGTTTCTCTATGAGATAGTAAAAGAAGGTTCAAATTGAACAGCTGCTGTCAACGGCCATTCTAAGCTGAATGTGCCTCCTCTCGTCAGATCGCAGCAGCAATGCAGCTTAAGGCTTGGCAAGTACCAGCATGGGAGACTGGCTGGGAATCCCAAGTTCTGTTGACCTTTTTGAACCTGAAAATTGTGTTAGTTTCTCTATGAGATAGTAAAAGAAGGTTCAAACTGAACAGCTGCTGTCAACGGCCATTCTAAGCTGAATGTGCCTGCTCTCGTCAGATCGCAGCAGCAATGCAGCTTAAGGCTTGGCAAGTACCAGCATGGGAGACTGGCTGGGAATCCCAAGTTCTGTTGACCTTTTTGAACCTGAAAATTGTATTAGTTTCTCTATGAGATAGTAAAAGAAGGTTCAAATTGAACAGCTGCTGTCAACGGCCATTCTAAGCTGAATGTGCCTGCTCTCGTCAGATCGCAGCAGCAATGCAGCTTAAGGCTTGGCAAGTACCAGCATGGGAGACTGGCTGGGAATCCCAAGTTCCGTTGACCTTTTTGAACCTGAAAATTGTGTTAGTTTCTCTATGAGATAGTAAAAGAAGGTTCAAATTGAACAGCTGCTGTCAACGCCCATTCTAAGCTAAGGCTTGGCAAGTACCAGCATGGGAGACTGGCTGGGAATCCCAAGTTCCATTGACCTTTTTGAACCTGAAAATTGAGTTAGTTTCTCTATGAGATAGTAAAAGAAGGTTCAAATTGAACAGCTGCTGTCAACGGCCATTCTAAGCTGAATGTGCCTGCTCTCATCAGATCGCAGCAGCAATGCAGCTTAAGGCTTGGCAAGTACCAGCATGGGAGACTGGCTGGGAATCCCAAGTTCCGTTGACCTTTTTGAACCTGAAAATGTGTTAGTTTCTCTATGAGATAGTAAAAGAAGGTTCAAATTGAACAGCTGCTGTCAACGGCCATTCTAAGCTGAATGTGCATGCTCTTGTCAGATCGCAGCAGCGTTGCAGCTTAAGGCTTGGCAAGTACCAGCATGGGAGACTGCTTGGGAATCCCAAGTTCTGTTGACCTTTTTGAACCTGAAAATTGTGTTAGTTTCTCTATGAGATAGTAAAAGAAAGTAGAAATTAGGCAGCTGCTGTCAACGGCCATTCTAAGCTGAATGTGCCTGCTCTCGTCAGATCGCAGCAGCAATGCAGCTTAAGGCTTGGCAAGTACCAGCATGGGAGACTGGCTGGAAATCCCACGTTCTGTTGACCTTTTTGAACCTGAAAATTGTTAGTTTCTCTGTCAAAGATGGTAAAAGAAGGTTCAAATTGAACAGCTGCTGTCAACGGCCATTCTAAGCTGAATGTGCCTGCTCTCGTCAGAACGCAGCAGCAATGCAGCTTAAGGTTTGGCAAGTACCAGCATGGGAGACTGGCTGGGAATCCCAAGTTCTGTTGACCTTTTTGAACCTGAAAATTGTGTTAGTTTCTCTATGAGATAGTAAAAGAAGGTTCAAATTGAACAGCTGCTGTCAACGCCCATTCTAAGCTAAGGCTTGGCAAGTACCAGCATGGGAGACTGGCTGGGAATCCCAAGTTCCATTGACCTTTTTGAACCTGAAAATTGAGTTAGTTTCTCTATGAGATAGTAAAAGAAGGTTCAAATTGAGCAGCTGCTGTCAACGGCCATTCTAAGCTGAATGTGCATGCTCTGGTCAGATCGCAGCAGCGTTGCAGCTTAAGGCTTTGCAAGTACCAGCATGGGAGACTGGCTGGGAATCCCAAGTTCTGTTGACATTTTTGAACCTGAAAATCGTGTTAGTTTCTCTATGAGATAGTAAAAGAAGGTTCAAATTGAACAACTGCTGTCAACGGCCATTCTACTAAGCTTAATGTGCCTGCTCTCGTCAGATCGCAGCAGCAATGCAGCTTAAGGCTTGGCAAGTACCAGCATGGGAGACTGGCTGGGAGTCCCAAGTTCCGTTGACCTTTTTGAACCTGAAAATTGTGTTAGTTTCTCTATGAGATAGTAAAAGAAGGTTCAAATTGAACAGCTGCTGTCAACGGCCATTCTAAGCTGAATGTGCCTGCTCTCGTCAGATCGCAGCAGCAATGCAGCTTAAGGCTTGGCAAGTACCAGCATGGGAGACTGGCTGGGAATCCTAAGTTCTGTTGACCTTTTTGAACCTGAAAATTGTGTTAGTTTCTCTATGAGGTAGTAAAATAAGGTTCAAATTGAACAGTTGCTGTCAACGGCCATTCTAAGCTGAATGTGCCTGCTCTCGTCAGATCGCAGCAGCAATGCAGCTTAAGGCTTGGCAAGTACCAGCATGGGAGACTAGCTGGGAATCCCAAGTTCCGTTGACCTTTTTGAACCTGAAAATTGTGTTAGTTTCTCTATGAGATAGTAAAAGAAGGTTCAAATTGAACAGCTGCTGTCAACAGCCATTCTAAGCTGAATGTGCATGCTCTGGTCAGATCGCAGCAGCAATGCAGCTTAAGGCTTTGCAAGTACCAGCATGGGAGACTGGCTGGGAATCCCAAGTTCTGTTGACATTTTTGAACCTGAAAATCGTGTTAGTTTCTCTATGAGATAGTAAAAGAAGGTTCAAATTGAACAACTGCTGTCAACGGCCATTCTACTAAGCTTAATGTGCCTGCTCTCGTCAGATCGCAGCAGCAATGCAGCTTAAGGCTTGGCAAGTACCAGCATGGGAGACTGGCTGGGAGTCCCAAGTTCCGTTGACCTTTTTGAACCTGAAAATTGTGTTAGTTTCTCTATGAGATAGTAAAAGAAGGTTCAAATTGAACAGCTGCTGTCAACGGCCATTCTAAGCTGAATGTGCCTGCTCTCGTCAGATCGCAGCAGCAATGCAGCTTAAGGCTTGGCAAGTACCAGCATGGGAGACTGGCTGGGAATCATAAGTTCCGTTGACCTTTTTTTAACCTGAAAATTGTGTTAGTTTCTCTATGAGATAGTAAAAGAAGGTTCAAATTGAACAGCTGCTGTCAACGGCCATTCTAAGCTGAATGCGCCTGCTCTCGTCAGATCGCAGCAGCAATGCAGCTTAAGGCTTGGCAAGTACCAGCATGGGAGACTGGCTGGGAATCCCAAGTTCCATTGACTTTTTGAACCTGAAAATTGTGTTAGTTTCTCTATGAGATAGTAAAAGAAGGTTCAAATTGAACAGCTGCTGTCAACTGCCATTCTAAGCTGAATGTGCATGCTCTTGTCAGATCGCAGCAGCGTTGCAGCTTAAGGCTTGGCAAGTACCAGCATGGGAGTCTGGCTGGGAATCCCAAGTTCTCTTGACCTTTTTGAACCTGAAAATTGTGTTAGTTTCTCTATGAGATAGTAAAAGAAAGTAGAAATTAGGCAGCTGCTGTCAACGGCCATTCTAAGCTGAATGTGCCTGCTCTCGTCAGATCGCAGCAGCAATGCAGCTTAAGGCTTGGCAAGTACCAGCATGGGAGACTGGCTGGGAATCCCAAGTTCCGTTGACCTTTTTGAACCTGAAAATTGTTAGTTTCTCTGTCAAAGATGGTAAAAGAAGGTTCAAATTGAACAGCTGCTGTCAACGGCCATTCTAAGCTGAATGTGCCTGCTCTCGTCAGATCGCAGCAGCAATGCAGCTTAAGGCTTGGCAAAAACCAGCATGGGAGACTGGCTGGGAATCCCAAGTTCTGTTGACCTTTTTGAACCTGAAAATTGTGTTAGTTTCTCTATGAGATAGTAAAAGAAGGTTCAAATTGAACAGCTGCTGTCAACGGCCATTCTAAGCTGAATGTGCCTGCTCTCGTCAGATCGCAGCAGCAATGCAGCTTAAGGCTTGGCAAGTACCAGCATGGGAGACTGGCTGGGAATCCCAAGTTCTGTTGACCTTTTTGAACCTGAAAATTGTGTTAGTTTCTCTATGAGATAGTAAAAGAAGGTTCAAACTGAACAGCTGCTGTCAACGGCCATTCTAAGCTGAATGTGCCTGCTCTCGTCAGATCGCAGCAGCAATGCAGCTTAAGGCTTGGCATGTACCAGCATGGGAGACTGGCTGGGAATCCTAAGTTCCGTTGACCTTTTTGAGCCTGAAAATTGTGTTAGTTTCTCTATGAGATAGTAAAAGAAGGTTCAAATTGAACAGCTGCTGTCAACGGCCATTCTAAGCTGAATGTGCCTGCTCTCGTCAGATTGCAGCAGCGTTGCAGCTTAAGGCTTGGCAAGTACCAGCATGGGAGACTGGCTGGGAATCCCAAGTTCTGTTGACCTTTTTGAACCTGAAAATTGTGTTAGTTTCTCTATGAGATAGTAAAAGAAGGTTAAAATTGAACAGCTGCTGTCAACGCCCATTCTAAGCTAAGGCTTGGCAAGTACCAGCATGGGAGACTGGCTGGGAATCCCAAGTTCCATTGACCTTTTTGAACCTGAAAATTGAGTTAGTTTCTCTATGAGATAGTAAAAGAAGGTTCAAATTGAACAGCTGCTGTCAACGGCCATTCTAAGCTGAATGTGCATGCTCTTGTCAGATCGCAGCAGCGTTGCAGCTTAAGGCTTGGCAAGTACCAGCATGGGAGACTGGCTGGGAATCCCAAGTTCCGTTGACCTTTTTGAACCTGAAAATGTGTTAGTTTCTCTATGAGATAGTAAAAGAAGGTTCAAATTGAACAGCTGCTGTCAACGGCCATTCTAAGCTGAATGTGCATGCTCTTGTCAGATCGCAGCAGCGTTGCAGCTTAAGGCTTGGCAAGTACCAGCATGGGAGACTGGCTGGGAATCCCAAGTTCTGTTGACCTTTTTGAACCTGAAAATTGTGTTAGTTTCTCTATGAGATAGTAAAAGAAAGTAGAAATTAGGCAGCTGCTGTCAACGGCCATTCTAAGCTGAATGTGCCTGCTCTCGTCAGATCGCAGCAGCAATGCAGCTTAAGGCTTGGCAAGTACCAGCATGGGAGACTGGCTGGGAATCCCACGTTCCGTTGACCTTTTTGAACCTGAAAATTGTTAGTTTCTCTGTCAAAGATGGTAAAAGAAGGTTCAAATTGAACAGTTGCTGTCAACGGCCATATTAAGCTGAATGTGCCTGCTTTCGTCAGATCGCAGCAGCAATGCAGCTTAAGGTTTGGCAAGTACCAGCATGGGAGACTGGCTGGAAATCCCAAGTTCTGTTGACCTTTTTGAACCTGAAAATTGTGTTATTTTCTCTATGAGATAGTAAAAGAAGGTTCAAATTGAACAGCTGCTGTCAACGGCCATTCTAAGCTGAATGTGCCTGCTCTCGTCAGATCGCAGCAGCAATGCAGCTTAAGGCTTGGCAAGTACCAGCATGGGAGACTGACTGGGAATCCCAAGTTCTGTTGACCTTTTTGAACCTGAAAATTGTGTTAGTTTCTCTATGAGATAGTAAAAGAAGGTTCAAATTGAACAGCTGCTGTCAACGGCCCTTCTAAGCTAAATGTGTGTGCTCTTGTCAGATCGCAGCAGCGATGCAGCTTAAGGCTTGGCAAGTACCAGCATGGGAGACTGACTGGGAATCCCAAGTTCTGTTGACCTTTTTGAACCTGAAAATTGTGTTAGTTTCTCTATGAGATAGTAAAAGAAGGTTCAAATTGAACAGCTGCTGTCAATGGCCATTCTAAGCTGAATGTGCCTGCTCTCGTCAGATCGCAGCAGCAATGCAGCTTAAGGCTTGGCAAGTACCAGCATGGGAGACTGGCAGGGAATCCCAAGTTCCATTGACCTTTTTGAACCTGAAAATTGTGTTAGTTTCTCTATGAGATAGTAAAAGAAGGTTCAAATTGAACAGCTGCTGTCAACGGCCATTCTAAGCTGAATGTGCCTGCTCTCGTCAGATCGCAGCAGCAATGCAGCTTAAGGCTTGGCAAGTACCAGCATGGGAGACTGGCTGGGAATCCCAAGTTCTGTTGACCTTTTTGAACCTGAAAATTGTATTAGTTTCTCTATGAGATAGTAAAAGAAGGTTCAAATTGAACAGCTGCTGTCAACGGCCATTCTAAGCTGAATGTGCCTGCTCTCGTCAGATCGCAGCAGCAATGCAGCTTAAGGCTTGGCAAGTACCAGCATGGGAGACTGGCTGGGAATCCCAAGCTCCGTTGACCTTTTTGAACCTGAAAATTGTGTTAGTTTCTCTATGAGATAGTAAAAGAAGGTTCAAATTGAACAGCTGCTGTCAACGCCCATTCTAAGCTAAGGCTTGGCAAGTACCAGCATGGGAGACTGGCTGGGAATCCCAAGTTCCATTGACCTTTTTGAACCTGAAAATTGAGTTAGTTTCTCTATGAGATAGTAAAAGAAGGTTCAAATTGAACAGCTGCTGTCAACGGCCATTCTAAGCTGAATGTGCCTGCTCTCATCAGATCGCAGCAGCAATGCAGCTTAAGTCTTGGCAAGTACCAGCATGGGAGACTGGCTGGGAATCCCAAGTTCCGTTGACCTTTTTGAACCTGAAAATGTGTTAGTTTCTCTATGAGATAGTAAAAGAAGGTTCAAATTGAACAGCTGCTGTCAACGGCCATTCTAAGCTGAATGTGCATGCTCTTGTCAGATCGCAGCAGCGTTGCAGCTTAAGGCTTGGCAAGTACCAGCATGGGAGACTGCTTGGGAATCCCAAGTTCTGTTGACCTTTTTGAACCTGAAAATTGTGTTAGTTTCTCTATGAGATAGTAAAAGAAAGTAGAAATTAGGCAGCTGCTGTCAACGGCCATTCTAAGCTGAATGTGCCTGCTCTCGTCAGATCGCAGCAGCAATGCAGCTTAAGGCTTGGCAAGTACCAGCATGGGAGACTGGCTGGGAATCCCACGTTCTGTTGCCCTTTTTGAACCTGAAAATTGTTAGTTTCTCTGTCAAAGATGGTAAAAGAAGGTTCAAATTGAACAGCTGCTGTCAACGGCCATTCTAAGCTGAATGTGCCTGCTCTCGTCAGAACGCAGCAGCAATGCAGCTTAAGGCTTGGCAAGTACCAGCATGGGAGACTGGCTGGGAATCCCAAGTTCCATTGACTTTTTGAACCTGAAAATTGTGTTAGTTTCTCTATGAGATAGTAAAAGAAGGTTCAAATTGAACAGCTGCTGTCAACTGCCATTCTAAGCTGAATGTGCATGCTCTTGTCAGATCGCAGCAGCGTTGCAGCTTAAGGCTTGGCAAGTACCAGCATGGGAGTCTGGCTGGGAATCCCAAGTTCTCTTGACCTTTTTGAACCTGAAAATTGTGTTAGTTTCTCTATGAGATAGTAAAACAAAGTAGAAATTAGGCAGCTGCTGTCAACGGCCATTCTAAGCTGAATGTGCCTGCTCTCGTCAGATCGCAGCAGCAATGCAGCTTAAGGCTTGGCAAGTACCAGCATGGGAGACTGGCTGGGAATCCCAAGTTCCGTTGATCTTTTTGAACCTGAAAATTGTTAGTTTCTCTGTCAAAGATGGTAAAAGAAGGTTCAAATTGAACAGCTGCTGTCAACGGCCATTCTAAGCTGAATGTGCCTGCTCTCGTCAGATCGCAGCAGCAATGCAGCTTAAGGCTTGGCAAAAACCAGCATGGGAGACTGGCTGGGAATCCCAAGTTCTGTTGACCTTTTTGAACCTGAAAATTGTGTTAGTTTCTCTATGAGATAGTAAAAGAAGGTTCAAATTGAACAGCTGCTGTCAACGGCCATTCTAAGCTGAATGTGCCTGCTCTCGTCAGATCGCAGCAGCAATGCAGCTTAAGGCTTGGCAAGTACCAGCATGGGAGACTGGCTGGGAATCCCAAGTTCTGTTGACCTTTTTGAACCTGAAAATTGTGTTAGTTTCTCTATGAGATAGTAAAAGAAGGTTCAAACTGAACAGCTGCTGTCAACGGCCATTCTAAGCTGAATGTGCCTGCTCTCGTCAGATCGCAGCAGCAATGCAGCTTAAGGCTTGGCATGTACCAGCATGGGAGACTGGCTGGGAATCCTAAGTTCCGTTGACCTTTTTGAGCCTGAAAATTGTGTTAGTTTCTCTATGAGATAGTAAAAGAAGGTTCAAATTGAACAGCTGCTGTCAACAGCCATTCTAAGCTGAATGTGCCTGCTCTCGTCAGATCGCAGCAGCGTTGCAGCTTAAGGCTTGGCAAGTACCAGCATGGGAGACTGGCTGGGAATCCCAAGTTCTGTTGACCTTTTTGAACCTGAAAATTGTGTTAGTTTCTCTATGAGATAGTAAAAGAAGGTTCAAATTGAACAGCTGCTGTCAACGCCCATTCTAAGCTAAGGCTTGGCAAGTACCAGCATGGGAGACTGGCTGGGAATCCCAAGTTCCATTGACCTTTTTGAACCTGAAAATTGAGTTAGTTTCTCTATGAGATAGTAAAAGAAGGTTCAAATTGAACAGCTGCTGTCAACGGCCATTCTAAGCTGAATGTGCATGCTCTTGTCAGATCGCAGCAGCGTTGCAGCTTAAGGCTTGGCAAGTACCAGCATGGGAGACTGGCTGGGAATCCCAAGTTCCGTTGACCTTTTTGAACCTGAAAATGTGTTAGTTTCTCTATGAGATAGTAAAAGAAGGTTCAAATTGAACAGCTGCTGTCAACGGCCATTCTAAGCTGAATGTGCATGCTCTTGTCAGTTCGCAGCAGCGTTGCAGCTTAAGGCTTGGCAAGTACCAGCATGGGAGACTGGCTGGGAATCCCAAGTTCTGTTGACCTTTTTGAACCTGAAAATTGTGTTAGTTTCTCTATGAGATAGTAAAAGAAAGTAGAAATTAGGCAGCTGCTGTCAACGGCCATTCTAAGCTGAATGTGCCTGCTCTCGTCAGATCGCAGCAGCAATGCAGCTTAAGGCTTGGCAAGTACCAGCATGGGAGACTGGCTGGAAATCCCACGTTCCGTTGACCTTTTTGAACCTGAAAATTGTTAGTTTCTCTGTCAAAGATGGTAAAAGAAGGTTCAAATTGAACAGCTGCTGTCAACGGCCATATTAAGCTGAATGTGCCTGCTTTCGTCAGATCGCAGCAGCAATGCAGCTTAAGGTTTGGCAAGTACCAGCATGGGAGACTGGCTGGAAATCCCAAGTTCTGTTGACCTTTTTGAACCTGAAAATTGTGTTATTTTCTCTATGAGATAGTAAAAGAAGGTTCAAATTTAACAGCTGCTGTCAACGGCCATTCTAAGCTGAATGTGCCTGCTCTCGTCAGATCGCAGCAGCAATGCAGCTTAAGGCTTGGCAAGTACCAGCATGGGAGACTGGCTGGGAATCCCAAGTTCTGTTGACCTTTTTGAACCTGAAAATTGTGTTAGTTTCTCTATGAGATAGTAAAAGAAGGTTCAAATTGAACAGCTGCTGTCAACGGCCCTTCTAAGCTAAATGTGTGTGCTCTTGTCAGATCGCAGCAGCGATGCAGCTTAAGGCTTGGCAAGTACCAGCATGGGAGACTGACTGGGAATCCCAAGTTCTGTTGACCTTTTTGAACCTGAAAATTGTGTTAGTTTCTCTATGAGATAGTAAAAGAAGGTTCAAATTGAACAGCTGCTGTCAATGGCCATTCTAAGCTGAATGTGCCTGCTCTCGTCAGATCGCAGCAGCAATGCAGCTTAAGGCTTGGCAAGTACCAGCATGGGAGACTGGCAGGGAATCCCAAGTTCCATTGACCTTTTTGAACCTGAAAATTGTGTTAGTTTCTCTATGAGATAGTAAAAGAAGGTTCAAATTGAACAGCTGCTGTCAACGGCCATTCTAAGCTGAATGTGCCTGCTCTCGTCAGATCGCAGCAGCAATGCAGCTTAAGGCTTGGCAAGTACCAGCATGGGAGACTGGCTGGGAATCCCAAGTTCTGTTGACCTTTTTGAACCTGAAAATTGTATTAGTTTCTCTATGAGATAGTAAAAGAAGGTTCAAATTGAACAGCTGCTGTCAACGGCCATTCTAAGCTGAATGTGCCTGCTCTCGTCAGATCGCAGCAGCAATGCAGCTTAAGGCTTGGCAAGTACCAGCATGGGAGACTGGCTGGGAATCCCAAGCTCCGTTGACCTTTTTGAACCTGAAAATTGTGTTAGTTTCTCTATGAGATAGTAAAAGAAGGTTCAAATTGAACAGCTGCTGTCAACGCCCATTCTAAGCTAAGGCTTGGCAAGTACCAGCATGGGAGACTGGCTGGGAATCCCAAGTTCCATTGACCTTTTTGAACCTGAAAATTGAGTTAGTTTCTCTATGAGATAGTAAAAGAAGGTTCAAATTGAACAGCTGCTGTCAACGGCCATTCTAAGCTGAATGTGCCTGCTCTCAGCAGATCGCAGCAGCAATGCAGCTTAAGTCTTGGCAAGTACCAGCATGGGAGACTGGCTGGGAATCCCAAGTTCCGTTGACCTTTTTGAACCTGAAAATGTGTTAGTTTCTCTATGAGATAGTAAAAGAAGGTTCAAATTGAACAGCTGCTGTCAACGGCCATTCTAAGCTGAATGTGCATGCTCTTGTCAGATCGCAGCAGCGTTGCAGCTTAAGGCTTGGCAAGTACCAGCATGGGAGACTGCTTGGGAATCCCAAGTTCTGTTGACCTTTTTGAACCTGAAAATTGTGTTAGTTTCTCTATGAGATAGTAAAAGAAAGTAGAAATTAGGCAGCTGCTGTCAACGGCCATTCTAAGCTGAATGTGCCTGCTCTCGTCAGATCGCAGCAGCAATGCAGCTTAAGGCTTGGCAAGTACCAGCATGGGAGACTGGCTGGGAATCCCACGTTCTGTTGCCCTTTTTGAACCTGAAAATTGTTAGTTTCTCTGTCAAAGATGGTAAAAGAAGGTTCAAATTGAACAGCTGCTGTCAACGGCCATTCTAAGCTGAATGTGCCTGCTCTCGTCAGAACGCAGCAGCAATGCAGCTTAAGGCTTGGCAAGTACCAGCATGGGAGACTGGCTGGGAATCCCAAGTTCCATTGACTTTTTGAACCTGAAAATTGTGTTAGTTTCTCTATGAGATAGTAAAAGAAGGTTCAAATTGAACAGCTGCTGTCAACTGCCATTCTAAGCTGAATGTGCATGCTCTTGTCAGATCGCAGCAGCGTTGCAGCTTAAGGCTTGGCAAGTACCAGCATGGGAGTCTGGCTGGGAATCCCAAGTTCTCTTGACCTTTTTGAACCTGAAAATTGTGTTAGTTTCTCTATGAGATAGTAAAACAAAGTAGAAATTAGGCAGCTGCTGTCAACGGCCATTCTAAGCTGAATGTGCCTGCTCTCGTCAGATCGCAGCAGCAATGCAGCTTAAGGCTTGGCAAGTACCAGCATGGGAGACTGGCTGGGAATCCCAAGTTCCGTTGACCTTTTTGAACCTGAAAATTGTTAGTTTCTCTGTCAAAGATGGTAAAAGAAGGTTCAAATTGAACAGCTGCTGTCAACGGCCATTCTAAGCTGAATGTGCCTGCTCTCGTCAGATCGCAGCAGCAATGCAGCTTAAGGCTTGGCAAAAACCAGCATGGGAGACTGGCTGGGAATCCCAAGTTCTGTTGACCTTTTTGAACCTGAAAATTGTGTTAGTTTCTCTATGAGATAGTAAAAGAAGGTTCAAATTGAACAGCTGCTGTCAACGGCCATTCTAAGCTGAATGTGCCTGCTCTCGTCAGATCGCAGCAGCAATGCAGCTTAAGGCTTGGCAAGTACCAGCATGGGAGACTGGCTGGGAATCCCAAGTTCTGTTGACCTTTTTGAACCTGAAAATTGTGTTAGTTTCTCTATGAGATAGTAAAAGAAGGTTCAAACTGAACAGCTGCTGTCAACGGCCATTCTAAGCTGAATGTGCCTGCTCTCGTCAGATCGCAGCAGCAATGCAGCTTAAGGCTTGGCATGTACCAGCATGGGAGACTGGCTGGGAATCCTAAGTTCCGTTGACCTTTTTGAGCCTGAAAATTGTGTTAGTTTCTCTATGAGATAGTAAAAGAAGGTTCAAATTGAACAGCTGCTGTCAACAGCCATTCTAAGCTGAATGTGCCTGCTCTCGTCAGATCGCAGCAGCGTTGCAGCTTAAGGCTTGGCAAGTACCAGCATGGGAGACTGGCTGGGAATCCCAAGTTCTGTTGACCTTTTTGAACCTGAAAATTGTGTTAGTTTCTCTATGAGATAGTAAAAGAAGGTTCAAATTGAACAGCTGCTGTCAACGCCCATTCTAAGCTAAGGCTTGGCAAGTACCAGCATGGGAGACTGGCTGGGAATCCCAAGTTCCATTGACCTTTTTGAACCTGAAAATTGAGTTAGTTTCTCTATGAGATAGTAAAAGAAGGTTCAAATTGAACAGCTGCTGTCAACGGCCATTCTAAGCTGAATGTGCATGCTCTTGTCAGATCGCAGCAGCGTTGCAGCTTAAGGCTTGGCAAGTACCAGCATGGGAGACTGGCTGGGAATCCCAAGTTCCGTTGACCTTTTTGAACCTGAAAATGTGTTAGTTTCTCTATGAGATAGTAAAAGAAGGTTCAAATTGAACAGCTGCTGTCAACGGCCATTCTAAGCTGAATGTGCATGCTCTTGTCAGATCGCAGCAGCGTTGCAGCTTAAGGCTTGGCAAGTACCAGCATGGGAGACTGGCTGGGAATCCCAAGTTCTGTTGACCTTTTTGAACCTGAAAATTGTGTTAGTTTCTCTATGAGATAGTAAAAGAAAGTAGAAATTAGGCAGCTGCTGTCAACGGCCATTCTAAGCTGAATGTGCCTGCTCTCGTCAGATCGCAGCAGCAATGCAGCTTAAGGCTTGGCAAGTACCAGCATGGGAGACTGGCTGGGAATCCCACGTTCCATTGACCTTTTTGAACCTGAAAATTGTTAGTTTCTCTGTCAAAGATGGTAAAAGAAGGTTCAAATTGAACAGCTGCTGTCAACGGCCATATTAAGCTGAATGTGCCTGCTTTCGTCAGATCGCAGCAGCAATGCAGCTTAAGATTTGGCAAGTACCAGCATGGGAGACTGGCTGGAAATCCCAAGTTCTGTTGACCTTTTTGAACCTGAAAATTGTGTTAGTTTCTCTATGAGATAGTAAAAGAAGGTTCAAATTGAACAGCTGCTGTCAACGGCCATTCTAAGCTGAATGTGCCTGCTCTCGTCAGATCGCAGCAGCAATGCAGCTTAAGGCTTGGCAAGTACCAGCATGGGAGACTGGCTGGGAATCCCAAGTTCTGTTGACCTTTTTGAACCTGAAAATTGTGTTAGTTTCTCTATGAGATAGTAAAAGAAGGTTCAAATTGAACAGCTGCTGTCAACGGCCCTTCTAAGCTGAATGTGTGTGCTCTTGTCAGATCGCAGCAGCGATGCAGCTTAAGGCTTGGCAAGTACCAGCATGGGAGACTGACTGGGAATCCCAAGTTCTGTTGACCTTTTTGAACCTGAAAATTGTGTTAGTTTCTCTATGAGATAGTAAAAGAAGGTTCAAATTGAACAGCTGCTGTCAATGGCCATTCTAAGCTGAATGTGCCTGCTCTCGTCAGATCGCAGCAGCAATGCAGCTTAAGGCTTGGCAAGTACCAGCATGGGAGACTGGCAGGGAATCCCAAGTTCCATTGACCTTTTTGAACCTGAAAATTGTGTTAGTTTCTCTATGAGATAGTAAAAGAAGGTTCAAATTGAACAGCTGCTGTCAACGGCCATTCTAAGCTGAATGTGCCTGCTCTCGTCAGATCGCAGCAGCAATGCAGCTTAAGGCTTGGCAAGTACCAGCATGGGAGACTGGCTGGGAATCCCAAGTTCTGTTGACCTTTTTGAACCTGAAAATTGTATTAGTTTCTCTATGAGATAGTAAAAGAAGGTTCAAATTGAACAGCTGCTGTCAACGGCCATTCTAAGCTGAATGTGCCTGCTCTCGTCAGATCGCAGCAGCAATGCAGCTTAAGGCTTGGCAAGTACCAGCATGGGAGACTGGCTGGGAATCCCAAGTTCCGTTGACCTTTTTGAACCTGAAAATTGTGTTAGTTTCTCTATGAGATAGTAAAAGAAGGTTCAAATTGAACAGCTGCTGTCAACGCCCATTCTAAGCTAAGGCTTGGCAAGTACCAGCATGGGAGACTGGCTGGGAATCCCAAGTTCCATTGACCTTTTTGAACCTGAAAATGTGTTAGTTTCTCTATGAGATAGTAAAAGAAGGTTCAAATTGAACAGCTGCTGTCAACGGCCATTCTAAGCTGAATGTGCATGCTCTTGTCAGATCGCAGCAGCGTTGCAGCTTAAGGCTTGGCAAGTACCAGCATGGGAGACTGCTTGGGAATCCCAAGTTCTGTTGACCTTTTTGAACCTGAAAATTGTGTTAGTTTCTCTATGAGATAGTAAAAGAAAGTAGAAATTAGGCAGCTGCTGTCAACGGCCATTCTAAGCTGAATGTGCCTGCTCTCGTCAGATCGCAGCAGCAATGCAGCTTAAGGCTTGGCAAGTACCAGCATGGGAGACTGGCTGGAAATCCCACGTTCTGTTGACCTTTTTGAACCTGAAAATTGTTAGTTTCTCTGTCAAAGATGGTAAAAGAAGGTTCAAATTGAACAGCTGCTGTCAACGGCCATTCTAAGCTGAATGTGCCTGCTCTCGTCAGAACGCAGCAGCAATGCAGCTTAAGGTTTGGCAAGTACCAGCATGGGAGACTGGCTGGGAATCCCAAGTTCTGTTGACCTTTTTGAACCTGAAAATTGTGTTAGTTTCTCTATGAGATAGTAAAAGAAGGTTCAAATTGAACAGCTGCTGTCAACGCCCATTCTAAGCTAAGGCTTGGCAAGTACCAGCATGGGAGACTGGCTGGGAATCCCAAGTTCCATTGACCTTTTTGAACCTGAAAATTGAGTTAGTTTCTCTATGAGATAGTAAAAGAAGGTTCAAATTGAACAGCTGCTGTCAACGGCCATTCTAAGCTGAATGTGCATGCTCTTGTCAGATCGCAGCAGCGTTGCAGCTTAAGGCTTGGCAAGTACCAGCATGGGAGACTGGCTGGGAATCCCAAGTTCTGTTGACCTTTTTGAACCTGAAAATTGTGTTAGTTTCTCTATGAGATAGTAAAAGAAAGTAGAAATTAGGCAGCTGCTGTCAACGGCCATTCTAAGCTGAATGTGCCTGCTCTCGTCAGATCGCAGCAGCAATGCAGCTTAAGGCTTGGCAAGTACCAGCATGGGAGACTGGCTGGGAATCCCACGTTCCGTTGACCTTTTTGAACCTGAAAATTGTTAGTTTCTCTGTCAAAGATGGTAAAAGAAGGTTCAAATTGAACAGCTGCTGTCAACGGCCATATTAAGCTGAATGTGCCTGCTCTCGTCAGATCGCAGCAGCAATGCAGCTTAAGGTTTGGCAAGTACCAGCATGGGAGACTGGCTGGGAATCCCAAGTTCTGTTGACCTTTTTGAACCTGAAAATTGTGTTAGTTTCTCTATGAGATAGTAAAAGAAGGTTCAAATTGAACAGCTGCTGTCAACGGCCATTCTAAGCTGAATGTGCCTGCTCTCGTCAGATCGCAGCAGCAATGCAGCTTAAGGCTTGGCAAGTACCAGCATGGGAGACTGGCTGGGAATCCCAAGTTCTGTTGACCTTTTTGAACCTGAAAATTGTGTTAGTTTCTCTATGAGATAGTAAAAGAAGGTTCAAATTGAACAGCTGCTGTCAACGGCCCTTCTAAGCTGAATGTGTGTGCTCTTGTCAGATCGCAGCAGCAATGCAGCTTAAGGCTTGGCAAGTACCAGCATGGGAGACTGGCAGGGAATCTCAAGTTCCATTGACCTTTTTGAACCTGAAAATTGTGTTAGTTTCTCTATGAGATAGTAAAAGAAGGTTCAAATTGAACAGCTGCTGTCAACGGCCATTCTAAGCTGAATGTGCCTGCTCTCGTCAGATCGCAGCAGCAATGCAGCTTAAGGCTTGGCAAGTACCAGCATGGGAGACTGGCTGGGAATCCCATGTTCTGTTGACCTTTTTGAACCTGAAAATTGTTAGTTTCTCTGTCAAAGATGGTAAAAGAAGGTTCAAATTGAACAGCTGCTGTCAACGGCCATTCTAAGCTGAATGTGCCTGCTCTCGTCAGATCGCAGCAGCAATGCAGCTTAAGGTTTGGCAAGTACCAGCATGGGAGACTGGCTGGGAATCCCAAGTTCCGTTGACCTTTTTGAACCTGAAAATTGTGTTAGTTTCTCTATGAGATAGTAAAAGAAGGTTCAAATTGAACAGCTGCTGTCAACGCCCATTCTAAGCTAAGGCTTGGCAAGTACCAGCATGGGAGACTGGCTGGGAATCCCAAGTTCCATTGACCTTTTTGAACCTGAAAATTGAGTTAGTTTCTCTATGAGATAGTAAAAGAAGGTTCAAATTGAACAGCTGCTGTCAACGGCCATTCTAAGCTGAATGTGCATGCTCTTGTCAGATCGCAGCAGCAATGCAGCTTAAGGCTTGGCAAGTACCAGCATGGGAGACTAGCTGGGAATCCCAAGTTCCATTGACCTTTTTGAACCTGAAAATTGTGTTAGTTTCTCTATGAGATAGTAAAAGAAGGTTCAAATTGAACAGCTGCTGTCAACAGCCATTCTAAGCTGAATGTGCATGCTCTGGTCAGATCGCAGCAGCAATGCAGCTTAAGGCTTTGCAAGTACCAGCATGGGAGACTGGCTGGGAATCCCAAGTTCTGTTGACATTTTTGAACCTGAAAATCGTGTTAGTTTCTCTATGAGATAGTAAAAGAAGGTTCAAATTGAACAACTGCTGTCAACGGCCATTCTACTAAGCTTAATGTGCCTGCTCTCGTCAGATCGCAGAAGCAATGCAGCTTAAGGCTTGGCAAGTACCAGCATGGGAGACTGGCTGGGAGTCCCAAGTTCCGTTGACCTTTTTGAACCTGAAAATTGTGTTAGTTTCTCTATGAGATAGTAAAAGAAGGTTCAAATTGAACAGCTGCTGTCAACGGCCATTCTAAGCTGAATGTGCCTGCTCTCGTCAGATCGCAGCAGCAATGCAGCTTAAGGCTTGGCAAGTACCAGCATGGGAGACTGGCTGGGAATCCTAAGTTCTGTTGACCTTTTTGAACCTGAAAATTGTGTTAGTTTCTCTATGAGGTAGTAAAATAAGGTTCAAATTGAACAGTTGCTGTCAACGGCCATTCTAAGCTGAATGTGCCTGCTCTCGTCAGATCGCAGCAGCAATGCAGCTTAAGGCTTGGCAAGTACCAGCATGGGAGACTAGCTGGGAATCCCAAGTTCCGTTGACCTTTTTGAACCTGAAAATTGTGTTAGTTTCTCTATGAGATAGTAAAAGAAGGTTCAAATTGAACAGCTGCTGTCAACAGCCATTCTAAGCTGAATGTGCATGCTCTGGTCAGATCGCAGCAGCAATGCAGCTTAAGGCTTTGCAAGTACCAGCATGGGAGACTGGCTGGGAATCCCAAGTTCTGTTGACATTTTTGAACCTGAAAATCGTGTTAGTTTCTCTATGAGATAGTAAAAGAAGGTTCAAATTGAACAACTGCTGTCAACGGCCATTCTACTAAGCTTAATGTGCCTGCTCTCGTCAGATCGCAGCAGCAATGCAGCTTAAGGCTTGGCAAGTACCAGCATGGGAGACTGGCTGGGAGTCCCAAGTTCCGTTGACCTTTTTGAACCTGAAAATTGTGTTAGTTTCTCTATGAGATAGTAAAAGAAGGTTCAAATTGAACAGCTGCTGTCAACGGCCATTCTAAGCTGAATGTGCCTGCTCTCGTCAGATCGCAGCAGCAATGCAGCTTAAGGCTTGGCAAGTACCAGCATGGGAGACTGGCTGGGAATCATAAGTTCCGTTGACCTTTTTTTAACCTGAAAATTGTGTTAGTTTCTCTATGAGATAGTAAAAGAAGGTTCAAATTGAACAGCTGCTGTCAACGGCCATTCTAAGCTGAATGCGCCTGCTCTCGTCAGATCGCAGCAGCAATGCAGCTTAAGGCTTGGCAAGTACCAGCATGGGAGACTGGCTGGGAATCCCAAGTTCCATTGACTTTTTGAACCTGAAAATTGTGTTAGTTTCTCTATGAGATAGTAAAAGAAGGTTCAAATTGAACAGCTGCTGTCAACTGCCATTCTAAGCTGAATGTGCATGCTCTTGTCAGATCGCAGCAGCGTTGCAGCTTAAGGCTTGGCAAGTACCAGCATGGGAGTCTGGCTGGGAATCCCAAGTTCTCTTGACCTTTTTGAACCTGACAATTGTGTTAGTTTCTCTATGAGATAGTAAAACAAAGTAGAAATTAGGCAGCTGCTGTCAGATCGCAGCAGCGTTGCAGCTTAAGGCTTGGCAAGTACCAGCATGGGAGACTGCCTGGGAATCCCAAGTTCTGTTGACCTTTTTGAACCTGAAAATTGTGTTAGTTTCTCTATGAGATAGTAAAAGAAAGTAGAAATTAGGCAGCTGCTGTCAACGGCCATTCTAAGCTGAATGTGCCTGCTCTCGTCAGATCGCAGCAGCAATGCAGCTTAAGGCTTGGCAAGTACCAGCATGGGAGACTGGCTGGGAATCCCATGTTCTGTTGACCTTTTTGAACCTGAAAATTGTTAGTTTCTCTGTCAAAGATGGTAAAAGAAGGTTCAAATTGAACAGCTGCTGTCAACGGCCATTCTCAGCTGAATGTGCCTGCTCTCGTCAGATCGCAGCAGCAATGCAGCTTAAGGCTTGGCAAAAACCAGCATGGGAGACTGGCTGGGAATCCCAAGTTCTGTTGACCTTTTTGAACCTGAAAATTGTGTTAGTTTCTCTATGAGATAGTAAAAGAAGGTTCAAATTGAACAGCTGCTGTCAACGGCCATTCTAAGCTGAATGTGCCTGCTCTCGTCAGATCGCAGCAGCAATGCAGCTTAAGGCTTGGCAAGTACAAGCATGGGAGACTGGCTGGGAATCCCAAGTTCTGTTGACCTTTTTGAACCTGAAAATTGTGTTAGTTTCTCTATGAGATAGTAAAAGAAGGTTCAAATTGAACAGCTGCTGTCAACGCCCATTCTAAGCTAAGGCTTGGCAAGTACCAGCATGGGAGACTGGCTGGGAATCCCAAGTTCCATTGACCTTTTTGAACCTGAAAATTGAGTTAGTTTCTCTATGAGATAGTAAAAGAAGGTTCAAATTGAACAGCTGCTGTCAACGGCCATTCTAAGCTGAATGTGCATGCTCTTGTCAGATCGCAGCAGCGTTGCAGCTTAAGGCTTGGCAAGTACCAGCATGGGAGACTGGCTGGGAATCCCAAGTTCTGTTGACCTTTTTGAACCTGAAAATTGTGTTAGTTTCTCTATGAGATAGTAAAAGAAAGTAGAAATTAGGCAGCTGCTGTCAACGGCCATTCTAAGCTGAATGTGCCTGCTCTCGTCAGATCGCAGCAGCAATGCAGCTTAAGGCTTGGCAAGTACCAGCATGGGAGACTGGCTGGGAATCCCACGTTCCGTTGACCTTTTTGAACCTGAAAATTGTTAGTTTCTCTGTCAAAGATGGTAAAAGAAGGTTCAAATTGAACAGCTGCTGTCAACGGCCATATTAAGCTGAATGTGCCTGCTCTCGTCAGATCGCAGCAGCAATGCAGCTTAAGGCTTGGCAAGTACCAGCATGGGAGACTGGCTGGGAATCCCACGTTCCGTTGACCTTTTTGAACCTGAAAATTGTTAGTTTCTCTGTCAAAGATGGTAAAAGAAGGTTCAAATTGAACAGCTGCTGTCAACGGCCATATTAAGCTGAATGTGCCTGCTCTCGTCAGATCGCAGCAGCAATGCAGCTTAAGGTTTGGCAAGTACCAGCATGGGAGACTGGCTGGGAATCCCAAGTTCTGTTGACCTTTTTGAACCTGAAAATTGTGTTAGTTTCTCTATGAGATAGTAAAAGAAGGTTCAAATTGAACAGCTGCTGTCAACGCCCATTCTAAGCTGAATGTGCCTGCTCTCGTCAGATCGCAGCAGCAATGCAGCTTAAGGCTTGGCAAGTACCAGCATGGGAGACTGGCTGGGAATCCCAAGTTCTGTTGACCTTTTTGAACCTGAAAATTGTGTTAGTTTCTCTATGAGATAGTAAAAGAAGGTTCAAATTGAACAGCTGCTGTCAACGGCCCTTCTAAGCTGAATGTGTGTGCTCTTGTCAGATCGCAGCAGCAATGCAGCTTAAGGCTTGGCAAGTACCAGCATGGGAGACTGGCAGGGAATCCCAAGTTCCATTGACCTTTTTGAACCTGAAAATTGTGTTAGTTTCTCTATGAGATAGTAAAAGAAGGTTCAAATTGAACAGCTGCTGTCAACGGCCATTCTAAGCTGAATGTGCCTGCTCTCGTCAGATCGCAGCAGCAATGCAGCTTAAGGCTTGGCAAGTACCAGCATGGGAGACTGGCTGGGAATCCCAAGTTCTGTTGACCTTTTTGAACCTGAAAATTGTATTAGTTTCTCTATGAGATAGTAAAAGAAGGTTCAAATTGAACAGCTGCTGTCAACGGCCATTCTAAGCTGAATGTGCCTGCTCTCGTCAGATCGCAGCAGCAATGCAGCTTAAGGCTTGGCAAGTACCAGCATGGGAGACTGGCTGGGAATCCCAAGTTCCGTTGACCTTTTTGAACCTGAAAATTGTGTTAGTTTCTCTATGAGATAGTAAAAGAAGGTTCAAATTGAACAGCTGCTGTCAACGCCCATTCTAAGCTAAGGCTTGGCAAGTACCAGCATGGGAGACTGGCTGGGAATCCCAAGTTCCGTTGACCTTTTTGAACCTGAAAATGTGTTAGTTTCTCTATGAGATAGTAAAAGAAGGTTCAAATTGAACAGCTGCTGTCAACGGCCATTCTAAGCTGAATGTGCATGCTCTTGTCAGATCGCAGCAGCGTTGCAGCTTAAGGCTTGGCAAGTACCAGCATGGGAGACTGCCTGGGAATCCCAAGTTCTGTTGACCTTTTTGAACCTGAAAATTGTGTTAGTTTCTCTATGAGATAGTAAAAGAAAGTAGAAATTAGGCAGCTGCTGTCAACGGCCATTCTAAGCTGAATGTGCCTGCTCTCGTCAGATCGCAGCAGCAATGCAGCTTAAGGCTTGGCAAGTACCAGCATGGGAGACTGGCTGGGAATCCCATGTTCTGTTGACCTTTTTGAACCTGAAAATTGTTAGTTTCTCTGTCAAAGATGGTAAAAGAAGGTTCAAATTGAACAGCTGCTGTCAACGGCCATTCTAAGCTGAATGTGCCTGCTCTCGTCAGATCGCAGCAGCAATGCAGCTTAAGGTTTGGCAAGTACCAGCATGGGAGACTGGCTGGGAATCCCAAGTTCCGTTGACCTTTTTGAACCTGAAAATTGTGTTAGTTTCTCTATGAGATAGTAAAAGAAGGTTCAAATTGAACAGCTGCTGTCAACGCCCATTCTAAGCTAAGGCTTGGCAAGTACCAGCATGGGAGACTGGCTGGGAATCCCAAGTTCCATTGACCTTTTTGAACCTGAAAATTGAGTTAGTTTCTCTATGAGATAGTAAAAGAAGGTTCAAATTGAACAGCTGCTGTCAACGGCCATTCTAAGCTGAATGTGCCTGCTCTCGTCAGAACGCAGCAGCAATGCAGCTTAAGGTTTGGCAAGTACCAGCATGGGAGACTGGCTGGGAATCCCAAGTTCTGTTGACCTTTTTGAACCTGAAAATTGTGTTAGTTTCTCTATGAGATAGTAAAAGAAGGTTCAAATTGAACAGCTGCTGTCAACGCCCATTCTAAGCTAAGGCTTGGCAAGTACCAGCATGGGAGACTGGCTGGGAATCCCAAGTTCCATTGACCTTTTTGAACCTGAAAATTGAGTTAGTTTCTCTATGAGATAGTAAAAGAAGGTTCAAATTGAACAGCTGCTGTCAACGGCCATTCTAAGCTGAATGTGCATGCTCTTGTCAGATCGCAGCAGCGTTGCAGCTTAAGGCTTGGCAAGTACCAGCATGAGAGACTGGCTGGGAATCCCAAGTTCTGTTGACCTTTTTGAACCTGAAAATTGTGTTAGTTTCTCTATGAGATAGTAAAAGAAAGTAGAAATTAGGCAGCTGCTGTCAACGGCCCTTCTAAGCTGAATGTGTGTGCTCTTGTCAGATCGCAGCAGCAATGCAGCTTAAGGCTTGGCAAGTACCAGCATGGGAGACTGGCAGGGAATCCCAAGTTCCATTGACCTTTTTGAACCTGAAAATTGTGTTAGTTTCTCTATGAGATAGTAAAAGAAGGTTCAAATTGAACAGCTGCTGTCAACGGCCATTCTAAGCTGAATGTGCCTGCTCTCGTCAGATCGCAGCAGCAATGCAGCTTAAGGCTTGGCAAGTACCAGCATGGGAGACTGGCTGGGAATCCCAAGTTCTGTTGACCTTTTTGAACCTGAAAATTGTGTTAGTTTCTCTATGAGATAGTAAAAGAAGGTTCAAATTGAACAGCTGCTGTCAACGGCCATTCTAAGCTGAATGTGCCTGCTCTCGTCAGATCGCAGCAGCAATGCAGCTTAAGGCTTGGCAAGTACCAGCATGGGAGACTGGCTGGGAATCATAAGTTCCGTTGACCTTTTTTTAACCTGAAAATTGTGTTAGTTTCTCTATGAGATAGTAAAAGAAGGTTCAAATTGAACAGCTGCTGTCAACGGCCATTCTAAGCTGAATGCGCCTGCTCTCGTCAGATCGCAGCAGCAATGCAGCTTAAGGCTTGGCAAGTACCAGCATGGGAGACTGGCTGGGAATCCCAAGTTCCATTGACTTTTTGAACCTGAAAATTGTGTTAGTTTCTCTATGAGATAGTAAAAGAAGGTTCAAATTGAACAGCTGCTGTCAACTGCCATTCTAAGCTGAATGTGCATGCTCTCGTCAGATCGCAGCAGCGTTGCAGCTTAAGGCTTGGCAAGTACCAGCATGGGAGTCTGGCTGGGAATCCCAAGTTCTCTTGACCTTTTTGAACCTGACAATTGTGTTAGTTTCTCTATGAGATAGTAAAACAAAGTAGAAATTAGGCAGCTGCTGTCAACGGCCATTCTAAGCTGAATGTGCCTGCTCTCGTCAGATCGCAGCAGCAATGCAGCTTAAGGCTTGGCAAGTACCAGCATGGGAGACTGGCTGGGAATCCCAAGTTCCGTTGACCTTTTTGAACCTGAAAATTGTTAGTTTCTCTGTCAAAGATGGTAAAAGAAGGTTCAAATTGAACAGCTGCTGTCAACGGCCATTCTCAGCTGAATGTGCCTGCTCTCGTCAGATCGCAGCAGCAATGCAGCTTAAGGCTTGGCAAAAACCAGCATGGGAGACTGGCTGGGAATCCCAAGTTCTGTTGACCTTTTTGAACCTGAAAATTGTGTTAGTTTCTCTATGAGATAGTAAAAGAAGGTTCAAATTGAACAGCTGCTGTCAACGGCCATTCTAAGCTGAATGTGCCTGCTCTCGTCAGATCGCAGCAGCAATGCAGCTTAAGGCTTGGCAAGTACCAGCATGGGAGACTGGCTGGGAATCCCAAGTTCTGTTGACCTTTTTGAACCTGAAAATTGTGTTAGTTTCTCTATGAGATAGTAAAAGAAGGTTCAAATTGAACAGCTGCTGTCAACGCCCATTCTAAGCTAAGGCTTGGCAAGTACCAGCATGGGAGACTGGCTGGGAATCCCAAGTTCCATTGACCTTTTTGAACCTGAAAATTGAGTTAGTTTCTCTATGAGATAGTAAAAGAAGGTTCAAATTGAACAGCTGCTGTCAACGGCCATTCTAAGCTGAATGTGCATGCTCTTGTCAGATCGCAGCAGCGTTGCAGCTTAAGGCTTGGCAAGTACCAGCATGGGAGACTGGCTGGGAATCCCAAGTTCCGTTGACCTTTTTGAACCTGAAAATGTGTTAGTTTCTCTATGAGATAGTAAAAGAAGGTTCAAATTGAACAGCTGCTGTCAACGGCCATTCTAAGCTGAATGTGCATGCTCTTGTCAGATCGCAGCAGCGTTGCAGCTTAAGGCTTGGCAAGTACCAGCATGGGAGACTGGCTGGGAATCCCAAGTTCTGTTGACCTTTTTGAACCTGAAAATTGTGTTAGTTTCTCTATGAGATAGTAAAAGAAAGTAGAAATTAGGCAGCTGCTGTCAACGGCCATTCTAAGCTGAATGTGCCTGCTCTCGTCAGATCGCAGCAGCAATGCAGCTTAAGGCTTGGCAAGTACCAGCATGGGAGACTGGCTGGGAATCCCACGTTCCGTTGACCTTTTTGAACCTGAAAATTGTTAGTTTCTCTGTCAAAGATGGTAAAAGAAGGTTCAAATTGAACAGCTGCTGTCAACGGCCATATTAAGCTGAATGTGCCTGCTCTCTTCAGATCGCAGCAGCAATGCAGCTTAAGGTTTGGCAAGTACCAGCATGGGAGACTGGCTGGGAATCCCAAGTTCTGTTGACCTTTTTGAACCTGAAAATTGTGTTAGTTTCTCTATGAGATAGTAAAAGAAGGTTCAAATTGAACAGCTGCTGTCAACGCCCATTCTAAGCTGAATGTGCCTGCTCTCGTCAGATCGCAGCAGCAATGCAGCTTAAGGCTTGGCAAGTACCAGCATGGGAGACTGGCTGGGAATCCCAAGTTCTGTTGACCTTTTTGAACCTGAAAATTGTGTTAGTTTCTCTATGAGATAGTAAAAGAAGGTTCAAATTGAACAGCTGCTGTCAACGGCCCTTCTAAGCTGAATGTGTGTGCTCTTGTCAGATCGCAGCAGCAATGCAGCTTAAGGCTTGGCAAGTACCAGCATGGGAGACTGGCAGGGAATCCCAAGTTCCATTGACCTTTTTGAACCTGAAAATTGTGTTAGTTTCTCTATGAGATAGTAAAAGAAGGTTCAAATTGAACAGCTGCTGTCAACGGCCATTCTAAGCTGAATGTGCCTGCTCTCGTCAGATCGCAGCAGCAATGCAGCTTAAGGCTTGGCAAGTACCAGCATGGGAGACTGGCTGGGAATCCCAAGTTCTGTTGACCTTTTTGAACCTGAAAATTGTATTAGTTTCTCTATGAGATAGTAAAAGAAGGTTCAAATTGAACAGCTGCTGTCAACGGCCATTCTAAGCTGAATGTGCCTGCTCTCGTCAGATCGCAGCAGCAATGCAGCTTAAGGCTTGGCAAGTACCAGCATGGGAGACTGGCTGGGAATCCCAAGTTCCGTTGACCTTTTTGAACCTGAAAATTGTGTTAGTTTCTCTATGAGATAGTAAAAGAAGGTTCAAATTGAACAGCTGCTGTCAACGCCCATTCTAAGCTAAGGCTTGGCAAGTACCAGCATGGGAGACTGGCTGGGAATCCCAAGTTCCGTTGACCTTTTTGAACCTGAAAATGTGTTAGTTTCTCTATGAGATAGTAAAAGAAGGTTCAAATTGAACAGCTGCTGTCAACGGCCATTCTAAGCTGAATGTGCATGCTCTTGTCAGATCGCAGCAGCGTTGCAGCTTAAGGCTTGGCAAGTACCAGCATGGGAGACTGCCTGGGAATCCCAAGTTCTGTTGACCTTTTTGAACCTGAAAATTGTGTTAGTTTCTCTATGAGATAGTAAAAGAAAGTAGAAATTAGGCAGCTGCTGTCAACGGCCATTCTAAGCTGAATGTGCCTGCTCTCGTCAGATCGCAGCAGCAATGCAGCTTAAGGCTTGGCAAGTACCAGCATGGGAGACTGGCTGGGAATCCCATGTTCTGTTGACCTTTTTGAACCTGAAAATTGTTAGTTTCTCTGTCAAAGATGGTAAAAGAAGGTTCAAATTGAACAGCTGCTGTCAACGGCCATTCTAAGCTGAATGTGCCTGCTCTCGTCAGATCGCAGCAGCAATGCAGCTTAAGGTTTGGCAAGTACCAGCATGGGAGACTGGCTGGGAATCCCAAGTTCCGTTGACCTTTTTGAACCTGAAAATTGTGTTAGTTTCTCTATGAGATAGTAAAAGAAGGTTCAAATTGAACAGCTGCTGTCAACGCCCATTCTAAGCTAAGGCTTGGCAAGTACCAGCATGGGAGACTGGCTGGGAATCCCAAGTTCCATTGACCTTTTTGAACCTGAAAATTGAGTTAGTTTCTCTATGAGATAGTAAAAGAAGGTTCAAATTGAACAGCTGCTGTCAACGGCCATTCTAAGCTGAATGTGCCTGCTCTCGTCAGAACGCAGCAGCAATGCAGCTTAAGGTTTGGCAAGTACCAGCATGGGAGACTGGCTGGGAATCCCAAGTTCTGTTGACCTTTTTGAACCTGAAAATTGTGTTAGTTTCTCTATGAGATAGTAAAAGAAGGTTCAAATTGAACAGCTGCTGTCAACGCCCATTCTAAGCTAAGGCTTGGCAAGTACCAGCATGGGAGACTGGCTGGGAATCCCAAGTTCCATTGACCTTTTTGAACCTGAAAATTGAGTTAGTTTCTCTATGAGATAGTAAAAGAAGGTTCAAATTGAACAGCTGCTGTCAACGGCCATTCTAAGCTGAATGTGCATGCTCTTGTCAGATCGCAGCAGCGTTGCAGCTTAAGGCTTGGCAAGTACCAGCATGGGAGACTGGCTGGGAATCCCAAGTTCCGTTGACCTTTTTGAACCTGAAAATGTGTTAGTTTCTCTATGAGATAGTAAAAGAAGGTTCAAATTGAACAGCTGCTGTCAACGGCCATTCTAAGCTGAATGTGCATGCTCTTGTCAGATCGCAGCAGCGTTGCAGCTTAAGGCTTGGCAAGTACCAGCATGAGAGACTGGCTGGGAATCCCAAGTTCTGTTGACCTTTTTGAACCTGAAAATTGTGTTAGTTTCTCTATGAGATAGTAAAAGAAAGTAGAAATTAGGCAGCTGCTGTCAACGGCCATTCTAAGCTGAATGTGCCTGCTCTCGTCAGATCGCAGCAGCAATGCAGCTTAAGGCTTGGCAAGTACCAGCATGGGAGACTGGCTGGGAATCCCACGTTCCGTTGACCTTTTTGAACCTGAAAATTGTTAGTTTCTCTGTCAAAGATGGTAAAAGAAGGTTCAAATTGAACAGCTGCTGTCAACGGCCATATTAAGCTGAATGTGCCTGCTCTCGTCAGATCGCAGCAGCAATGCAGCTTAAGGTTTGGCAAGTACCAGCATGGGAGACTGGCTGGGAATCCCAAGTTTTGTTGACCTTTTTGAACCTGAAAATTGTGTTAGTTTCTCTATGAGATAGTAAAAGAAGGTTCAAATTGAACAGCTGCTGTCAACGCCCATTCTAAGCTGAATGTGCCTGCTCTCGTCAGATCGCAGCAGCAATGCAGCTTAAGGCTTGGCAAGTACCAGCATGGGAGACTGGCTGGGAATCCCAAGTTCTGTTGACCTTTTTGAACCTGAAAATTGTGTTAGTTTCTCTATGAGATAGTAAAAGAAGGTTCAAATTGAACAGCTGCTGTCAACGGCCCTTCTAAGCTGAATGTGTGTGCTCTTGTCAGATCGCAGCAGCAATGCAGCTTAAGGCTTGGCAAGTACCAGCATGGGAGACTGGCAGGGAATCCCAAGTTCCATTGACCTTTTTGAACCTGAAAATTGTGTTAGTTTCTCTATGAGATAGTAAAAGAAGGTTCAAATTGAACAGCTGCTGTCAACGGCCATTCTAAGCTGAATGTGCCTGCTCTCGTCAGATCGCAGCAGCAATGCAGCTTAAGGCTTGGCAAGTACCAGCATGGGAGACTGGCTGGGAATCCCAAGTTCTGTTGACCTTTTTGAACCTGAAAATTGTATTAGTTTCTCTATGAGATAGTAAAAGAAGGTTCAAATTGAACAGCTGCTGTCAACGGCCATTCTAAGCTGAATGTGCCTGCTCTCGTCAGATCGCAGCAGCAATGCAGCTTAAGGCTTGGCAAGTACCAGCATGGGAGACTGGCTGGGAATCCCAAGTTCCGTTGACCTTTTTGAACCTGAAAATTGTGTTAGTTTCTCTATGAGATAGTAAAAGAAGGTTCAAATTGAACAGCTGCTGTCAACGCCCATTCTAAGCTAAGGCTTGGCAAGTACCAGCATGGGAGACTGGCTGGGAATCCCAAGTTCCATTGACCTTTTTGAACCTGAAAATTGAGTTAGTTTCTCTATGAGATAGTAAAAGAAGGTTCAAATTGAACAGCTGCTGTCAACGGCCATTCTAAGCTGAATGTGCCTGCTCTCATCAGATCGCAGCAGCAATGCAGCTTAAGGCTTGGCAAGTACCAGCATGGGAGACTGGCTGGGAATCCCAAGTTCCGTTGACCTTTTTGAACCTGAAAATGTGTTAGTTTCTCTATGAGATAGTAAAAGAAGGTTCAAATTGAACAGCTGCTGTCAACGGCCATTCTAAGCTGAATGTGCATGCTCTTGTCAGATCGCAGCAGCGTTGCAGCTTAAGGCTTGGCAAGTACCAGCATGGGAGACTGCCTGGGAATCCCAAGTTCTGTTGACCTTTTTGAACCTGAAAATTGTGTTAGTTTCTCTATGAGATAGTAAAAGAAAGTAGAAATTAGGCAGCTGCTGTCAACGGCCATTCTAAGCTGAATGTGCCTGCTCTCGTCAGATCGCAGCAGCAATGCAGCTTAAGGCTTGGCAAGTACCAGCATGGGAGACTGGCTGGGAATCCCATGTTCTGTTGACCTTTTTGAACCTGAAAATTGTTAGTTTCTCTGTCAAAGATGGTAAAAGAAGGTTCAAATTGAACAGCTGCTGTCAACGGCCATTCTAAGCTGAATGTGCCTGCTCTCGTCAGATCGCAGCAGCAATGCAGCTTAAGGTTTGGCAAGTACCAGCATGGGAGACTGGCTGGGAATCCCAAGTTCCGTTGACCTTTTTGAACCTGAAAATTGTGTTAGTTTCTCTATGAGATAGTAAAAGAAGGTTCAAATTGAACAGCTGCTGTCAACGCCCATTCTAAGCTAAGGCTTGGCAAGTACCAGCATGGGAGACTGGCTGGGAATCCCAAGTTCCATTGACCTTTTTGAACCTGAAAATTGAGTTAGTTTCTCTATGAGATAGTAAAAGAAGGTTCAAATTGAACAGCTGCTGTCAACGGCCATTCTAAGCTGAATGTGCATGCTCTTGTCAGATCGCAGCAGCAATGCAGCTTAAGGCTTGGCAAGTACCAGCATGGGAGACTAGCTGGGAATCCCAAGTTCCATTGACCTTTTTGAACCTGAAAATTGTGTTAGTTTCTCTATGAGATAGTAAAAGAAGGTTCAAATTGAACAGCTGCTGTCAACAGCCATTCTAAGCTGAATGTGCATGCTCTGGTCAGATCGCAGCAGCAATGCAGCTTAAGGCTTTGCAAGTACCAGCATGGGAGACTGGCTGGGAATCCCAAGTTCTGTTGACATTTTTGAACCTGAAAATCGTGTTAGTTTCTCTATGAGATAGTAAAAGAAGGTTCAAATTGAACAACTGCTGTCAACGGCCATTCTACTAAGCTTAATGTGCCTGCTCTCGTCAGATCGCAGAAGCAATGCAGCTTAAGGCTTGGCAAGTACCAGCATGGGAGACTGGCTGGGAGTCCCAAGTTCCGTTGACCTTTTTGAACCTGAAAATTGTGTTAGTTTCTCTATGAGATAGTAAAAGAAGGTTCAAATTGAACAGCTGCTGTCAACGGCCATTCTAAGCTGAATGTGCCTGCTCTCGTCAGATCGCAGCAGCAATGCAGCTTAAGGCTTGGCAAGTACCAGCATGGGAGACTGGCTGGGATACCTAAGTTCTGTTGACCTTTTTGAACCTGAAAATTGTGTTAGTTTCTCTATGAGGTAGTAAAATAAGGTTCAAATTGAACAGTTGCTGTCAACGGCCATTCTAAGCTGAATGTGCCTGCTCTCGTCAGATCGCAGCAGCAATGCAGCTTAAGGCTTGGCAAGTACCAGCATGGGAGACTAGCTTGGAATCCCAAGTTCCGTTGACCTTTTTGAACCTGAAAATTGTGTTAGTTTCTCTATGAGATAGTAAAAGAAGGTTCAAATTGAACAGCTGCTGTCAACAGCCATTCTAAGCTGAATGTGCATGCTCTGGTCAGATCGCAGCAGCAATGCAGCTTAAGGCTTTGCAAGTACCAGCATGGGAGACTGGCTGGGAATCCCAAGTTCTGTTGACATTTTTGAACCTGAAAATCGTGTTAGTTTCTCTATGAGATAGTAAAAGAAGGTTCAAATTGAACAACTGCTGTCAACGGCCATTCTACTAAGCTTAATGTGCCTGCTCTCGTCAGATCGCAGCAGCAATGCAGCTTAAGGCTTGGCAAGTACCAGCATGGGAGACTGGCTGGGAGTCCCAAGTTCCGTTGACCTTTTTGAACCTGAAAATTGTGTTAGTTTCTCTATGAGATAGTAAAAGAAGGTTCAAATTGAACAGCTGCTGTCAACGGCCATTCTAAGCTGAATGTGCCTGCTCTCGTCAGATCGCAGCAGCAATGCAGCTTAAGGCTTGGCAAGTACCAGCATGGGAGACTGGCTGGGAATCATAAGTTCCGTTGACCTTTTTTTAACCTGAAAATTGTGTTAGTTTCTCTATGAGATAGTAAAAGAAGGTTCAAATTGAACAGCTGCTGTCAACGGCCATTCTAAGCTGAATGCGCCTGCTCTCGTCAGATCGCAGCAGCAATGCAGCTTAAGGCTTGGCAAGTACCAGCATGGGAGACTGGCTGGGAATCCCAAGTTCCATTGACTTTTTGAACCTGAAAATTGTGTTAGTTTCTCTATGAGATAGTAAAAGAAGGTTCAAATTGAACAGCTGCTGTCAACTGCCATTCTAAGCTGAATGTGCATGCTCTTGTCAGATCGCAGCAGCGTTGCAGCTTAAGGCTTGGCAAGTACCAGCATGGGAGTCTGGCTGGGAATCCCAAGTTCTCTTGACCTTTTTGAACCTGACAATTGTGTTAGTTTCTCTATGAGATAGTAAAACAAAGTAGAAATTAGGCAGCTGCTGTCAACGGCCATTCTAAGCTGAATGTGCCTGCTCTCGTCAGATCGCAGCAGCAATGCAGCTTAAGGCTTGGCAAGTACCAGCATGGGAGACTGGCTGGGAATCCCAAGTTCCGTTGACCTTTTTGAACCTGAAAATTGTTAGTTTCTCTGTCAAAGATGGTAAAAGAAGGTTCAAATTGAACAGCTGCTGTCAACGGCCATTCTCAGCTGAATGTGCCTGCTCTCGTCAGATCGCAGCAGCAATGCAGCTTAAGGCTTGGCAAAAACCAGCATGGGAGACTGGCTGGGAATCCCAAGTTCTGTTGACCTTTTTGAACCTGAAAATTGTGTTAGTTTCTCTATGAGATAGTAAAAGAAGGTTCAAATTGAACAGCTGCTGTCAACGGCCATTCTAAGCTGAATGTGCCTGCTCTCGTCAGATCGCAGCAGCAATGCAGCTTAAGGCTTGGCAAGTACCAGCATGGGAGACTGGCTGGGAATCCCAAGTTCCGTTGACCTTTTTGAACCTGAAAATTGTGTTAGTTTCTCTATGAGATAGTAAAAGAAGGTTCAAATTGAACAGCTGCTGTCAACGCCCATTCTAAGCTAAGGCTTGGCAAGTACCAGCATGGGAGACTGGCTGGGAATCCCAAGTTCCATTGACCTTTTTGAACCTGAAAATTGAGTTAGTTTCTCTATGAGATAGTAAAAGAAGGTTCAAATTGAACAGCTGCTGTCAACGGCCATTCTAAGCTGAATGTGCCTGCTCTCATCAGATCGCAGCAGCAATGCAGCTTAAGGCTTGGCAAGTACCAGCATGGGAGACTGGCTGGGAATCCCAAGTTCCGTTGACCTTTTTGAACCTGAAAATGTGTTAGTTTCTCTATGAGATAGTAAAAGAAGGTTCAAATTGAACAGCTGCTGTCAACGGCCATTCTAAGCTGAATGTGCATGCTCTTGTCAGATCGCAGCAGCGTTGCAGCTTAAGGCTTGGCAAGTACCAGCATGGGAGACTGCCTGGGAATCCCAAGTTCTGTTGACCTTTTTGAACCTGAAAATTGTGTTAGTTTCTCTATGAGATAGTAAAAGAAAGTAGAAATTAGGCAGCTGCTGTCAACGGCCATTCTAAGCTGAATGTGCCTGCTCTCGTCAGATCGCAGCAGCAATGCAGCTTAAGGCTTGGCAAGTACCAGCATGGGAGACTGGCTGGGAATCCCATGTTCTGTTGACCTTTTTGAACCTGAAAATTGTTAGTTTCTCTGTCAAAGATGGTAAAAGAAGGTTCAAATTGAACAGCTGCTGTCAACGGCCATTCTAAGCTGAATGTGCCTGCTCTCGTCAGATCGCAGCAGCAATGCAGCTTAAGGTTTGGCAAGTACCAGCATGGGAGACTGGCTGGGAATCCCAAGTTCCGTTGACCTTTTTGAACCTGAAAATTGTGTTAGTTTCTCTATGAGATAGTAAAAGAAGGTTCAAATTGAACAGCTGCTGTCAACGCCCATTCTAAGCTAAGGCTTGGCAAGTACCAGCATGGGAGACTGGCTGGGAATCCCAAGTTCCATTGACCTTTTTGAACCTGAAAATTGAGTTAGTTTCTCTATGAGATAGTAAAAGAAGGTTCAAATTGAACAGCTGCTGTCAACGGCCATTCTAAGCTGAATGTGCATGCTCTTGTCAGATCGCAGCAGCAATGCAGCTTAAGGCTTGGCAAGTACCAGCATGGGAGACTAGCTGGGAATCCCAAGTTCCATTGACCTTTTTGAACCTGAAAATTGTGTTAGTTTCTCTATGAGATAGTAAAAGAAGGTTCAAATTGAACAGCTGCTGTCAACAGCCATTCTAAGCTGAATGTGCATGCTCTGGTCAGATCGCAGCAGCAATGCAGCTTAAGGCTTTGCAAGTACCAGCATGGGAGACTGGCTGGGAATCCCAAGTTCTGTTGACATTTTTGAACCTGAAAATCGTGTTAGTTTCTCTATGAGATAGTAAAAGAAGGTTCAAATTGAACAACTGCTGTCAACGGCCATTCTACTAAGCTTAATGTGCCTGCTCTCGTCAGATCGCAGAAGCAATGCAGCTTAAGGCTTGGCAAGTACCAGCATGGGAGACTGGCTGGGAGTCCCAAGTTCCGTTGACCTTTTTGAACCTGAAAATTGTGTTAGTTTCTCTATGAGATAGTAAAAGAAGGTTCAAATTGAACAGCTGCTGTCAACGGCCATTCTAAGCTGAATGTGCCTGCTCTCGTCAGATCGCAGCAGCAATGCAGCTTAAGGCTTGGCAAGTACCAGCATGGGAGACTGGCTGGGATACCTAAGTTCTGTTGACCTTTTTGAACCTGAAAATTGTGTTAGTTTCTCTATGAGGTAGTAAAATAAGGTTCAAATTGAACAGTTGCTGTCAACGGCCATTCTAAGCTGAATGTGCCTGCTCTCGTCAGATCGCAGCAGCAATGCAGCTTAAGGCTTGGCAAGTACCAGCATGGGAGACTAGCTTGGAATCCCAAGTTCCGTTGACCTTTTTGAACCTGAAAATTGTGTTAGTTTCTCTATGAGATAGTAAAAGAAGGTTCAAATTGAACAGCTGCTGTCAACAGCCATTCTAAGCTGAATGTGCATGCTCTGGTCAGATCGCAGCAGCAATGCAGCTTAAGGCTTTGCAAGTACCAGCATGGGAGACTGGCTGGGAATCCCAAGTTCTGTTGACCTTTTTGAACCTGAAAATTGTGTTAGTTTCTCTATGAGATAGTAAAAGAAGGTTCAAATTGAACAGCTGCTGTCAACGCCCATTCTAAGCTAAGGCTTGGCAAGTACCAGCATGGGAGACTAGCTTGGAATCCCAAGTTCCGTTGACCTTTTTGAACCTGAAAATTGTGTTAGTTTCTCTATGAGATAGTAAAAGAAGGTTCAAATTGAACAGCTGCTGTCAACAGCCATTCTAAGCTGAATGTGCATGCTCTGGTCAGATCGCAGCAGCAATGCAGCTTAAGGCTTTGCAAGTACCAGCATGGGAGACTGGCTGGGAATCCCAAGTTCTGTTGACATTTTTGAACCTGAAAATCGTGTTAGTTTCTCTATGAGATAGTAAAAGAAGGTTCAAATTGAACAACTGCTGTCAACGGCCATTCTACTAAGCTTAATGTGCCTGCTCTCGTCAGATCGCAGCAGCAATGCAGCTTAAGGCTTGGCAAGTACCAGCATGGGAGACTGGCTGGGAGTCCCAAGTTCCGTTGACCTTTTTGAACCTGAAAATTGTGTTAGTTTCTCTATGAGATAGTAAAAGAAGGTTCAAATTGAACAGCTGCTGTCAACGGCCATTCTAAGCTGAATGTGCCTGCTCTCGTCAGATCGCAGCAGCAATGCAGCTTAAGGCTTGGCAAGTACCAGCATGGGAGACTGGCTGGGAATCATAAGTTCCGTTGACCTTTTTTTAACCTGAAAATTGTGTTAGTTTCTCTATGAGATAGTAAAAGAAGGTTCAAATTGAACAGCTGCTGTCAACGGCCATTCTAAGCTGAATGCGCCTGCTCTCGTCAGATCGCAGCAGCAATGCAGCTTAAGGCTTGGCAAGTACCAGCATGGGAGACTGGCTGGGAATCCCAAGTTCCATTGACTTTTTGAACCTGAAAATTGTGTTAGTTTCTCTATGAGATAGTAAAAGAAGGTTCAAATTGAACAGCTGCTGTCAACTGCCATTCTAAGCTGAATGTGCATGCTCTTGTCAGATCGCAGCAGCGTTGCAGCTTAAGGCTTGGCAAGTACCAGCATGGGAGTCTGGCTGGGAATCCCAAGTTCTCTTGACCTTTTTGAACCTGACAATTGTGTTAGTTTCTCTATGAGATAGTAAAACAAAGTAGAAATTAGGCAGCTGCTGTCAACGGCCATTCTAAGCTGAATGTGCCTGCTCTCGTCAGATCGCAGCAGCAATGCAGCTTAAGGCTTGGCAAGTACCAGCATGGGAGACTGGCTGGGAATCCCAAGTTCCGTTGACCTTTTTGAACCTGAAAATTGTTAGTTTCTCTGTCAAAGATGGTAAAAGAAGGTTCAAATTGAACAGCTGCTGTCAACGGCCATTCTCAGCTGAATGTGCCTGCTCTCGTCAGATCGCAGCAGCAATGCAGCTTAAGGCTTGGCAAAAACCAGCATGGGAGACTGGCTGGGAATCCCAAGTTCTGTTGACCTTTTTGAACCTGAAAATTGTGTTAGTTTCTCTATGAGATAGTAAAAGAAGGTTCAAATTGAACAGCTGCTGTCAACGGCCCTTCTAAGCTGAATGTGTGTGCTCTTGTCAGATCGCAGCAGCAATGCAGCTTAAGGCTTGGCAAGTACCAGCATGGGAGACTGGCAGGGAATCCCAAGTTCCATTGACCTTTTTGAACCTGAAAATTGTGTTAGTTTCTCTATGAGATAGTAAAAGAAGGTTCAAATTGAACAGCTGCTGTCAACGGCCATTCTAAGCTGAATGTGCCTGCTCTCGTCAGATCGCAGCAGCAATGCAGCTTAAGGCTTGGCAAGTACCAGCATGGGAGACTGGCTGGGAATCCCAAGTTCTGTTGACCTTTTTGAACCTGAAAATTGTATTAGTTTCTCTATGAGATAGTAAAAGAAGGTTCAAATTGAACAGCTGCTGTCAACGGCCATTCTAAGCTGAATGTGCCTGCTCTCGTCAGATCGCAGCAGCAATGCAGCTTAAGGCTTGGCAAGTACCAGCATGGGAGACTGGCTGGGAATCCCAAGTTCCGTTGACCTTTTTGAACCTGAAAATTGTGTTAGTTTCTCTATGAGATAGTAAAAGAAGGTTCAAATTGAACAGCTGCTGTCAACAGCCATTCTAAGCTGAATGTGCATGCTCTGGTCAGATCGCAGCAGCAATGCAGCTTAAGGCTTTGCAAGTACCAGCATGGGAGACTGGCTGGGAATCCCAAGTTCTGTTGACATTTTTGAACCTGAAAATCGTGTTAGTTTCTCTATGAGATAGTAAAAGAAGGTTCAAATTGAACAACTGCTGCCAACGGCCATTCTACTAAGCTTAATGTGCCTGCTCTCGTCAGATCGCAGCAGCAATGCAGCTTAAGGCTTGGCAAGTACCAGCATGGGAGACTGGCTGGGAGTCCCAAGTTCCGTTGACCTTTTTGAACCTGAAAATTGTGTTAGTTTCTCTATGAGATAGTAAAAGAAGGTTCAAATTGAACAGCTGCTGTCAACGGCCATTCTAAGCTGAATGTGCCTGCTCTCGTCAGATCGCAGCAGCAATGCAGCTTAAGGCTTGGCAAGTACCAGCATGGGAGACTGGCTGGGAATCATAAGTTCCGTTGACCTTTTTTTAACCTGAAAATTGTGTTAGTTTCTCTATGAGATAGTAAAAGAAGGTTCAAATTGAACAGCTGCTGTCAACGGCCATTCTAAGCTGAATGCGCCTGCTCTCGTCAGATCGCAGCAGCAATGCAGCTTAAGGCTTGGCAAGTACCAGCATGGGAGACTGGCTGGGAATCCCAAGTTCCATTGACTTTTTGAACCTGAAAATTGTGTTAGTTTCTCTATGAGATAGTAAAAGAAGGTTCAAATTGAACAGCTGCTGTCAACTGCCATTCTAAGCTGAATGTGCATGCTCTTGTCAGATCGCAGCAGCGTTGCAGCTTAAGGCTTGGCAAGTACCAGCATGGGAGTCTGGCTGGGAATCCCAAGTTCTCTTGACCTTTTTGAACCTGACAATTGTGTTAGTTTCTCTATGAGATAGTAAAACAAAGTAGAAATTAGGCAGCTGCTGTCAACGGCCATTCTAAGCTGAATGTGCCTGCTCTCGTCAGATCGCAGCAGCAATGCAGCTTAAGGCTTGGCAAGTACCAGCATGGGAGACTGGCTGGGAATCCCAAGTTCCGTTGACCTTTTTGAACCTGAAAATTGTTAGTTTCTCTGTCAAAGATGGTAAAAGAAGGTTCAAATTGAACAGCTGCTGTCAACGGCCATTCTCAGCTGAATGTGCCTGCTCTCGTCAGATCGCAGCAGCAATGCAGCTTAAGGCTTGGCAAAAACCAGCATGGGAGACTGGCTGGGAATCCCAAGTTCTGTTGACCTTTTTGAACCTGAAAATTGTGTTAGTTTCTCTATGAGATAGTAAAAGAAGGTTCAAATTGAACAGCTGCTGTCAACGGCCCTTCTAAGCTGAATGTGTGTGCTCTTGTCAGATCGCAGCAGCAATGCAGCTTAAGGCTTGGCAAGTACCAGCATGGGAGACTGGCAGGGAATCCCAAGTTCCATTGACCTTTTTGAACCTGAAAATTGTGTTAGTTTCTCTATGAGATAGTAAAAGAAGGTTCAAATTGAACAGCTGCTGTCAACGGCCATTCTAAGCTGAATGTGCCTGCTCTCGTCAGATCGCAGCAGCAATGCAGCTTAAGGCTTGGCAAGTACCAGCATGGGAGACTGGCTGGGAATCCCAAGTTCCATTGACCTTTTTGAACCTGAAAATTGAGTTAGTTTCTCTATGAGATAGTAAAAGAAGGTTCAAATTGAACAGCTGCTGTCAACGGCCATTCTAAGCTGAATGTGCCTGCTCTCATCAGATCGCAGCAGCAATGCAGCTTAAGGCTTGGCAAGTACCAGCATGGGAGACTGGCTGGGAATCCCAAGTTCCGTTGACCTTTTTGAACCTGAAAATGTGTTAGTTTCTCTATGAGATAGTAAAAGAAGGTTCAAATTGAACAGCTGCTGTCAACGGCCATTCTAAGCTGAATGTGCCTGCTCTCGTCAGATCGCAGCAGCAATGCAGCTTAAGGCTTGGCAAGTACCAGCATGGGAGACTGGCTGGGAATCCCAAGTTCTGTTGACCTTTTTGAACCTGAAAATTGTGTTAGTTTCTCTATGAGATAGTAAAAGAAGGTTCAAATTGAACAGCTGCTGTCAACGGCCATTCTAAGCTGAATGTGCCTGCTCTCGTCAGATCGCAGCAGCAATGCAGCTTAAGGCTTGGCAAGTACCAGCATGGGAGACTGGCTGGGAATCCCAAGTTCCGTTGACCTTTTTGAACCTGAAAATTGTGTTAGTTTCTCTATGAGATAGTAAAAGAAGGTTCAAATTGAACAGCTGCTGTCAACGCCCATTCTAAGCTAAGGCTTGGCAAGTACCAGCATGGGAGACTGGCTGGGAATCCCAAGTTCCGTTGACCTTTTTGAACCTGAAAATTGTGTTAGTTTCTCTATGAGATAGTAAAAGAAGGTTCAAATTGAACAGCTGCTGTCAACGGCCATTCTAAGCTGAATGTGCCTGCTCTCGTCAGATCGCAGCAGCAATGCAGCTTAAGGCTTGGCAAGTACCAGCATGGGAGACTGGCTGGGAATCATAAGTTCCGTTGACCTTTTTTTAACCTGAAAATTTTGTTAGTTTCTCTATGAGATAGTAAAAGAAGGTTCAAATTGAACAGCTGCTGTCAACGGCCATTCTAAGCTGAATGTGCCTGCTCTCGTCAGATCGCAGCAGCAATGCAGCTTAAGGCTTGGCAAGTACCAGCATGGGAGACTGGCTGGGAATCCCAAGTTCCATTGACTTTTTGAACCTGAAAATTGTGTTAGTTTCTCTATGAGATAGTAAAAGAAGGTTCAAATTGAACAGCTGCTGTCAACTGCCATTCTAAGCTGAATGTGCATGCTCTTGTCAGATCGCAGCAGCGTTGCAGCTTAAGGCTTGGCAAGTACCAGCATGGGAGTCTGGCTGGGAATCCCAAGTTCTGTTGACCTTTTTGAACCTGAAAATTGTGTTAGTTTCTCTATGAGATAGTAAAAGAAGGTTCAAATTGAACAGCTGCTGTCAACGGCCATTCTAAGCTGAATGTGTGTGCTCTTGTCAGATCACAGCAGCGATGCAGCTTAAGGCTTGGCAAGTACCAGCATGGGAGACTGGCTGGGAATCCCAAGTTCTGTTGACCTTTTTGAACCTGAAAATTGTGTTAGTTTCTCTATGAGATAGTAAAAGAAGGTTCAAATTGAACAGCAGCTGTCAATGGCCATTCTAAGCTGAATGTGCCTGCTCTCGTCAGATCGCAGCAGCAATGCAGCTTAAGGCTTGGCAAGTACCAGCATGGGAGTCTGGCAGGGAATCCCAAGTTCCATTGACCTTTTTGAACCTGAAAATTGTGTTAGTTTCTCTATGAGATAGTAAAAGAAGGTTCAAATTGAACAGCTGCTGTCAACGGCCATTCTAAGCCGAATGTGCCTGCTCTCGTCAGATCGCAGCAGCAATGCAGCTTAAGGCTTGGCAAGTACCAGCATGGGAGACTGGCTGGGAATCCCAACTTCTGTTGACCTTTTTGAACCTGAAAATTGTGTTAGTTTCTCTATGAGATAGTAAAAGAAGGTTCAAATTGAACAGCTGCTTTCAACGGCCATTCTAAGCTGAATGTGCCTGCTCTCGTCAGATCGCAACAGCAATGCAGCTTAAGGCTTGGCAAGTACCAGCATGGGAGACTGGCTGGGAATCCCAAGTTCCGTTGACCTTTTTGAACCTGAAAATTGTGTTAGTTTCTCTATGAGATAGTAAAAGAAGGTTCAAATTGAACAGCTGCTGTCAACGCCCATTCTAAGCTAAGGCTTGGCAAGTACCAGCATGGGAGACTGGCTGGGAATCCCAAGTTCCGTTGACCTTTTTGAACCTGAAAATTGTGTTAGTTTCTCTATGAGATAGTAAAAGAAGGTTCAAATTGAACAGCTGCTGTCAACGGCCACTCTAAGCTGAATGTGCCTGCTCTCGTCAGATCGCAGCAGCAATGCAGCTTAAGGCTTGGCAAGTACAAGCATGGGAGACTGGCTGGGAATCATAAGTTCCGTTGACCTTTTTTTAACCTGAAAATTTTGTTGGTTTCTCTATGAGATAGTAAAAGAAGGTTCAAATTGAACAGCTGCTGTCAACGGCCATTCTAAGCTGAATGCGCCTGCTCTCGTCAGATCGCAGCAGCAATGCAGCTTAAGGCTTGGCAAGTACCAGCATGGGAGACTGGCTGGGAATCCCAAGTTCCATTGACTTTTTGAACCTGAAAATTGTGTTAGTTTCTCTATGAGATAGTAAAAGAAGGTTCAAATTGAACAGCTGCTGTCAACTGCCATTCTAAGCTGAATGTGCATGCTCTTGTCAGATCGCAGCAGCGTTGCAGCTTAAAACTTGGCAAGTACCAGCATGGGAGTCTGGCTGGGAATCCCAAGTTCTGTTGACCTTTTTGAACCTGAAAATTGTGTTAGTTTCTCTATGAGATAGTAAAACAAAGTAGAAATTAGGCAGCTGCTGTCAACGGCCATTCTAAGCTGAATGTGCCTGCTCTCGTCAGATCGCAGCAGCAATGCAGCTTAAGGCTTGGCAAGTACCAGCATGGGAGACTGGCTGGGAATCCCAAGTTCCGTTGACCTTTTTGAACCTGAAAATTGTTAGTTTCTCTGTCAAAGATGGTAAAAGAAGGTTCAAATTGAACAGCTGCTGTCAACGGCCATATTAAGCTGAATGTGCCTGCTCTCGTCAGATCGCAGCAGCAATGCAGCTTAAGGTTTGGCAAGTACCAGCATGGGAGACTGGCTGGGAATCCCAAGTTCTGTTGACCTTTTTGAACCTGAAAATTGTGTTAGTTTCTCTATGAGATAGTAAAAGAAGGTTCAAATTGAACAGCTGCTGTCAACGGCCATTCTAAGCTGAATGTGCCTGCTCTCGTCAGATTGCAGCAGCAATGCAGCTTAAGGCTTGGCAAGTACCAGCATGGGAGACTGGCTGGGAATCCCAAGTTCTGTTGACCTTTTTGAACCTGAAAATTGTGTTAGTTTCTCTATGAGATAGTAAAAGAAGGTTCAAATTGAACAGCTGCTGTCAACGGCCATTCTAAGCTGAATGTGTGTGCTCTTGTCAGATCGCAGCAGCGATGCAGCTTAAGGCTTGGCAAGTACCAGCATGGGAGACTGGCTGGGAATCCCAAGTTCTGTTGACCTTTTTGAACCTGAAAATTGTGTTAGTTTCTCTATGAGATAGTAAAAGAAGGTTCAAATTGAACAGCAGCTGTCAATGGCCATTCTAAGCTGAATGTGCCTGCTCTCGTCAGATCGCAGCAGCAATGCAGCTTAAGGCTTGGCAAGTACCAGCATGGGAGTCTGGCAGGGAATCCCAAGTTCCATTGACCTTTTTGAACCTGAAAATTGTGTTAGTTTCTCTATGAGATAGTAAAAGAAGGTTCAAATTGAACAGCTGCTGTCAACGGCCATTCTAAGCTGAATGTGCCTGCTTTCGTCAGATCGCAGCAGCAATGCAGCTTAAGGCTTGGCAAGTACCAGCATGGGAGACTGGCTGGGAATCCCAACTTCTGTTGACCTTTTTGAACCTGAAAATTGTGTTAGTTTCTCTATGAGATAGTAAAAGAAGGTTCAAATTGAACAGCTGCTGTCAACGGCCATTCTAAGCTGAATGTGCCTGCTCTCGTCAGATCGCAGCAGCAATGCAGCTTAAGGCTTGGCAAGTACCAGCATGGGAGACTGGCTGGGAATCCCAAGTTCCGTTGACCTTTTTGAACCTGAAAATTGTGTTAGTTTCTCTATGAGATAGTAAAAGAAGGTTCAAATTGAACAGCTGCTGTCAACGCCCATTCTAAGCTAAGGCTTGGCAAGTACCAGCATGGGAGACTGGCTGGGAATCCCAAGTTCCGTTGACCTTTTTGAACCTGAAAATTGTGTTAGTTTCTCTATGAGATAGTAAAAGAAGGTTCAAATTGAACAGCTGCTGTCAACGGCCATTCTAAGCTGAATGTGCCTGCTCTCGTCAGATCGCAGCAGCAATGCAGCTTAAGGCTTGGCAAGTACCAGCATGGGAGACTGGCTGGGAATCATAAGTTCCGTTGACCTTTTTTTAACCTGAAAATTTTGTTAGTTTCTCTATGAGATAGTAAAAGAAGGTTCAAATTGAACAGCTGCTGTCAACGGCCATTCTAAGCTGAATGTGCCTGCTCTCGTCAGATCGCAGCAGCAATGCAGCTTAAGGCTTGGCAAGTACCAGCATGGGAGACTGGCTGGGAATCCCAAGTTCCATTGACTTTTTGAACCTGAAAATTGTGTTAGTTTCTCTATGAGATAGTAAAAGAAGGTTCAAATTGAACAGCTGCTGTCAACGGCCATTCTAAGCTGAATGTGCCTGCTCTCGTCAGATCGCAGCAGCAATGCAGCTTAAGGCTTGGCAAGTACCAGCATGGGAGACTGGCTGGGAATCCCAACTTCTGTTGACCTTTTTGAACCTGAAAATTGTGTTAGTTTCTCTATGAGATAGTAAAAGAAGGTTCAAATTGAACAGCTGCTTTCAACGGCCATTCTAAGCTGAATGTGCCTGCTCTCGTCAGATCGCAACAGCAATGCAGCTTAAGGCTTGGCAAGTACCAGCATGGGAGACTGGCTGGGAATCCCAAGTTCCGTTGACCTTTTTGAACCTGAAAATTGTGTTAGTTTCTCTATGAGATAGTAAAAGAAGGTTCAAATTGAACAGCTGCTGTCAACGCCCATTCTAAGCTAAGGCTTGGCAAGTACCAGCATGGGAGACTGGCTGGGAATCCCAAGTTCCGTTGACCTTTTTGAACCTGAAAATTGTGTTAGTTTCTCTATGAGATAGTAAAAGAAGGTTCAAATTGAACAGCTGCTGTCAACGGCCACTCTAAGCTGAATGTGCCTGCTCTCGTCAGATCGCAGCAGCAATGCAGCTTAAGGCTTGGCAAGTACAAGCATGGGAGACTGGCTGGGAATCATAAGTTCCGTTGACCTTTTTTTAACCTGAAAATTTTGTTGGTTTCTCTATGAGATAGTAAAAGAAGGTTCAAATTGAACAGCTGCTGTCAACGGCCATTCTAAGCTGAATGCGCCTGCTCTCGTCAGATCGCAGCAGCAATGCAGCTTAAGGCTTGGCAAGTACCAGCATGGGAGACTGGCTGGGAATCCCAAGTTCCATTGACTTTTTGAACCTGAAAATTGTGTTAGTTTCTCTATGAGATAGTAAAAGAAGGTTCAAATTGAACAGCTGCTGTCAACTGCCATTCTAAGCTGAATGTGCATGCTCTTGTCAGATCGCAGCAGCGTTGCAGCTTAAAACTTGGCAAGTACCAGCATGGGAGTCTGGCTGGGAATCCCAAGTTCTGTTGACCTTTTTGAACCTGAAAATTGTGTTAGTTTCTCTATGAGATAGTAAAACAAAGTAGAAATTAGGCAGCTGCTGTCAACGGCCATTCTAAGCTGAATGTGCCTGCTCTCGTCAGATCGCAGCAGCAATGCAGCTTAAGGCTTGGCAAGTACCAGCATGGGAGACTGGCTGGGAATCCCAAGTTCCGTTGACCTTTTTGAACCTGAAAATTGTTAGTTTCTCTGTCAAAGATGGTAAAAGAAGGTTCAAATTGAACAGCTGCTGTCAACGGCCATATTAAGCTGAATGTGCCTGCTCTCGTCAGATCGCAGCAGCAATGCAGCTTAAGGTTTGGCAAGTACCAGCATGGGAGACTGGCTGGGAATCCCAAGTTCTGTTGACCTTTTTGAACCTGAAAATTGTGTTAGTTTCTCTATGAGATAGTAAAAGAAGGTTCAAATTGAACAGCTGCTGTCAACGGCCATTCTAAGCTGAATGTGCCTGCTCTCGTCAGATTGCAGCAGCAATGCAGCTTAAGGCTTGGCAAGTACCAGCATGGGAGACTGGCTGGGAATCCCAAGTTCTGTTGACCTTTTTGAACCTGAAAATTGTGTTAGTTTCTCTATGAGATAGTAAAAGAAGGTTCAAATTGAACAGCTGCTGTCAACGGCCATTCTAAGCTGAATGTGTGTGCTCTTGTCAGATCGCAGCAGCGATGCAGCTTAAGGCTTGGCAAGTACCAGCATGGGAGACTGGCTGGGAATCCCAAGTTCTGTTGACCTTTTTGAACCTGAAAATTGTGTTAGTTTCTCTATGAGATAGTAAAAGAAGGTTCAAATTGAACAGCAGCTGTCAATGGCCATTCTAAGCTGAATGTGCCTGCTCTCGTCAGATCGCAGCAGCAATGCAGCTTAAGGCTTGGCAAGTACCAGCATGGGAGTCTGGCAGGGAATCCCAAGTTCCATTGACCTTTTTGAACCTGAAAATTGTGTTAGTTTCTCTATGAGATAGTAAAAGAAGGTTCAAATTGAACAGCTGCTGTCAACGGCCATTCTAAGCTGAATGTGCCTGCTTTCGTCAGATCGCAGCAGCAATGCAGCTTAAGGCTTGGCAAGTACCAGCATGGGAGACTGGCTGGGAATCCCAACTTCTGTTGACCTTTTTGAACCTGAAAATTGTGTTAGTTTCTCTATGAGATAGTAAAAGAAGGTTCAAATTGAACAGCTGCTGTCAACGGCCATTCTAAGCTGAATGTGCCTGCTCTCGTCAGATCGCAGCAGCAATGCAGCTTAAGGCTTGGCAAGTACCAGCATGGGAGACTGGCTGGGAATCCCAAGTTCCGTTGACCTTTTTGAACCTGAAAATTGTGTTAGTTTCTCTATGAGATAGTAAAAGAAGGTTCAAATTGAACAGCTGCTGTCAACGCCCATTCTAAGCTAAGGCTTGGCAAGTACCAGCATGGGAGACTGGCTGGGAATCCCAAGTTCCGTTGACCTTTTTGAACCTGAAAATTGTGTTAGTTTCTCTATGAGATAGTAAAAGAAGGTTCAAATTGAACAGCTGCTGTCAACGGCCATTCTAAGCTGAATGTGCCTGCTCTCGTCAGATCGCAGCAGCAATGCAGCTTAAGGCTTGGCAAGTACCAGCATGGGAGACTGGCTGGGAATCATAAGTTCCGTTGACCTTTTTTTAACCTGAAAATTTTGTTAGTTTCTCTATGAGATAGTAAAAGAAGGTTCAAATTGAACAGCTGCTGTCAACGGCCATTCTAAGCTGAATGTGCCTGCTCTCGTCAGATCGCAGCAGCAATGCAGCTTAAGGCTTGGCAAGTACCAGCGTGGGAGACTGGCTGGGAATCCCAAGTTCCATTGACTTTTTGAACCTGAAAATTGTGTTAGTTTCTCTATGAGATAGTAAAAGAAGGTTCAAATTGAACAGCTGCTGTCAACTGCCATTCTAAGCTGAATGTGCATGCTCTTGTCAGATCGCAGCAGCGTTGCAGCTTAAGGCTTGGCAAGTACCAGCATGGGAGTCTGGCTGGGAATCCCAAGTTCTGTTGACCTTTTTGAACCTGAAAATTGTGTTAGTTTCTCTATGAGATAGTAAAAGAAGGTTCAAATTGAACAGCTGCTGTCAACGGCCATTCTAAGCTGAATGTGTGTGCTCTTGTCAGATCACAGCAGCGATGCAGCTTAAGGCTTGGCAAGTACCAGCATGGGAGACTGGCTGGGAATCCCAAGTTCTGTTGACCTTTTTGAACCTGAAAATTGTGTTAGTTTCTCTATGAGATAGTAAAAGAAGGTTCAAATTGAACAGCAGCTGTCAATGGCCATTCTAAGCTGAATGTGCCTGCTCTCGTCAGATCGCAGCAGCAATGCAGCTTAAGGCTTGGCAAGTACCAGCATGGGAGTCTGGCAGGGAATCCCAAGTTCCATTGACCTTTTTGAACCTGAAAATTGTGTTAGTTTCTCTATGAGATAGTAAAAGAAGGTTCAAATTGAACAGCTGCTGTCAACGGCCATTCTAAGCTGAATGTGCCTGCTCTCGTCAGATCGCAGCAGCAATGCAGCTTAAGGCTTGGCAAGTACCAGCATGGGAGACTGGCTGGGAATCCCAACTTCTGTTGACCTTTTTGAACCTGAAAATTGTGTTAGTTTCTCTATGAGATAGTAAAAGAAGGTTCAAATTGAACAGCTGCTGTCAACGGCCATTCTAAGCTGAATGTGCCTGCTCTCGTCAGATCGCAACAGCAATGCAGCTTAAGGCTTGGCAAGTACCAGCATGGGAGACTGGCTGGGAATCCCAAGTTCCGTTGACCTTTTTGAACCTGAAAATTGTGTTAGTTTCTCTATGAGATAGTAAAAGAAGGTTCAAATTGAACAGCTGCTGTCAACGCCCATTCTAAGCTAAGGCTTGGCAAGTACCAGCATGGGAGACTGGCTGGGAATCCCAAGTTCCGTTGACCTTTTTGAACCTGAAAATTGTGTTAGTTTCTCTATGAGATAGTAAAAGAAGGTTCAAATTGAACAGCTGCTGTCAACGGCCACTCTAAGCTGAATGTGCCTGCTCTCGTCAGATCGCAGCAGCAATGCAGCTTAAGGCTTGGCAAGTACAAGCATGGGAGACTGGCTGGGAATCATAAGTTCCGTTGACCTTTTTTTAACCTGAAAATTTTGTTGGTTTCTCTATGAGATAGTAAAAGAAGGTTCAAATTGAACAGCTGCTGTCAACGGCCATTCTAAGCTGAATGCGCCTGCTCTCGTCAGATCGCAGCAGCAATGCAGCTTAAGGCTTGGCAAGTACCAGCATGGGAGACTGGCTGGGAATCCCAAGTTCCATTGACTTTTTGAACCTGAAAATTGTGTTAGTTTCTCTATGAGATAGTAAAAGAAGGTTCAAATTGAACAGCTGCTGTCAACTGCCATTCTAAGCTGAATGTGCATGCTCTTGTCAGATCGCAGCAGCGTTGCAGCTTAAAACTTGGCAAGTACCAGCATGGGAGTCTGGCTGGGAATCCCAAGTTCTGTTGACCTTTTTGAACCTGAAAATTGTGTTAGTTTCTCTATGAGATAGTAAAACAAAGTAGAAATTAGGCAGCTGCTGTCAACGGCCATTCTAAGCTGAATGTGCCTGCTCTCGTCAGATCGCAGCAGCAATGCAGCTTAAGGCTTGGCAAGTACCAGCATGGGAGACTGGCTGGGAATCCCAAGTTCCGTTGACCTTTTTGAACCTGAAAATTGTTAGTTTCTCTGTCAAAGATGGTAAAAGAAGGTTCAAATTGAACAGCTGCTGTCAACGGCCATATTAAGCTGAATGTGCCTGCTCTCGTCAGATCGCAGCAGCAATGCAGCTTAAGGTTTGGCAAGTACCAGCATGGGAGACTGGCTGGGAATCCCAAGTTCTGTTGACCTTTTTGAACCTGAAAATTGTGTTAGTTTCTCTATGAGATAGTAAAAGAAGGTTCAAATTGAACAGCTGCTGTCAACGGCCATTCTAAGCTGAATGTGCCTGCTCTCGTCAGATCGCAGCAGCAATGCAGCTTAAGGCTTGGCAAGTACCAGCATGGGAGACTGGCTGGGAATCCCAAGTTCTGTTGACCTTTTTGAACCTGAAAATTGTGTTAGTTTCTCTATGAGATAGTAAAAGAAGGTTCAAATTGAACACCTGCTGTCAACGGCCATTCTAAGCTGAATGTGTGTGCTCTTGTCAGATCGCAGCAGCGATGCAGCTTAAGGCTTGGCAAGTACCAGCATGGGAGACTGGCTGGGAATCCCAAGTTCTGTTGACCTTTTTGAACCTGAAAATTGTGTTAGTTTCTCTATGAGATAGTAAAAGAAGGTTCAAATTGAACAGCTGCTGTCAATGGCCATTCTAAGCTGAATGTGCCTGCTCTCGTCAGATCGCAGCAGCAATGCAGCTTAAGGCTTGGCAAGTACCAGCATGGGAGACTGGCTGGGAATCCCAAGTTCTGTTGACCTTTTTGAACCTGAAAATTGTGTTAGTTTCTCTATGAGATAGTAAAAGAAGGTTCAAATTGAACAGCTGCTGTCAACGGCCATTCTAAGCTGAATGTGTGTGCTCTTGTCAGATCGCAGCAGCGATGCAGCTTAAGGCTTGGCAAGTACCAGCATGGGAGACTGGCTGGGAATCCCAAGTTCTGTTGACCTTTTTGAACCTGAAAATTGTGTTAGTTTCTCTATGAGATAGTAAAAGAAGGTTCAAATTGAACAGCTGCTGTCAATGGCCATTCTAAGCTGAATGTGCCTGCTCTGGTCAGATCGCAGCAGCAATGCAGCTTAAGGCTTTGCAAGTACCAGCATGGGAGACTGGCTGGGAATCCCAAGTTCTGTTGACATTTTTGAACCTGAAAATTGTGTTAGTTTCTCTATGAGATAGTAAAAGAAGGTTCAAATTGAACAGCTGCTGTCAACGGCCATTCTAAGCTGAATGTGCCTGCTCTCGTCAAATCGCAGCAGCAATGCAGCTTAAGGCTTGGCAAGTACCAGCATGGGAGACTGGCTGGGAATCCCAAGTTCCGTTGACCTTTTTGAACCTGAAAATTGTGTTAGTTTCTCTATGAGATAGTAAAAGAAGGTTCAAATTGAACAGCTGCTGTCAACGGCCATTCTAAGCTGAATGCGCCTGCTCTCGTCAGATCGCAGCAGCAATGCAGCTTAAGGCTTGGCAAGTACCAGCATGGGAGACTGGCTGGGAATCCCAAGTTCCATTGACTTTTTGAACCTGAAAATTGTGTTAGTTTCTCTATGAGATAGTAAAAGAAGGTTCAAATTGAACAGCTGCTGTTAACTGCCATTCTAAGCTGAATGTGCATGCTCTTGTCAGATCGCAGCAGCGTTGCAGCTTAAGGCTTGGCAAGTACCAGCATGGGAGTCTGGCTGGGAATCCCAAGTTCTGTTGACCTTTTTGAACCTGAAAATTGTGTTAGTTTCTCTATGAGATAGTAAAACAAAGTAGAAATTAGGCAGCTGCTGTCAACGGCCATTCTAAGCTGAATGTGCCTGCTCTCGTCAGATCGCAGCAGCAATGCAGCTTAAGGCTTGGCAAGTACCAGCATGGGAGACTGGCTGGGAATCCCAAGTTCCGTTGACCTTTTTGAACCTGAAAATTGTTAGTTTCTCTGTCAAAGATGGTAAAAGAAGGTTCAAATTGAACAGCTGCTGTCAACGGCCATATTAAGCTGAATGTGCCTGCTCTCGTCAGATCGCAGCAGCAATGCAGCTTAAGGTTTGGCAAGTACCAGCATAGGAGACTGGCTGGGAATCCCAAGTTCTGTTGACCTTTTTGAACCTGAAAATTGTGTTAGTTTCTCTATGAGATAGTAAAAGAAGGTTCAAATTGAACAGCTGCTGTCAACGGCCATTCTAAGCTGAATGTGCCTGCTCTCGTCAGATCGCAGCAGCAATGCAGCTTAAGGCTTGGCAAGTACCAGCATGGGAGACTGGCTGGGAATCCCAAGTTCTGTTGACCTTTTTGAACCTGAAAATTGTGTTAGTTTCTCTATGAGATAGTAAAAGAAGGTTCAAATTGAACAGCTGCTGTCAACGGCCATTCTAAGCTGAATGTGTGTGCTCTTGTCAGATCGCAGCAGCGATGCAGCTTAAGGCTTGGCAAGTACCAGCATGGGAGACTGGCTGGGAATCCCAAGTTCTGTTGACCTTTTTGAACCTGAAAATTGTGTTAGTTTCTCTATGAGATAGTAAAAGAAGGTTCAAATTGAACAGCAGCTGTCAATGGCCATTCTAAGCTGAATGTGCCTGCTCTCGTCAGATCGCAGCAGCAATGCAGCTTAAGGCTTGGCAAGTACCAGCATGGGAGTCTGGCAGGGAATCCCAAGTTCCATTGACCTTTTTGAACCTGAAAATTGTGTTAGTTTCTCTATGAGATAGTAAAAGAAGGTTCAAATTGAACAGCTGCTGTCAACGGCCATTCTAAGCTGAATGTGCATGCTCTCGTCAGATCGCAGCAGCAATGCAGCTTAAGGCTTGGCAAGTACCAGCATGGGAGACTGGCTGGGAATCCCAACTTCTGTTGACCTTTTTGAACCTGAAAATTGTGTTAGTTTCTCTATGAGATAGTAAAAGAAGGTTCAAATTGAACAGCTGCTGTCAACGGCCATTCTAAGCTGAATGTGCCTGCTCTCGTCAGATCGCAGCAGCAATGCAGCTTAAGGCTTGGCAAGTACCAGCATGGGAGACTGGCTGGGAATCCCAAGTTCCGTTGACCTTTTTGAACCTGAAAATTGTGTTAGTTTCTCTATGAGATAGTAAAAGAAGGTTCAAATTGAACAGCTGCTGTCAACGCCCATTCTAAGCTAAGGCTTGGCAAGTACCAGCATGGGAGACTGGCTGGGAATCCCAAGTTCCGTTGACCTTTTTGAACCTGAAAATTGTGTTAGTTTCTCTATGAGATAGTAAAAGAAGGTTCAAATTGAACAGCTGCTGTCAACGGCCATTCTAAGCTGAATGTGCCTGCTCTCGTCAGATCGCAGCAGCAATGCAGCTTAAGGCTTGGCAAGTACCAGCATGGGAGACTGGCTGGGAATCATAAGTTCCGTTGACCTTTTTTTAACCTGAAAATTTTGTTAGTTTCTCTATGAGATAGTAAAAGAAGGTTCAAATTGAACAGCTGCTGTCAACGGCCATTCTAAGCTGAATGCGCCTGCTCTCGTCAGATCGCAGCAGCAATGCAGCTTAAGGCTTGGCAAGTACCAGCATGGGAGACTGGCTGGGAATCCCAAGTTCCATTGACTTTTTGAACCTGAAAATTGTGTTAGTTTCTCTATGAGATAGTAAAAGAAGGTTCAAATTAAACAGCTGCTGTCAACTGCCATTCTAAGCTGAATGTGCATGCTCTTGTCAGATCGCAGCAGCGTTGCAGCTTAAGGCTTGGCAAGTACCAGCATGGGAGTCTGGCTGGGAATCCCAAGTTCTGTTGACCTTTTTGAACCTGAAAATTGTGTTAGTTTCTCTATGAGATAGTAAAACAAAGTAGAAATTAGGCAGCTGCTGTCAACGGCCATTCTAAGCTGAATGTGCCTGCTCTCGTCAGATCGCAGCAGCAATGCAGCTTAAGGCTTGGCAAGTACCAGCATGGGAGACTGGCTGGGAATCCCAAGTTCCGTTGACCTTTTTGAACCTGAAAATTGTTAGTTTCTCTGTCAAAGATGGTAAAAGAAGGTTCAAATTGAACAGCTGCTGTCAACGGCCATATTAAGCTGAATGTGCCTGCTCTCGTCAGATCGCAGCAGCAATGCAGCTTAAGGTTTGGCAAGTACCAGCATGGGAGACTGGCTGGGAATCCCAAGTTCTGTTGACCTTTTTGAACCTGAAAATTGTGTTAGTTTCTCTATGAGATAGTAAAAGAAGGTTCAAATTGAACAGCTGCTGTCAACGGCCATTCTAAGCTGAATGTGCCTGCTCTCGTCAGATTGCAGCAGCAATGCAGCTTAAGGCTTGGCAAGTACCAGCATGGGAGACTGGCTGGGAATCCCAAGTTCTGTTGACCTTTTTGAACCTGAAAATTGTGTTAGTTTCTCTATGAGATAGTAAAAGAAGGTTCAAATTGAACAGCAGCTGTCAATGGCCATTCTAAGCTGAATGTGCCTGCTCTCGTCAGATCGCAGCAGCAATGCAGCTTAAGGCTTGGCAAGTACCAGCATGGGAGTCTGGCAGGGAATCCCAAGTTCCATTGACCTTTTTGAACCTGAAAATTGTGTTAGTTTCTCTATGAGATAGTAAAAGAAGGTTCAAATTGAACAGCTGCTGTCAACGGCCATTCTAAGCTGAATGTGCCTGCTCTCGTCAGATCGCAGCAGCAATGCAGCTTAAGGCTTGGCAAGTACCAGCATGGGAGACTGGCTGGGAATCCCAACTTCTGTTGACCTTTTTGAACCTGAAAATTGTGTTAGTTTCTCTATGAGATAGTAAAAGAAGGTTCAAATTGAACAGCTGCTGTCAACGCCCATTCTAAGCTAAGGCTTGGCAAGTACCAGCATGGGAGACTGGCTGGGAATCCCAAGTTCCGTTGACCTTTTTGAACCTGAAAATTGTTAGTTTCTCTGTCAAAGATGGTAAAAGAAGGTTCAAATTGAACAGCTGCTGTCAACGGCCATTCTAAGCTGAATGTGCCTGCTCTCGTCAGATCGCAGCAGCAATGCAGCTTAAGGCTTGGCAAGTACCAGCATGGGAGACTGGCTGCGAATCCCAAGTTCCGTTGACCTTTTTGAACCTGAAAATTGTGTTAGTTTCTCTATGAGATTGTAAAAGAAGGTTCAAATTGAACAGCTGCTGTCAACGGCCATTCTAAACTGAATGTGCGTGCTCTTGTCAAATCGCAGCAGCGATGCAGCTTAAGGCTTAGCAAGTACCAGCATGGGAAACTGGCTGGGAATCCCAAGTTCTGTTGACATTTTTGAACCTGAAAATTGTGTTAGTTTCTCTATGAGATAGTAAAAGAAGGTTCAAATTGAACAGCTGCTGTCAACAGCCATTCAAAGCTGAATGTGCATGCTCTGGTCAGATCGCAGCAGCAATGCAGCTTAAGGCTTTGCAAGTACCAGCATGGGAGACTGGCTGGGAATCCCAAGTTCTGTTGACATTTTTGAACCTGAAAATTGTGTTAGTTTCTCTATGAGATAGTAAAAGAAGGTTCAAATTGAACAACTGCTGTCAACGGCCATTCTACTAAGCTTAATGTGCCTGCTCTCGTCAGATCGCAGCAGCAATGCAGCTTAAGGCTTGGCAAGTACCAGCATGGGAGACTGGCTGGGAATCCCAAGTTCCGTTGACCTTTTTGAACCTGAAAATTGTGTTAGTTTCTCTATGAGGTAGTAAAATAAGGTTCAAATTGAACAGTTGCTGTCAACGGCCATTCTAAGCTGAATGTGCCTGCTCTCGTCAGATCGCAGCAGCAATGCAGCTTAATGCTTGGCAAGTACCAGCATGGGAGACTAGCTGGGAATCCCAAGTTCCGTTGACCTTTTTGAACCTGAAAATTGTGTTAGTTTCTCTATGAGATAGTAAAAGAAGGTTCAAATTGAACAGCTGCTGTCAACAGCCATTCTAAGCTGAATGTGCCTGCTCTGGTCAGATCGCAGCAGCAATGCAGCTTAAGGCTTTGCAAGTACCAGCATGGGAGACTGGCTGGGAATCCCAAGTTCTGTTGACATTTTTGAACCTGAAAATTGTGTTAGTTTCTCTATGAGATAGTAAAAGAAGGTTCAAATTGAACAGCTGCTGTCAACGGCCATTCTAAGCTGAATGTGCCTGCTCTCGTCAAATCGCAGCAGCAATGCAGCTTAAGGCTTGGCAAGTACCAGCATGGGAGACTGGCTGGGAATCCCAAGTTCCGTTGACCTTTTTGAACCTGAAAATTGTGTTAGTTTCTCTATGAGATAGTAAAAGAAGGTTCAAATTGAACAGCTGCTGTCAACGGCCATTCTAAGCTGAATGCGCCTGCTCTCGTCAGATCGCAGCAGCAATGCAGCTTAAGGCTTGGCAAGTACCAGCATGGGAGACTGGCTGGGAATCCCAAGTTCCATTGACTTTTTGAACCTGAAAATTGTGTTAGTTTCTCTATGAGATAGTAAAAGAAGGTTCAAATTGAACAGCTGCTGTTAACTGCCATTCTAAGCTGAATGTGCATGCTCTTGTCAGATCGCAGCAGCGTTGCAGCTTAAGGCTTGGCAAGTACCAGCATGGGAGTCTGGCTGGGAATCCCAAGTTCTGTTGACCTTTTTGAACCTGAAAATTGTGTTAGTTTCTCTATGAGATAGTAAAACAAAGTAGAAATTAGGCAGCTGCTGTCAACGGCCATTCTAAGCTGAATGTGCCTGCTCTCGTCAGATCGCAGCAGCAATGCAGCTTAAGGCTTGGCAAGTACCAGCATGGGAGACTGGCTGGGAATCCCAAGTTCCGTTGACCTTTTTGAACCTGAAAATTGTTAGTTTCTCTGTCAAAGATGGTAAAAGAAGGTTCAAATTGAACAGCTGCTGTCAACGGCCATATTAAGCTGAATGTGCCTGCTCTCGTCAGATCGCAGCAGCAATGCAGCTTAAGGTTTGGCAAGTACCAGCATAGGAGACTGGCTGGGAATCCCAAGTTCTGTTGACCTTTTTGAACCTGAAAATTGTGTTAGTTTCTCTATGAGATAGTAAAAGAAGGTTCAAATTGAACAGCTGCTGTCAACGGCCATTCTAAGCTGAATGTGCCTGCTCTCGTCAGATCGCAGCAGCAATGCAGCTTAAGGCTTGGCAAGTACCAGCATGGGAGACTGGCTGGGAATCCCAAGTTCTGTTGACCTTTTTGAACCTGAAAATTGTGTTAGTTTCTCTATGAGATAGTAAAAGAAGGTTCAAATTGAACAGCTGCTGTCAACGGCCATTCTAAGCTGAATGTGTGTGCTCTTGTCAGATCGCAGCAGCGATGCAGCTTAAGGCTTGGCAAGTACCAGCATGGGAGACTGGCTGGGAATCCCAAGTTCTGTTGACCTTTTTGAACCTGAAAATTGTGTTAGTTTCTCTATGAGATAGTAAAAGAAGGTTCAAATTGAACAGCAGCTGTCAATGGCCATTCTAAGCTGAATGTGCCTGCTCTCGTCAGATCGCAGCAGCAATGCAGCTTAAGGCTTGGCAAGTACGAGCATGGGAGTCTGGCAGGGAATCCCAAGTTCCATTGACCTTTTTGAACCTGAAAATTGTGTTAGTTTCTCTATGAGATAGTAAAAGAAGGTTCAAATTGAACAGCTGCTGTCAACGGCCATTCTAAGCTGAATGTGCATGCTCTCGTCAGATCGCAGCAGCAATGCAGCTTAAGGCTTGGCAAGTACCAGCATGGGAGACTGGCTGGGAATCCCAACTTCAGTTGACCTTTTTGAACCTGAAAATTGTGTTAGTTTCTCTATGAGATAGTAAAAGAAGGTTCAAATTGAACAGCTGCTGTCAACGGCCATTCTAAGCTGAATGTGCCTGCTCTCGTCAGATCGCAGCAGCAATGCAGCTTAAGGCTTGGCAAGTACCAGCATGGGAGACTGGTTGGGAATCCCAAGTTCCGTTGACCTTTTTGAACCTGAAAATTGTGTTAGTTTCTCTATGAGATAGTAAAAGAAGGTTCAAATTGAACAGCTGCTGTCAACGCCCATTCTAAGCTAAGGCTTGGCAAGTACCAGCATGGGAGACTGGCTGGGAATCCCAAGTTCCGTTGACCTTTTTGAACCTGAAAATTGTGTTAGTTTCTCTATGAGATAGTAAAAGAAGGTTCAAATTGAACAGCTGCTGTCAACGGCCATTCTAAGCTGAATGTGCCTGCTCTCGTCAGATCGCAGCAGCAATGCAGCTTAAGGCTTGGCAAGTACCAGCTTGGGAGACTGGCTGGGAATCATAAGTTCCGTTGACCTTTTTTTAACCTGAAAATTTTGTTAGTTTCTCTATGAGATAGTAAAAGAAGGTTCAAATTGAACAGCTGCTGTCAACGGCCATTCTAAGCTGAATGCGCCTGCTCTCGTCAGATCGCAGCAGCAATGCAGCTTAAGGCTTGGCAAGTACCAGCATGGGAGACTGGCTGGGAATCCCAAGTTCCATTGCCTTTTTGAACCTGAAAATTGTGTTAGTTTCTCTATGAGATAGTAAAAGAAGGTTCAAATTAAACAGCTGCTGTCAACTGCCATTCTAAGCTGAATGTGCATGCTCTTGTCAGATCGCAGCAGCGTTGCAGCTTAAGGCTTGGCAAGTACCAGCATGGGAGTCTGGCTGGGAATCCCAAGTTCTGTTGACCTTTTTGAACCTGAAAATTGTGTTAGTTTCTCTATGAGATAGTAAAACAAAGTAGAAATTAGGCAGCTGCTGTCAACGGCCATTCTAAGCTGAATGTGCCTGCTCTCGTCAGATCGCAGCAGCAATGCAGCTTAAGGCTTGGCAAGTACCAGCATGGGAGACTGGCTGGGAATCCCAAGTTCCGTTGACCTTTTTGAACCTGAAAATTGTTAGTTTCTCTGTCAAAGATGGTAAAAGAAGGTTCAAATTGAACAGCTGCTGTCAACGGCCATATTAAGCTGAATGTGCCTGCTCTCGTCAGATCGCAGCAGCAATGCAGCTTAAGGTTTGGCAAGTACCAGCATGGGAGACTGGCTGGGAATCCCAAGTTCTGTTGACCTTTTTGAACCTGAAAATTGTGTTAGTTTCTCTATGAGATAGTAAAAGAAGGTTCAAATTGAACAGCTGCTGTCAACGGCCATTCTAAGCTGAATGTGCCTGCTCTCGTCAGATTGCAGCAGCAATGCAGCTTAAGGCTTGGCAAGTACCAGCATGGGAGACTGGCTGGGAATCCCAAGTTCTGTTGACCTTTTTGAACCTGAAAATTGTGTTAGTTTCTCTATGAGATAGTAAAAGAAGGTTCAAATTGAACAGCTGCTGTCAACGGCCATTCTAAGCTGAATGTGTGTGCTCTTGTCAGATCGCAGCAGCGATGCAGCTTAAGGCTTGGCAAGTACCAGCATGGGAGACTGGCTGGGAATCCCAAGTTCTGTTGACCTTTTTGAACCTGAAAATTGTGTTAGTTTCTCTATGAGATAGTAAAAGAAGGTTCAAATTGAACAGCTGCTGTCAACGGCCATTCTAAGCTGAATGTGCCTGCTCTCGTCAGATCGCAGCAGCAATGCAGCTTAAGGCTTGGCAAGTACCAGCATGGGAGACTGGCTGGGAATCCCAAGTTCCGTTGACCTTTTTGAACCTGAAAATTGTGTTAGTTTCTCTATGAGATAGTAAAAGAAGGTTCAAATTGAACAGCTGCTGTCAACGCCCATTCTAAGCTAAGGCTTGGCAAGTACCAGCATGGGAGACTGGCTGGGAATCCCAAGTTCCGTTGACCTTTTTGAACCTGAAAATTGTGTTAGTTTCTCTATGAGATAGTAAAAGAAGGTTCAAATTGAACAGCTGCTGTCAACGGCCATTCTAAGCTGAATGTGCCTGCTCTCGTCAGATCGCAGCAGCAATGCAGCTTAAGGCTTGGCAAGTACCAGCTTGGGAGACTGGCTGGGAATCATAAGTTCCGTTGACCTTTTTTTAACCTGAAAATTTTGTTAGTTTCTCTATGAGATAGTAAAAGAAGGTTCAAATTGAACAGCTGCTGTCAACGGCCATTCTAAGCTGAATGCGCCTGCTCTCGTCAGATCGCAGCAGCAATGCAGCTTAAGGCTTGGCAAGTACCAGCATGGGAGACTGGCTGGGAATCCCAAGTTCCATTGCCTTTTTGAACCTGAAAATTGTGTTAGTTTCTCTATGAGATAGTAAAAGAAGGTTCAAATTAAACAGCTGCTGTCAACTGCCATTCTAAGCTGAATGTGCATGCTCTTGTCAGATCGCAGCAGCGTTGCAGCTTAAGGCTTGGCAAGTACCAGCATGGGAGTCTGGCTGGGAATCCCAAGTTCTGTTGACCTTTTTGAACCTGAAAATTGTGTTAGTTTCTCTATGAGATAGTAAAACAAAGTAGAAATTAGGCAGCTGCTGTCAACGGCCATTCTAAGCTGAATGTGCCTGCTCTCGTCAGATCGCAGCAGCAATGCAGCTTAAGGCTTGGCAAGTACCAGCATGGGAGACTGGCTGGGAATCCCAAGTTCCGTTGACCTTTTTGAACCTGAAAATTGTTAGTTTCTCTGTCAAAGATGGTAAAAGAAGGTTCAAATTGAACAGCTGCTGTCAACGGCCATATTAAGCTGAATGTGCCTGCTCTCGTCAGATCGCAGCAGCAATGCAGCTTAAGGTTTGGCAAGTACCAGCATGGGAGACTGGCTGGGAATCCCAAGTTCTGTTGACCTTTTTGAACCTGAAAATTGTGTTAGTTTCTCTATGAGATAGTAAAAGAAGGTTCAAATTGAACAGCTGCTGTCAACGGCCATTCTAAGCTGAATGTGCCTGCTCTCGTCAGATTGCAGCAGCAATGCAGCTTAAGGCTTGGCAAGTACCAGCATGGGAGACTGGCTGGGAATCCCAAGTTCTGTTGACCTTTTTGAACCTGAAAATTGTGTTAGTTTCTCTATGAGATAGTAAAAGAAGGTTCAAATTGAACAGCTGCTGTCAACGGCCATTCTAAGCTGAATGTGTGTGCTCTTGTCAGATCGCAGCAGCGATGCAGCTTAAGGCTTGGCAAGTACCAGCATGGGAGACTGGCTGGGAATCCCAAGTTCTGTTGACCTTTTTGAACCTGAAAATTGTGTTAGTTTCTCTATGAGATAGTAAAAGAAGGTTCAAATTGAACAGCAGCTGTCAATGGCCATTCTAAGCTGAATGTGCCTGCTCTCGTCAGATCGCAGCAGCAATGCAGCTTAAGGCTTGGCAAGTACCAGCATGGGAGTCTGGCAGGGAATCCCAAGTTCCATTGACCTTTTTGAACCTGAAAATTGTGTTAGTTTCTCTATGAGATAGTAAAAGAAGGTTCAAATTGAACAGCTGCTGTCAACGGCCATTCTAAGCTGAATGTGCCTGCTCTTGTCAGATCGCAGCAGCAATGCAGCTTAAGGCTTGGCAAGTACCAGCATGGGAGACTGGCTGGGAATCCCAACTTCTGTTGACCTTTTTGAACCTGAAAATTGTGTTAGTTTCTCTATGAGATAGTAAAAGAAGGTTCAAATTGAACAGCTGCTGTCAACAGCCATTCTAAGCTGAATGTGCCTGCTCTCGTCAGATCGCAGCAGCAATGCAGCTTAAGGCTTGGCAAGTACCAGCATGGGAGACTGGCTGGGAATCCCAAGTTCCGTTGACCTTTTTGAACCTGAAAATTGTGTTAGTTTCTCTATGAGATAGTAAAAGAAGGTTCAAATTGAACAGCTGCTGTCAACGCCCATTCTAAGCTAAGGCTTGGCAAGTACCAGCATGGGAGACTGGCTGGGAATCCCAAGTTCCGTTGACCTTTTTGAACCTGAAAATTGTGTTAGTTTCTCTATGAGATAGTAAAAGAAGGTTCAAATTGAACAGCTGCTGTCAACGGCCATTCTAAGCTGAATGTGCCTGCTCTCGTCAGATCGCAGCAGCAATGCAGCTTAAGGCTTGGCAAGTACCAGCATGGGAGACTGGCTGGGAATCATAAGTTCCGTTGACCTTTTTTTAACCTGAAAATTTTGTTAGTTTCTCTATGAGATAGTAAAAGAAGGTTCAAATTGAACAGCTGCTGTCAACGGCCATTCTAAGCTGAATGTGCCTGCTCTCGTCAGATCGCAGCAGCAATGCAGCTTAAGGCTTGGCAAGTACCAGCATGGGAGACTGGCTGGGAATCCCAAGTTCCATTGACTTTTTGAACCTGAAAATTGTGTTAGTTTCTCTATGAGATAGTAAAAGAAGGTTCAAATTGAACAGCTGCTGTCAACTGCCATTCTAAGCTGAATGTGCATGCTCTTGTCAGATCGCAGCAGCGTTGCAGCTTAAGGCTTGGCAAGTACCAGCATGGGAGTCTGGCTGGGAATCCCAAGTTCTGTTGACCTTTTTGAACCTGAAAATTGTGTTAGTTTCTCTATGAGATAGTAAAAGAAGGTTCAAATTGAACAGCTGCTGTCAACGGCCATTCTAAGCTGAATGTGTGTGCTCTTGTCAGATCACAGCAGCGATGCAGCTTAAGGTTTGGCAAGTACCAGCATGGGAGACTGGCTGGGAATCCCAAGTTCTGTTGACCTTTTTGAACCTGAAAATTGTGTTAGTTTCTCTATGAGATAGTAAAAGAAGGTTCAAATTGAACAGCAGCTGTCAATGGCCATTCTAAGCTGAATGTGCCTGCTCTCGTCAGATCGCAGCAGCAATGCAGCTTAAGGCTTGGCAAGTACCAGCATGGGAGTCTGGCAGGGAATCCCAAGTTCCATTGACCTTTTTGAACCTGAAAATTGTGTTAGTTTCTCTATGAGATAGTAAAAGAAGGTTCAAATTGAACAGCTGCTGTCAACGGCCATTCTAAGCTGAATGTGCCTGCTCTCGTCAGATCGCAGCAGCAATGCAGCTTAAGGCTTGGCAAGTACCAGCATGGGAGACTGGCTGGGAATCCCAACTTCTGTTGACCTTTTTGAACCTGAAAATTGTGTTAGTTTCTCTATGAGATAGTAAAAGAAGGTTCAAATTGAACAGCTGCTGTCAACGGCCATTCTAAGCTGAATGTGCCTGCTCTCGTCAGATCGCAACAGCAATGCAGCTTAAGGCTTGGCAAGTACCAGCATGGGAGACTGGCTGGGAATCCCAAGTTCCGTTGACCTTTTTGAACCTGAAAATTGTGTTAGTTTCTCTATGAGATAGTAAAAGAAGGTTCAAATTGAACAGCTGCTGTCAACGCCCATTCTAAGCTAAGGCTTGGCAAGTACCAGCATGGGAGACTGGCTGGGAATCCCAAGTTCCGTTGACCTTTTTGAACCTGAAAATTGTGTTAGTTTCTCTATGAGATAGTAAAAGAAGGTTCAAATTGAACAGCTGCTGTCAACGGCCATTCTAAGCTGAATGTGCCTGCTCTCGTCAGATCGCAGCAGCAATGCAGCTTAAGGCTTGGCAAGTACAAGCATGGGAGACTGGCTGGGAATCATAAGTTCCGTTGACCTTTTTTTAACCTGAAAATTTTGTTGGTTTCTCTATGAGATAGTAAAAGAAGGTTCAAATTGAACAGCTGCTGTCAACGGCCATTCTAAGCTGAATGCGCCTGCTCTCGTCAGATCGCAGCAGCAATGCAGCTTAAGGCTTGGCAAGTACCAGCATGGGAGACTGGCTGGGAATCCCAAGTTCCATTGACTTTTTGAACCTGAAAATTGTGTTAGTTTCTCTATGAGATAGTAAAAGAAGGTTCAAATTGAACAGCTGCTGTCAACTGCCATTCTAAGCTGAATGTGCATGCTCTTGTCAGATCGCAGCAGCGTTGCAGCTTAAAACTTGGCAAGTACCAGCATGGGAGTCTGGCTGGGAATCCCAAGTTCTGTTGACCTTTTTGAACCTGAAAATTGTGTTAGTTTCTCTATGAGATAGTAAAACAAAGTAGAAATTAGGCAGCTGCTGTCAACGGCCATTCTAAGCTGAATGTGCCTGCTCTCGTCAGATCGCAGCAGCAATGCAGCTTAAGGCTTGGCAAGTACCAGCATGGGAGACTGGCTGGGAATCCCAAGTTCCGTTGACCTTTTTGAACCTGAAAATTGTTAGTTTCTCTGTCAAAGATGGTAAAAGAAGGTTCAAATTGAACAGCTGCTGTCAACGGGCATATTAAGCTGAATGTGCCTGCTCTCGTCAGATCGCAGCAGCAATGCAGCTTAAGGTTTGGCAAGTACCAGCATGGGAGACTGGCTGGGAATCCCAAGTTCTGTTGACCTTTTTGAACCTGAAAATTGTGTTAGTTTCTCTATGAGATAGTAAAAGAAGGTTCAAATTGAACAGCTGCTGTCAACGGCCATTCTAAGCTGAATGTGCCTGCTCTCGTCAGATCGCAGCAGCAATGCAGCTTAAGGCTTGGCAAGTACCAGCATGGGAGACTGGCAGGGAATCCCAAGTTCCATTGACCTTTTTGAACCTGAAAATTGTGTTAGTTTCTCTATGAGATAGTAAAAGAAGGTTCAAATTGAACAGCTGCTGTCAACGGCCATTCTAAGCTGAATGTGCCTGCTCTCGTCAGATCGCAGCAGCAATGCAGCTTAAGGCTTGGCAAGTACCAGCATGGGAGACTGGCTGGGAATCCCAACTTCTGTTGACCTTTTTGAACCTGAAAATTGTGTTAGTTTCTCTATGAGATAGTAAAAGAAGGTTCAAATTGAACAGCTGCTGTCAACGGCCATTCTAAGCTGAATGTGCCTGCTCTCGTCAGATCGCAGCAGCAATGCAGCTTAAGGCTTGGCAAGTACCAGCATGGGAGACTGGCTGGGAATCCCAAGTTCCGTTGACCTTTTTGAACCTGAAAATTGTGTTAGTTTCTTTATGAGATAGTAAAAGAAGGTTCAAATTGAACAGCTGCTGTCAACGCCCATTCTAAGCTAAGGCTTGGCAAGTACCAGCATGGGAGACTGGCTGGGAATCCCAAGTTCCGTTGACCTTTTTGAACCTGAAAATTGTTAGTTTCTCTGTCAAAGATGGTAAAAGAAGGTTCAAATTGAACAGCTGCTGTCAACGGCCATTCTAAGCTGAATGTGCCTGCTCTCGTCAGATCGCAGCAGCAATGCAGCTTAAGGCTTGGCAAGTACCAGCATGGGAGACTGGCTGCGAATCCCAAGTTCCGTTGACCTTTTTGAACCTGAAAATTGTGTTAGTTTCTCTATGAGATTGTAAAAGAAGGTTCAAATTGAACAGCTGCTGTCAACGGCCATTCTAAACTGAATGTGCGTGCTCTTGTCAAATCGCAGCAGCGATGCAGCTTAAGGCTTAGCAAGTACCAGCATGGGAAACTGGCTGGGAATCCCAAGTTCTGTTGACATTTTTGAACCTGAAAATTGTGTTAGTTTCTCTATGAGATAGTAAAAGAAGGTTCAAATTGAACAGCTGCTGTCAATGGCCATTCTAAGCTGAATGTGCCTGCTCTCGTCAGATCGCAGCAGCAATGCAGCTTAAGGCTTGGCAAGTACCAGCATGGGAGACTAGCTGGGAATCCCAAGTTCCGTTGACCTTTTTGAACCTGAAAATTGTGTTAGTTTCTCTATGAGATAGTAAAAGAAGGTTCAAATTGAACAGCTGCTGTCAACAGCCATTCAAAGCTGAATGTGCATGCTCTGGTCAGATCGCAGCAGCAATGCAGCTTAAGGCTTTGCAAGTACCAGCATGGGAGACTGGCTGGGAATCCCAAGTTCTGTTGACATTTTTGAACCTGAAAATTGTGTTAGTTTCTCTATGAGATAGTAAAAGAAGGTTCAAATTGAACAACTGCTGTCAACGGCCATTCTACTAAGCTTAATGTGCCTGCTCTCGTCAGATCGCAGCAGCAATGCAGCTTAAGGCTTGGCAAGTACCAGCATGGGAGACTGGCTGGGAATCCCAAGTTCCGTTGACCTTTTTGAACCTGAAAATTGTGTTAGTTTCTCTATGAGGTAGTAAAATAAGGTTCAAATTGAACAGTTGCTGTCAACGGCCATTCTAAGCTGAATGTGCCTGCTCTCGTCAGATCGCAGCAGCAATGCAGCTTAATGCTTGGCAAGTACCAGCATGGGAGACTAGCTGGGAATCCCAAGTTCCGTTGACATTTTTGAACCTGAAAATTGTGTTAGTTTCTCTATGAGATAGTAAAAGAAGGTTCAAATTGAACAGCTGCTGTCAATGGCCATTCTAAGCTGAATGTGCCTGCTCTCGTCAGATCGCAGCAGCAATGCAGCTTAAGGCTTGGCAAGTACCAGCATGGGAGACTAGCTGGGAATCCCAAGTTCCGTTGACCTTTTTGAACCTGAAAATTGTGTTAGTTTCTCTATGAGATAGTAAAAGAAGGTTCAAATTGAACAGCTGCTGTCAACAGCCATTCAAAGCTGAATGTGCATGCTCTGGTCAGATCGCAGCAGCAATGCAGCTTAAGGCTTTGCAAGTACCAGCATGGGAGACTGGCTGGGAATCCCAAGTTCTGTTGACATTTTTGAACCTGAAAATTGTGTTAGTTTCTCTATGAGATAGTAAAAGAAGGTTCAAATTGAACAACTGCTGTCAACGGCCATTCTACTAAGCTTAATGTGCCTGCTCTCGTCAGATCGCAGCAGCAATGCAGCTTAAGGCTTGGCAAGTACCAGCATGGGAGACTGGCTGGGAATCCCAAGTTCCGTTGACCTTTTTGAACCTGAAAATTGTGTTAGTTTCTCTATGAGGTAGTAAAATAAGGTTCAAATTGAACAGTTGCTGTCAACGGCCATTCTAAGCTGAATGTGCCTGCTCTCGTCAGATCGCAGCAGCAATGCAGCTTAATGCTTGGCAAGTACCAGCATGGGAGACTAGCTGGGAATCCCAAGTTCCGTTGACCTTTTTGAACCTGAAAATTGTGTTAGTTTCTCTATGAGATAGTAAAAGAAGGTTCAAATTGAACAGCTGCTGTCAACAGCCATTCTAAGCTGAATGTGCCTGCTCTGGTCAGATCGCAGCAGCAATGCAGCTTAAGGCTTTGCAAGTACCAGCATGGGAGACTGGCTGGGAATCCCAAGTTCTGTTGACATTTTTGAACCTGAAAATTGTGTTAGTTTCTCTATGAGATAGTAAAAGAAGGTTCAAATTGAACAGCTGCTGTCAACGGCCATTCTAAGCTGAATGTGCCTGCTCTCGTCAAATCGCAGCAGCAATGCAGCTTAAGGCTTGGCAAGTACCAGCATGGGAGACTGGCTGGGAATCCCAAGTTCCGTTGACCTTTTTGAACCTGAAAATTGTGTTAGTTTCTCTATGAGATAGTAAAAGAAGGTTCAAATTGAACAGCTGCTGTCAACGGCCATTCTAAGCTGAATGCGCCTGCTCTCGTCAGATCGCAGCAGCAATGCAGCTTAAGGCTTGGCAAGTACCAGCATGGGAGACTGGCTGGGAATCCCAAGTTCCATTGACTTTTTGAACCTGAAAATTGTGTTAGTTTCTCTATGAGATAGTAAAAGAAGGTTCAAATTGAACAGCTGCTGTTAACTGCCATTCTAAGCTGAATGTGCATGCTCTTGTCAGATCGCAGCAGCGTTGCAGCTTAAGGCTTGGCAAGTACCAGCATGGGAGTCTGGCTGGGAATCCCAAGTTCTGTTGACCTTTTTGAACCTGAAAATTGTGTTAGTTTCTCTATGAGATAGTAAAACAAAGTAGAAATTAGGCAGCTGCTGTCAACGGCCATTCTAAGCTGAATGTGCCTGCTCTCGTCAGATCGCAGCAGCAATGCAGCTTAAGGCTTGGCAAGTACCAGCATGGGAGACTGGCTGGGAATCCCAAGTTCCGTTGACCTTTTTGAACCTGAAAATTGTTAGTTTCTCTGTCAAAGATGGTAAAAGAAGGTTCAAATTGAACAGCTGCTGTCAACGGCCATATTAAGCTGAATGTGCCTGCTCTCGTCAGATCGCAGCAGCAATGCAGCTTAAGGTTTGGCAAGTACCAGCATAGGAGACTGGCTGGGAATCCCAAGTTCTGTTGACCTTTTTGAACCTGAAAATTGTGTTAGTTTCTCTATGAGATAGTAAAAGAAGGTTCAAATTGAACAGCTGCTGTCAACGGCCATTCTAAGCTGAATGTGCCTGCTCTCGTCAGATCGCAGCAGCAATGCAGCTTAAGGCTTGGCAAGTACCAGCATGGGAGATTGGCTGGGAATCCCAAGTTCTGTTGACCTTTTTGAACCTGAAAATTGTGTTAGTTTCTCTATGAGATAGTAAAAGAAGGTTCAAATTGAACAGCTGCTGTCAACGGCCATTCTAAGCTGAATGTGTGTGCTCTTGTCAGATCGCAGCAGCGATGCAGCTTAAGGCTTGGCAAGTACCAGCATGGGAGACTGGCTGGGAATCCCAAGTTCTGTTGACCTTTTTGAACCTGAAAATTGTGTTAGTTTCTCTATGAGATAGTAAAAGAAGGTTCAAATTGAACAGCAGCTGTCAATGGCCATTCTAAGCTGAATGTGCCTGCTCTCGTCAGATCGCAGCAGCAATGCAGCTTAAGGCTTGGCAAGTACCAGCATTGGAGTCTGGCAGGGAATCCCAAGTTCCATTGACCTTTTTGAACCTGAAAATTGTGTTAGTTTCTCTATGAGATAGTAAAAGAAGGTTCAAATTGAACAGCTGCTGTCAACGGCCATTCTAAGCTGAATGTGCATGCTCTCGTCAGATCGCAGCAGCAATGCAGCTTAAGGCTTGGCAAGTACCAGCATGGGAGACTGGCTGGGAATCCCAACTTCTGTTGACCTTTTTGAACCTGAAAATTGTGTTAGTTTCTCTATGAGATAGTAAAAGAAGGTTCAAATTGAACAGCTGCTGTCAACGGCCATTCTAAGCTGAATGTGCCTGCTCTCGTCAGATCGCAGCAGCAATGCAGCTTAAGGCTTGGCAAGTACCAGCATGGGAGACTGGCTGGGAATCCCAAGTTCCGTTGACCTTTTTGAACCTGAAAATTGTGTTAGTTTCTCTATGAGATAGTAAAAGAAGGTTCAAATTGAACAGCTGCTGTCAACGCCCATTCTAAGCTAAGGCTTGGCAAGTACCAGCATGGGAGACTGGCTGGGAATCCCAAGTTCCGTTGACCTTTTTGAACCTGAAAATTGTGTTAGTTTCTCTATGAGATAGTAAAAGAAGGTTCAAATTGAACAGCTGCTGTCAACGGCCATTCTAAGCTGAATGTGCCTGCTCTCGTCAGATCGCAGCAGCAATGCAGCTTAAGGCTTGGCAAGTACCAGCATGGGAGACTGGCTGGGAATCATAAGTTCCGTTGACCTTTTTTTAACCTGAAAATTTTGTTAGTTTCTCTATGAGATAGTAAAAGAAGGTTCAAATTGAACAGCTGCTGTCAACGGCCATTCTAAGCTGAATGCGCCTGCTCTCGTCAGATCGCAGCAGCAATGCAGCTTAAGGCTTGGCAAGTACCAGCATGGGAGACTGGCTGGGAATCCCAAGTTCCATTGACTTTTTGAACCTGAAAATTGTGTTAGTTTCTCTATGAGATAGTAAAAGAAGGTTCAAATTAAACAGCTGCTGTCAACTGCCATTCTAAGCTGAATGTGCATGCTCTTGTCAGATCGCAGCAGCGTTGCAGCTTAAGGCTTGGCAAGTACCAGCATGGGAGTCTGGCTGGGAATCCCAAGTTCTGTTGACCTTTTTGAACCTGAAAATTGTGTTAGTTTCTCTATGAGATAGTAAAACAAAGTAGAAATTAGGCAGCTGCTGTCAACGGCCATTCTAAGCTGAATGTGCCTGCTCTCGTCAGATCGCAGCAGCAATGCAGCTTAAGGCTTGGCAAGTACCAGCATGGGAGACTGGCTGGGAATCCCAAGTTCCGTTGACCTTTTTGAACCTGAAAATTGTTAGTTTCTCTGTCAAAGATGGTAAAAGAAGGTTCAAATTGAACAGCTGCTGTCAACGGCCATATTAAGCTGAATGTGCCTGCTCTCGTCAGATCGCAGCAGCAATGCAGCTTAAGGTTTGGCAAGTACCAGCATGGGAGACTGGCTGGGAATCCCAAGTTCTGTTGACCTTTTTGAACCTGAAAATTGTGTTAGTTTCTCTATGAGATAGTAAAAGAAGGTTCAAATTGAACAGCTGCTGTCAACGGCCATTCTAAGCTGAATGTGCCTGCTCTCGTCAGATTGCAGCAGCAATGCAGCTTAAGGCTTGGCAAGTACCAGCATGGGAGACTGGCTGGGAATCCCAAGTTCTGTTGACCTTTTTGAACCTGAAAATTGTGTTAGTTTCTCTATGAGATAGTAAAAGAAGGTTCAAATTGAACAGCTGCTGTCAACGGCCATTCTAAGCTGAATGTGTGTGCTCTTGTCAGATCGCAGCAGCGATGCAGCTTAAGGCTTGGCAAGTACCAGCATGGGAGACTGGCTGGGAATCCCAAGTTCTGTTGACCTTTTTGAACCTGAAAATTGTGTTAGTTTCTCTATGAGATAGTAAAAGAAGGTTCAAATTGAACAGCAGCTGTCAATGGCCATTCTAAGCTGAATGTGCCTGCTCTCGTCAGATCGCAGCAGCAATGCAGCTTAAGGCTTGGCAAGTACCAGCATGGGAGTCTGGCAGGGAATCCCAAGTTCCATTGACCTTTTTGAACCTGAAAATTGTGTTAGTTTCTCTATGAGATAGTAAAAGAAGGTTCAAATTGAACAGCTGCTGTCAACGGCCATTCTAAGCTGAATGTGCCTGCTCTCGTCAGATCGCAGCAGCAATGCAGCTTAAGGCTTGGCAAGTACCAGCATGGGAGACTGGCTGGGAATCCCAACTTCTGTTGACCTTTTTGAACCTGAAAATTGTGTTAGTTTCTCTATGAGATAGTAAAAGAAGGTTCAAATTGAACAGCTGCTGTCAACGGCCATTCTAAGCTGAATGTGCCTGCTCTCGTCAGATCGCAGCAGCAATGCAGCTTAAGGCTTGGCAAGTACCAGCATGGGAGACTGGCTGGGAATCCCAAGTTCCGTTGACCTTTTTGAACCTGAAAATTGTGTTAGTTTCTCTATGAGATAGTAAAAGAAGGTTCAAATTGAACAGCTGCTGTCAACGCCCATTCTAAGCTAAGGCTTGGCAAGTACCAGCATGGGAGACTGGCTGGGAATCCCAAGTTCCGTTGACCTTTTTGAACCTGAAAATTGTGTTAGTTTCTCTATGAGATAGTAAAAGAAGGTTCAAATTGAACAGCTGCTGTCAACGGCCATTCTAAGCTGAATGTGCCTGCTCTCGTCAGATCGCAGCAGCAATGCAGCTTAAGGCTTGGCAAGTACCAGCATGGGAGACTGGCTGGGAATCATAAGTTCCGTTGACCTTTTTTTAACCTGAAAATTTTGTTAGTTTCTCTATGAGATAGTAAAAGAAGGTTCAAATTGAACAGCTGCTGTCAACGGCCATTCTAAGCTGAATGTGCCTGCTCTCGTCAGATCGCAGCAGCAATGCAGCTTAAGGCTTGGCAAGTACCAGCATGGGAGACTGGCTGGGAATCCCAAGTTTCATTGACTTTTTGAACCTGAAAATTGTGTTAGTTTCTCTATGAGATAGTAAAAGAAGGTTCAAATTGAACAGCTGCTGTCAACTGCCATTCTAAGCTGAATGTGCATGCTCTTGTCAGATCGCAGCAGCGTTGCAGCTTAAGGCTTGGCAAGTACCAGCATGGGAGTCTGGCTGGGAATCCCAAGTTCTGTTGACCTTTTTGAACCTGAAAATTGTGTTAGTTTCTCTATGAGATAGTAAAAGAAGGTTCAAATTGAACAGCTGCTGTCAACGGCCATTCTAAGCTGAATGTGTGTGCTCTTGTCAGATCACAGCAGCGATGCAGCTTAAGGCTTGGCAAGTACCAGCATGGGAGACTGGCTGGGAATCCCAAGTTCTGTTGACCTTTTTGAACCTGAAAATTGTGTTAGTTTCTCTATGAGATAGTAAAAGAAGGTTCAAATTGAACAGCAGCTGTCAATGGCCATTCTAAGCTGAATGTGCCTGCTCTCGTCAGATCGCAGCAGCAATGCAGCTTAAGGCTTGGCAAGTACCAGCATGGGAGTCTGGCAGGGAATCCCAAGTTCCATTGACCTTTTTGAACCTGAAAATTGTGTTAGTTTCTCTATGAGATAGTAAAAGAAGGTTCAAATTGAACAGCTGCTGTCAACGGCCATTCTAAGCTGAATGTGCCTGCTCTCGTCAGATCGCAGCAGCAATGCAGCTTAAGGCTTGGCAAGTACCAGCATGGGAGACTGGCTGGGAATCCCAACTTCTGTTGACCTTTTTGAACCTGAAAATTGTGTTAGTTTCTCTATGAGATAGTAAAAGAAGGTTCAAATTGAACAGCTGCTGTCAACGGCCATTCTAAGCTGAATGTGCCTGCTCTCGTCAGATCGCAACAGCAATGCAGCTTAAGGCTTGGCAAGTACCAGCATGGGAGACTGGCTGGGAATCCCAAGTTCCGTTGACCTTTTTGAACCTGAAAATTGTGTTAGTTTCTCTATGAGATAGTAAAAGAAGGTTCAAATTGAACAGCTGCTGTCAACGCCCATTCTAAGCTAAGGCTTGGCAAGTACCAGCATGGGAGACTGGCTGGGAATCCCAAGTTCCGTTGACCTTTTTGAACCTGAAAATTGTGTTAGTTTCTCTATGAGATAGTAAAAGAAGGTTCAAATTGAACAGCTGCTGTCAACGGCCATTCTAAGCTGAATGTGCCTGCTCTCGTCAGATCGCAGCAGCAATGCAGCTTAAGGCTTGGCAAGTACAAGCATGGGAGACTGGCTGGGAATCATAAGTTCCGTTGACCTTTTTTTAACCTGAAAATTTTGTTGGTTTCTCTATGAGATAGTAAAAGAAGGTTCAAATTGAACAGCTGCTGTCAACGGCCATTCTAAGCTGAATGCGCCTGCTCTCGTCAGATCGCAGCAGCAATGCAGCTTAAGGCTTGGCAAGTACCAGCATGGGAGACTGGCTGGGAATCCCAAGTTCCATTGACTTTTTGAACCTGAAAATTGTGTTAGTTTCTCTATGAGATAGTAAAAGAAGGTTCAAATTGAACAGCTGCTGTCAACTGCCATTCTAAGCTGAATGTGCATGCTCTTGTCAGATCGCAGCAGCGTTGCAGCTTAAAACTTGGCAAGTACCAGCATGGGAGTCTGGCTGGGAATCCCAAGTTCTGTTGACCTTTTTGAACCTGAAAATTGTGTTAGTTTCTCTATGAGATAGTAAAACAAAGTAGAAATTAGGCAGCTGCTGTCAACGGCCATTCTAAGCTGAATGTGCCTGCTCTCGTCAGATCGCAGCAGCAATGCAGCTTAAGGCTTGGCAAGTACCAGCATGGGAGACTGGCTGGGAATCCCAAGTTCCGTTGACCTTTTTGAACCTGAAAATTGTTAGTTTCTCTGTCAAAGATGGTAAAAGAAGGTTCAAATTGAACAGCTGCTGTCAACGGCCATATTAAGCTGAATGTGCCTGCTCTCGTCAGATCGCAGCAGCAATGCAGCTTAAGGTTTGGCAAGTACCAGCATGGGAGACTGGCTGGGAATCCCAAGTTCTGTTGACCTTTTTGAACCTGAAAAATGTGTTAGTTTCTCTATGAGATAGTAAAAGAAGGTTCAAATTGAACAGCTGCTGTCAACGGCCATTCTAAGCTGAATGTGTGTGCTCTTGTCAGATCGCAGCAGCGATGCAGCTTAAGGCTTGGCAAGTACCAGCATGGGAGACTGGCTGGGAATCCCAAGTTCTGTTGACCTTTTTGAACCTGAAAATTGTGTTAGTTTCTCTATGAGATAGTAAAAGAAGGTTCAAATTGAACAGCTGCTGTCAATGGCCATTCTAAGCTGAATGTGCCTGCTCTCGTCAGATCGCAGCAGCAATGCAGCTTAAGGCTTGGCAAGTACCAGCATGGGAGTCTGGCAGGGAATCCCAAGTTCCATTGACCTTTTTGAACCTGAAAATTGTGTTAGTTTCTCTATGAGATAGTAAAAGAAGGTTCAAATTGAACAGCTGCTGTCAACGGCCATTCTAAGCTGAATGTGCCTGCTCTCGTCAGATCGCAGCAGCAATGCAGCTTAAGGCTTGGCAAGTACCAGCATGGGAGACTGGCTGGGAATCCCAAGTTCTGTTGACCTTTTTGAACCTGAAAATTGTGTTAGTTTCTCTATGAGATAGTAAAAGAAGGTTCAAAATGAACAGCTGCTGTCAACGGCCATTCTAAGCTGAATGTGCCTGCTCTCGTCAGATCGCAGCAGCAATGCAGCTTAAGGCTTGGCAAGTACCAGCATGGGAGACTGGCTGGGAATCCCAAGTTCCGTTGACCTTTTTGAACCTGAAAATTGTGTTAGTTTCTTTATGAGATAGTAAAAGAAGGTTCAAATTGAACAGCTGCTGTCAACGCCCATTCTAAGCTAAGGCTTGGCAAGTACCAGCATGGGAGACTGGCTGGGAATCCCAAGTTCCGTTGACCTTTTTGAACCTGAAAATTGTTAGTTTCTCTGTCAAAGATGGTAAAAGAAGGTTCAAATTGAACAGCTGCTGTCAACGGCCATTCTAAGCTGAATGTGCCTGCTCTCGTCAGATCGCAGCAGCAATGCAGCTTAAGGCTTGGCAAGTACCAGCATGGGAGACTGGCTGCGAATCCCAAGTTCCGTTGACCTTTTTGAACCTGAAAATTGTGTTAGTTTCTCTATGAGATTGTAAAAGAAGGTTCAAATTGAACAGCTGCTGTCAACGGCCATTCTAAACTGAATGTGCGTGCTCTTGTCAAATCGCAGCAGCGATGCAGCTTAAGGCTTAGCAAGTACCAGCATGGGAAACTGGCTGGGAATCCCAAGTTCTGTTGACATTTTTGAACCTGAAAATTGTGTTAGTTTCTCTATGAGATAGTAAAAGAAGGTTCAAATTGAACAGCTGCTGTCAATGGCCATTCTAAGCTGAATGTGCCTGCTCTCGTCAGATCGCAGCAGCAATGCAGCTTAAGGCTTGGCAAGTACCAGCATGGGAGACTAGCTGGGAATCCCAAGTTCCGTTGACCTTTTTGAACCTGAAAATTGTGTTAGTTTCTCTATGAGATAGTAAAAGAAGGTTAAAATTGAACAGCTGCTGTCAACAGCCATTCAAAGCTGAATGTGCATGCTCTGGTCAGATCGCAGCAGCAATGCAGCTTAAGGCTTTGCAAGTACCAGCATGGGAGACTGGCTGGGAATCCCAAGTTCTGTTGACATTTTTGAACCTGAAAATTGTGTTAGTTTCTCTATGAGATAGTAAAAGAAGGTTCAAATTGAACAGCTGCTGTCAACAGCCATTCAAAGCTGAATGTGCATGCTCTGGTCAGATCGCAGCAGCAATGCAGCTTAAGGCTTTGCAAGTACCAGCATGGGAGACTGGCTGGGAATCCCAACTTCTGTTGACCTTTTTGAACCTGAAAATTGTGTTAGTTTCTCTATGAGATAGTAAAAGAAGGTTCAAATTGAACAGCTGCTGTCAACGGCCATTCTAAGCTGAATGTGCCTGCTCTCGTCAGATCGCAGCAGCAATGCAGCTTAAGGCTTGGCAAGTACCAGCATGGGAGACTGGCTGGGAATCCCAAGTTCCGTTGACCTTTTTGAACCTGAAAATTGTGTTAGTTTCTTTATGAGATAGTAAAAGAAGGTTCAAATTGAACAGCTGCTGTCAACGCCCATTCTAAGCTAAGGCTTGGCAAGTACCAGCATGGGAGACTGGCTGGGAATCCCAAGTTCCGTTGACCTTTTTGAACCTGAAAATTGTTAGTTTCTCTGTCAAAGATGGTAAAAGAAGGTTCAAATTGAACAGCTGCTGTCAACGGCCATTCTAAGCTGAATGTGCCTGCTCTCGTCAGATCGCAGCAGCAATGCAGTTTAAGGCTTGGCAAGTACCAGCATGGGAGACTGGCTGCGAATCCCAAGTTCCGTTGACCTTTTTGAACCTGAAAATTGTGTTAGTTTCTCTATGAGATTGTAAAAGAAGGTTCAAATTGAACAGCTGCTGTCAACGGCCATTCTAAACTGAATGTGCGTGCTCTTGTCAAATCGCAGCAGCGATGCAGCTTAAGGCTTAGCAAGTACCAGCATGGGAAACTGGCTGGGAATCCCAAGTTCTGTTGACATTTTTGAACCTGAAAATTGTGTTAGTTTCTCTATGAGATAGTAAAAGAAGGTTCAAATTGAACAGCTGCTGTCAATGGCCATTCTAAGCTGAATGTGCCTGCTCTCGTCAGATCGCAGCAGCAATGCAGCTTAAGGCTTGGCAAGTACCAGCATGGGAGACTAGCTGGGAATCCCAAGTTCCGTTGACCTTTTTGAACCTGAAAATTGTGTTAGTTTCTCTATGAGATAGTAAAAGAAGGTTCAAATTGAACAGCTGCTGTCAACAGCCATTCAAAGCTGAATGTGCATGCTCTGGTCAGATCGCAGCAGCAATGCAGCTTAAGGCTTTGCAAGTACCAGCATGGGAGACTGGCTGGGAATCCCAAGTTCTGTTGACATTTTTGAACCTGAAAATTGTGTTAGTTTCTCTATGAGATAGTAAAAGAAGGTTCAAATTGAACAACTGCTGTCAACGGCCATTCTACTAAGCTTAATGTGCCTGTTCTCTTCAGATCGCAGCAGCAATGCAGCTTAAGGCTTGGCAAGTACCAGCATGGGAGACTGGCTGGGAATCCCAAGTTCCGTTGACCTTTTTGAACCTGAAAATTGTGTTAGTTTCTCTATGAGATAGTAAAAGAAGGTTCAAATTGAACAGCTGCTGTCAACGGCCATTCTAAGCTGAATGTGCCTGCTCTCGTCAGATCGCAGCAGCAATGCAGCTTAAGGCTTGGCAAGTACCAGCATGGGAGACTGGCTGGGAATCCTAAGTTCTGTTGACCTTTTTGAACCTGAAAATTGTGTTAGTTTCTCTATGAGGTAGTAAAATAAGGTTCAAATTGAACAGTTGCTGTCAACGGCCATTCTAAGCTGAATGTGCCTGCTCTCGTCAGATCGCAGCAGCAATGCAGCTTAATGCTTGGCAAGTACCAGCATGGGAGACTAGTTGGGAATCCCAAGTTCCGTTGACCTTTTTGAACCTGAAAATTGTGTTAGTTTCTCTATGAGATAGTAAAAGAAGGTTCAAATTGAACAGCTGCTGTCAACAGCCATTCTAAGCTGAATGTGCCTGCTCTGGTCAGATCGCAGCAGCAATGCAGCTTAAGGCTTTGCAAGTACCAGCATGGGAGACTGGCTGGGAATCCCAAGTTCTGTTGACATTTTTGAACCTGAAAATTGTGTTAGTTTCTCTATGAGATAGTAAAAGAAGGTTCAAATTGAACAGCTGCTGTCAACGGCCATTCTAAGCTGAATGCGCCTGCTCTCGTCAGATCGCAGCAGCAATGCAGCTTAAGGCTTGGCAAGTACCAGCATGGGAGACTGGCTGGGAATCCCAAGTTCCATTGACTTTTTGAACCTGAAAATTGTGTTAGTTTCTCTATGAGATAGTAAAAGAAGGTTCAAATTGAACAGCTGCTGTTAACTGCCATTCTAAGCTGAATGTGCATGCTCTTGTCAGATCGCAGCAGCGTTGCAGCTTAAGGCTTGGCAAGTACCAGCATGGGAGTCTGGCTGGGAATCCCAAGTTCTGTTGACCTTTTTGAACCTGAAAATTGTGTTAGTTTCTCTATGAGATAGTAAAACAAAGTAGAAATTAGGCAGCTGCTGTCAACGGCCATTCTAAGCTGAATGTGCCTGCTCTCGTCAGATCGCAGCAGCAATGCAGCTTAAGGCTTGGCAAGTACCAGCATGGGAGACTGGCTGGGAATCCCAAGTTCCGTTGACCTTTTTGAACCTGAAAATTGTTAGTTTCTCTGTCAAAGATGGTAAAAGAAGGTTCAAATTGAACAGCTGCTGTCAACGGCCATATTAAGCTGAATGTGCCTGCTCTCGTCAGATCGCAGCAGCAATGCAGCTTAAGGTTTGGCAAGTACCAGCATAGGAGACTGGCTGGGAATCCCAAGTTCTGTTGACCTTTTTGAACCTGAAAATTGTGTTAGTTTCTCTATGAGATAGTAAAAGAAGGTTCAAATTGAACAGCTGCTGTCAACGGCCATTCTAAGCTGAATGTGCCTGCTCTCGTCAGATCGCAGCAGCAATGCAGCTTAAGGCTTGGCAAGTACCAGCATGGGAGACTGGCTGGGAATCCCAAGTTCTGTTGACCTTTTTGAACCTGAAAATTGTGTTAGTTTCTCTATGAGATAGTAAAAGAAGGTTCAAATTGAACAGCTGCTGTCAACGGCCATTCTAAGCTGAATGTGTGTGCTCTTGTCAGATCGCAGCAGCGATGCAGCTTAAGGCTTGGCAAGTACCAGCATGGGAGACTGGCTGGGAATGCCAAGTTCTGTTGACCTTTTTGAACCTGAAAATTGTGTTAGTTTCTCTATGAGATAGTAAAAGAAGGTTCAAATTGAACAGCAGCTGTCAATGGCCATTCTAAGCTGAATGTGCCTGCTCTCGTCAGATCGCAGCAGCAATGCAGCTTAAGGCTTGGCAAGTACCAGCATGGGAGTCTGGCAGGGAATCCCAAGTTCCATTGACCTTTTTGAACCTGAAAATTGTGTTAGTTTCTCTATGAGATAGTAAAAGAAGGTTCAAATTGAACAGCAGCTGTCAATGGCCATTCTAAGCTGAATGTGCATGCTCTCGTCAGATCGCAGCAGCAATGCAGCTTAAGGCTTGGCAAGTACCAGCATGGGAGACTGGCTGGGAATCCCAACTTCTGTTGACCTTTTTGAACCTGAAAATTGTGTTAGTTTCTCTATGAGATAGTAAAAGAAGGTTCAAATTGAACAGCTGCTGTCAACGGCCATTCTAAGCTAAGGCTTGGCAAGTACCAGCATGGGAGACTGGCTGGGAATCCCAAGTTCCGTTGACCTTTTTGAACCTGAAAATTGTGTTAGTTTCTCTATGAGATAGTAAAAGAAGGTTCAAATTGAACAGCTGCTGTCAACGGCCATTCTAAGCTGAATGTGCCTGCTCTCGTCAGATCGCAGCAGCAATGCAGCTTAAGGCTTGGCAAGTACCAGCATGGGAGACTGGCTGGGAATCATAAGTTCCGTTGACCTTTTTTTAACCTGAAAATTTTGTTAGTTTCTCTATGAGATAGTAAAAGAAGGTTCAAATTGAACAGCTGCTGTCAACGGCCATTCTAAGCTGAATGCGCCTGCTCTCGTCAGATCGCAGCAGCAATGCAGCTTAAGGCTTGGCAAGTACCAGCATGGGAGACTGGCTGGGAATCCCAAGTTCCATTGACTTTTTGAACCTGAAAATTGTGTTAGTTTCTCTATGAGATAGTAAAAGAAGGTTCAAATTAAACAGCTGCTGTCAACTGCCATTCTAAGCTGAATGTGCATGCTCTTGTCAGATCGCAGCAGCGTTGCAGCTTAAGGCTTGGCAAGTACCAGCATGGGAGTCTGGCTGGGAATCCCAAGTTCTGTTGACCTTTTTGAACCTGAAAATTGTGTTAGTTTCTCTATGAGATAGTAAAACAAAGTAGAAATTAGGCAGCTGCTGTCAACGGCCATTCTAAGCTGAATGTGCCTGCTCTCGTCAGATCGCAGCAGCAATGCAGCTTAAGGCTTGGCAAGTACCAGCATGGGAGACTGGCTGGGAATCCCAAGTTCCGTTGACCTTTTTGAACCTGAAAATTGTTAGTTTCTCTGTCAAAGATGGTAAAAGAAGGTTCAAATTGAACAGCTGCTGTCAACGGCCATATTAAGCTGAATGTGCCTGCTCTCGTCAGATCGCAGCAGCAATGCAGCTTAAGGTTTGGCAAGTACCAGCATGGGAGACTGGCTGGGAATCCCAAGTTCTGTTGACCTTTTTGAACCTGAAAATTGTGTTAGTTTCTCTATGAGATAGTAAAAGAAGGTTCAAATTGAACAGCTGCTGTCAACGGCCATTCTAAGCTGAATGTGCCTGCTCTTGTCAGATTGCAGCAGCAATGCAGCTTAAGGCTTGGCAAGTACCAGCATGGGAGACTGGCTGGGAATCCCAAGTTCTGTTGACCTTTTTGAACCTGAAAATTGTGTTAGTTTCTCTATGAGATAGTAAAAGAAGGTTCAAATTGAACAGCTGCTGTCAACGGCCATTCTAAGCTGAATGTGTGTGCTCTTGTCAGATCACAGCAGCGATGCAGCTTAAGGCTTGGCAAGTACCAGCATGGGAGACTGGCTGGGAATCCCAAGTTCTGTTGACCTTTTTGAACCTGAAAATTGTGTTAGTTTCTCTATGAGATAGTAAAAGAAGGTTCAAATTGAACAGCAGCTGTCAATGGCCATTCTAAGCTGAATGTGCCTGCTCTCGTCAGATCGCAGCAGCAATGCAGCTTAAGGCTTGGCAAGTACCAGCATGGGAGTCTGGCAGGGAATCCCAAGTTCCATTGACCTTTTTGAACCTGAAAATTGTGTTAGTTTCTCTATGAGATAGTAAAAGAAGGTTCAAATTGAACAGCTGCTGTCAACGGCCATTCTAAGCTGAATGTGCCTGCTCTCGTCAGATCGCAGCAGCAATGCAGCTTAAGGCTTGGCAAGTACCAGCATGGGAGACTGGCTGGGAATCCCAAGTTCCGTTGACCTTTTTGAACCTGAAAATTGTGTTAGTTTCTCTATGAGATAGTAAAAGAAGGTTCAAATTGAACAGCTGCTGTCAACGCCCATTCTAAGCTAAGGCTTGGCAAGTACCAGCATGGGAGACTGGCTGGGAATCCCAAGTTCCGTTGACCTTTTTGAACCTGAAAATTGTGTTAGTTTCTCTATGAGATAGTAAAAGAAGGTTCAAATTGAACAGCTGCTGTCAACGGCCATTCTAAGCTCAATGTGCCTGCTCTCGTCAGATCGCAGCAGCAATGCAGCTTAAGGCTTGGCAAGTACCAGCATGGGAGACTGGCTGGGAATCATAAGTTCCGTTGACCTTTTTTTAACCTGAAAATTTTGTTAGTTTCTCTATGAGATAGTAAAAGAAGGTTCAAATTGAACAGCTGCTGTCAACGGCCATTCTAAGCTAAGGCTTGGCAAGTACCAGCATGGGAGACTGGCTGGGAATCCCAAGTTCCGTTGACCTTTTTGAACCTGAAAATTGTGTTAGTTTCTCTATGAGATAGTAAAAGAAGGTTCAAATTGAACAGCTGCTGTCAACGGCCATTCTAAGCTCAATGTGCCTGCTCTCGTCAGATCGCAGCAGCAATGCAGCTTAAGGCTTGGCAAGTACCAGCATGGGAGACTGGCTGGGAATCATAAGTTCCGTTGACCTTTTTTTAACCTGAAAATTTTGTTAGTTTCTCTATGAGATAGTAAAAGAAGGTTCAAATTGAACAGCTGCTGTCAACGGCCATTCTAAGCTGAATGTGCCTGCTCTCGTCAGATCGCAGCAGCAATGCAGCTTAAGGCTTGGCAAGTACCAGCATGGGAGACTGGCTGGGAATCCCAAGTTCCATTGACTTTTTGAACCTGAAAATTGTGTTAGTTTCTCTATGAGATAGTAAAAGAAGGTTCAAATTGAACAGCTGCTGTCAACTGCCATTCTAAGCTGAATGTGCATGCTCTTGTCAGATCGCAGCAGCGTTGCAGCTTAAGGCTTGGCAAGTACCAGCATGGGAGTCTGGCTGGGAATCCCAAGTTCTGTTGACCTTTTTGAACCTGAAAATTGTGTTAGTTTCTCTATGAGATAGTAAAAGAAGGTTCAAATTGAACAGCTGCTGTCAACGGCCATTCTAAGCTGAATGTGTGTGCTCTTGTCAGATCACAGCAGCGATGCAGCTTAAGGCTTGGCAAGTACCAGCATGGGAGACTGGCTGGGAATCCCAAGTTCTGTTGACCTTTTTGAACCTGAAAATTGTGTTAGTTTCTCTATGAGATAGTAAAAGAAGGTTCAAATTGAACAGCAGCTGTCAATGGCCATTCTAAGCTGAATGTGCCTGCTCTCGTCAGATCGCAGCAGCAATGCAGCTTAAGGCTTGGCAAGTACCAGCATGGGAGTCTGGCAGGGAATCCCAAGTTCCATTGACCTTTTTGAACCTGAAAATTGTGTTAGTTTCTCTATGAGATAGTAAAAGAAGGTTCAAATTGAACAGCTGCTGTCAACGGCCATTCTAAGCTGAATGTGCCTGCTCTAGTCAGATCGCAGCAGCAATGCAGCTTAAGGCTTGGCAAGTACCAGCATGGGAGACTGGCTGGGAATCCCAACTTCTGTTGACCTTTTTGAACCTGAAAATTGTGTTAGTTTCTCTATGAGATAGTAAAAGAAGGTTCAAATTGAACAGCTGCTGTCAACGGCCATTCTAAGCTGAATGTGCCTGCTCTCGTCAGATCGCAACAGCAATGCAGCTTAAGGCTTGGCAAGTACCAGCATGGGAGACTGGCTGGGAATCCCAAGTTCCGTTGACCTTTTTGAACCTGAAAATTGTGTTAGTTTCTCTATGAGATAGTAAAAGAAGGTTCAAATTGAACAGCTGCTGTCAACGCCCATTCTAAGCTAAGGCTTGGCAAGTACCAGCATGGGAGACTGGCTGGGAATCCCAAGTTCCGTTGACCTTTTTGAACCTGAAAATTGTGTTAGTTTCTCTATGAGATAGTAAAAGAAGGTTCAAATTGAACAGCTGCTGTCAACGGCCATTCTAAGCTGAATGTGCCTGCTCTCGTCAGATCGCAGCAGCAATGCAGCTTAAGGCTTGGCAAGTACAAGCATGGGAGACTGGCTGGGAATCATAAGTTCCGTTGACCTTTTTTTAACCTGAAAATTTTGTTGGTTTCTCTATGAGATAGTAAAAGAAGGTTCAAATTGAACAGCTGCTGTCAACGGCCATTCTAAGCTGAATGCGCCTGCTCTCGTCAGATCGCAGCAGCAATGCAGCTTAAGGCTTGGCAAGTACCAGCATGGGAGACTGGCTGGGAATCCCAAGTTCCATTGACTTTTTGAACCTGAAAATTGTGTTAGTTTCTCTATGAGATAGTAAAAGAAGGTTCAAATTGAACAGCTGCTGTCAACTGCCATTCTAAGCTGAATGTGCATGCTCTTGTCAGATCGCAGCAGCGTTGCAGCTTAAAACTTGGCAAGTACCAGCATGGGAGTCTTGCTGGGAATCCCAAGTTCTGTTGACCTTTTTGAACCTGAAAATTGTGTTAGTTTCTCTATGAGATAGTAAAACAAAGTAGAAATTAGGCAGCTGCTGTCAACGGCCATTCTAAGCTGAATGTGCCTGCTCTCGTCAGATCGCAGCAGCAATGCAGCTTAAGGCTTGGCAAGTACCAGCATGGGAGACTGGCTGGGAATCCCAAGTTCCGTTGACCTTTTTGAACCTGAAAATTGTTAGTTTCTCTGTCAAAGATGGTAAAAGAAGGTTCAAATTGAACAGCTGCTGTCAACGGCCATATTAAGCTGAATGTGCCTGCTCTCGTCAGATCGCAGCAGCAATGCAGCTTAAGGTTTGGCAAGTACCAGCATGGGAGACTGGCTGGGAATCCCAAGTTCTGTTGACCTTTTTGAACCTGAAAATTGTGTTAGTTTCTCTATGAGATAGTAAAAGAAGGTTCAAATTGAACAGCTGCTGTCAACGGCCATTCTAAGCTGAATGTGCCTGCTCTCGTCAGATCGCAGCAGCAATGCAGCTTAAGGCTTGGCAAGTACCAGCATGGGAGACTGGCTGGGAATCCCAAGTTCTGTTGACCTTTTTGAACCTGAAAATTGTGTTAGTTTCTCTATGAGATAGTAAAAGAAGGTTCAAATTGAACAGCTGCTGTCAACGGCCATTCTAAGCTGAATGTGTGTGCTCTTGTCAGATCGCAGCAGCGATGCAGCTTAAGGCTTGGCAAGTACCAGCATGGGAGACTGGCTGGGAATCCCAAGTTCTGTTGACCTTTTTGAACCTGAAAATTGTGTTAGTTTCTCTATGAGATAGTAAAAGAAGGTTCAAATTGAACAGCTGCTGTCAATGGCCATTCTAAGCTGAATGTGCCTGCTCTCGTCAGATCGCAGCAGCAATGCAGCTTAAGGCTTGGCAAGTACCAGCATGGGAGTCTGGCAGGGAATCCCAAGTTCCATTGACCTTTTTGAACCTGAAAATTGTGTTAGTTTCTCTATGAGATAGTAAAAGAAGGTTCAAATTGAACAGCTGCTGTCAACGGCCATTCTAAGCTGAATGTGCCTGCTCTCGTCAGATCGCAGCAGCAATGCAGCTTAAGGCTTGGCAAGTACCAGCATGGGAGACTGGCTGGGAATCCCAACTTCTGTTGACCTTTTTGAACCTGAAAATTGTGTTAGTTTCTCTATGAGATAGTAAAAGAAGGTTCAAATTGAACAGCTGCTGTCAACGGCCATTCTAAGCTGAATGTGCCTGCTCTCGTCAGATCGCAGCAGCAATGCAGCTTAAGGCTTGGCAAGTACCAGCATGGGAGACTGGCTGGGAATCCCAAGTTCCGTTGACCTTTTTGAACCTGAAAATTGTGTTAGTTTCTTTATGAGATAGTAAAAGAAGGTTCAAATTGAACAGCTGCTGTCAACGCCCATTCTAAGCTAAGGCTTGGCAAGTACCAGCATGGGAGACTGGCTGGGAATCCCAAGTTCCGTTGACCTTTTTGAACCTGAAAATTGTGTTAGTTTCTCTATGAGATAGTAAAAGAAGGTTCAAATTGAACAGCTGCTGTCAACGGCCATTCTAAGCTGAATGTGCCTGTTCTCGTCAGATCGCAGCAGCAATGCAGCTTAAGGCTTGGCAAGTACCAGCATGGGAGACTGGCTGGGAATCATAAGTTCCGTTGACCTTTTTTTAACCTGAAAATTTTGTTAGTTTCTCTATGAGATAGTAAAAGAAGGTTCAAATTGAACAGCTGCTGTCAACGGCCATTCTAAGCTGAATGCGCCTGCTCTCGTCAGATCGCAGCAGCAATGCAGCTTAAGGCTTGGCAAGTACCAGCATGGGAGACTGGCTGGGAATCCCAAGTTCCATTGACTTTTTGAACCTGAAAATTGTGTTAGTTTCTCTATGAGATAGTAAAAGAAGGTTCAAATTGAACAGCTGCTGTCAACTGCCATTCTAAGCTGAATGTGCATGCTCTTGTCAGATCGCAGCAGCGTTGCAGCTTAAGGCTTGGCAAGTACCAGCATGGGAGTCTGGCTGGGAATCCCAAGTTCTGTTGACCTTTTTGAACCTGAAAATTGTGTTAGTTTCTCTATGAGATAGTAAAACAAAGTAGAAATTAGGCAGCTGCTGTCAACGGCCATTCTAAGCTGAATGTGCCTGCTCTCTTCAGATCGCAGCAGCAATGCAGCTTAAGGCTTGGCAAGTACCAGCATGGGAGACTGGCTGGGAATCCCAAGTTCCGTTGACCTTTTTGAACCTGAAAATTGTTAGTTTCTCTGTCAAAGATGGTAAAAGAAGGTTCAAATTGAACAGCTGCTGTCAACGGCCATATTAAGCTGAATGTGCCTGCTCTCATCAGATCGCAGCAGCAATGCAGCTTAAGGTTTGGCAAGTACCAGCATGGGAGACTGGCTGGGAATCCCAAGTTCTGTTGACCTTTTTGAACCTGAAAATTGTGTTAGTTTCTCTATGAGATAGTAAAAGAAGGTTCAAATTGAACAGCTGCTGTCAACGGCCATTCTAAGCTGAATGTGCCTGCTCTCGTCAGATCGCAGCAGCAATGCAGCTTAAGGCTTGGCAAGTACCAGCATGGGAGACTGGCTGGGAATCCCAAGTTCTGTTGACCTTTTTGAACCTAAAAATTGTGTTAGTTTCTCTATGAGATAGTAAAAGAAGGTTCAAATTGAACAGCTGCTGTCAACGGCAATTCTAAGCTGAATGTGTGTGCTCTTGTCAGATCGCAGCAGCGATGCAGCTTAAGGCTTGGCAAGTACCAGCATGGGAGACTGGCTGGGAATCCCAAGTTCTGTTGACCTTTTTGAACCTGAAAATTGTGTTAGTTTCTCTATGAGATAGTAAAAGAAGGTTCAAATTGAACAGCTGCTGTCAATGGCCATTCTAAGCTGAATGTGCCTGCTCTCGTCAGATCGCAGCAGCAATGCAGCTTAAGGCTAGGCAAGTACCAGCATGGGAGTCTGGCAGGGAATCCCAAGTTCCATTGACCTTTTTGAACCTGAAAATTGTGTTAGTTTCTCTATGAGATAGTAAAAGAAGGTTCAAATTGAACAGCTGCTGTCAACGGCCATTCTAAGCTGAATGTGCCTGCTCTCGTCAGATCGCAGCAGCAATGCAGCTTAAGGCTTGGCAAGTACCAGCATGGGAGACTGGCTGGGAATCCCAACTTCTGTTGTCCTTTTTGAACCTGAAAATTGTGTTAGTTTCTCTATGAGATAGTAAAAGAAGGTTCAAATTGAACAGCTGCTGTCAACGGCCATTCTAAGCTGAATGTGCCTGCTCTCGTCAGATCGCAGCAGCAATGCAGCTTAAGGCTTGGCAAGTACCAGCATGGGAGACTGGCTGGGAATCCCAAGTTCCGTTGACCTTTTTGAACCTGAAAATTGTGTTAGTTTCTCTATGAGATAGTAAAAGAAGGTTCAAATTGAACAGCTGCTGTCAACGCCCATTCTAAGCTAAGGCTTGGCAAGTACCAGCATGGGAGACTGGCTGGGAATCCCAAGTTCCGTTGACCTTTTTGAACCTGAAAATTGTGTTAGTTTCTCTATGAGATAGTAAAAGAAGGTTCAAATTGAACAGCTGCTGTCAACGGCCATTCTAAGCTGAATGTGCCTGCTCTCGTCAGATCGCAGCAGCAATGCAGCTTAAGGCTTGGCAAGTACCAGCATGGGAGACTGGCTGGGAATCATAAGTTCCGTTGACCTTTTTTTAACCTGAAAATTTTGTTAGTTTCTCTATGAGATAGTAAAAGAAGGTTCAAATTGAACAGCTGCTGTCAACGGCCATTCTAAGCTGAATGCGCCTGCTCTCGTCAGATCGCAGCAGCAATGCAGCTTAAGGCTTGGCAAGTACCAGCATGGGAGACTGGCTGGGAATCCCAAGTTCCATTGACTTTTTGAACCTGAAAATTGTGTTAGTTTCTCTATGAGATAGTAAAAGAAGGTTCAAATTGAACAGCTGCTGTCAACTGCCATTCTAAGCTGAATGTGCATGCTCTTGTCAGATCGCAGCAGCGTTGCAGCTTAAGGCTTGGCAAGTACCAGCATGGGAGTCTGGCTGGGAATCCCAAGTTCTGTTGACCTTTTTGAACCTGAAAATTGTGTTAGTTTCTCTATGAGATAGTAAAACAAAGTAGAAATTAGGCAGCTGCTGTCAACGGCCATTCTAAGCTGAATGTGCCTGCTCTCGTCAGATCGCAGCAGCAATGCAGCTTAAGGCTTGGCAAGTACCAGCATGGGAGACTGGCTGGGAATCCCAAGTTCCGTTGACCTTTTTGAACCTGAAAATTGTTAGTTTCTCTGTCAAAGATGGTAAAAGAAGGTTCAAATTGAACAGCTGCTGTCAACGGCCATATTAAGCTGAATGTGCCTGCTCTCGTCAGATCGCAGCAGCAATGCAGCTTAAGGTTTGGCAAGTACCAGCATGGGAGACTGGCTGGGAATCCCAAGTTCTGTTGACCTTTTTGAACCTGAAAATTGTGTTAGTTTCTCTATGAGATAGTAAAAGAAGGTTCAAATTGAACAGCTGCTGTCAACGGCCATTCTAAGCTGAATGTGCCTGCTCTCGTCAGATCGCAGCAGCAATGCAGCTTAAGGCTTGGCAAGTACCAGCATGGGAGACTGGCTGGGAATCCCAAGTTCTGTTGACCTTTTTGAACCTGAAAATTGTGTTAGTTTCTCTATGAGATAGTAAAAGAAGGTTCAAATTGAAAAGCTGCTGTCAACGGCCATTCTAAGCTGAATGTGTGTGCTCTTGTCAGATCGCAGCAGCGATGCAGCTTAAGGCTTGGCAAGTACCAGCATGGGAGACTGGCTGGGAATCCCAAGTTCTGTTGACCTTTTTGAACCTGAAAATTGTGTTAGTTTCTCTATGAGATAGTAAAAGAAGGTTCAAATTGAACAGCAGCTGTCAATGGCCATTCTAAGCTGAATGTGCCTGCTCTCGTCAGATCGCAGCAGCAATGCAGCTTAAGGCTTGGCAAGTACCAGCATGGGAGTCTGGCAGGGAATCCCAAGTTCCATTGACCTTTTTGAACCTGAAAATTGTGTTAGTTTCTCTATGAGATAGTAAAAGAAGGTTCAAATTGAACAGCTGCTGTCAACGGCCATTCTAAGCTGAATGTGCCTGCTCTCGTCAGATCGCAGCAGCAATGCAGCTTAAGGCTTGGCAAGTACCAGCATGGGAGACTGGCTGGGAATCCCAACTTCTGTTGACCTTTTTGAACCTGAAAATTGTGTTAGTTTCTCTATGAGATAGTAAAAGAAGGTTCAAATTGAACAGCTGCTGTCAACGGCCATTCTAAGCTGAATGTGCCTGCTCTCGTCAGATCGCAGCAGCAATGCAGCTTAAGGCTTGGCAAGTACCAGCATGGGAGACTGGCTGGGAATCCCAAGTTCCGTTGACCTTTTTGAACCTGAAAATTGTGTTAGTTTCTCTATGAGATAGTAAAAGAAGGTTCAAATTGAACAGCTGCTGTCAACGCCCATTCTAAGCTAAGGCTTGGCAAGTACCAGCATGGGAGACTGGCTGGGAATCCCAAGTTCCGTTGACCTTTTTGAACCTGAAAATTGTGTTAGTTTCTCTATGAGATAGTAAAAGAAGGTTCAAATTGAACAGCTGCTGTCAACGGCCATTCTAAGCTGAATGTGCCTGCTCTCGTCAGATCGCAGCAGCAATGCAGCTTAAGGCTTGGCAAGTACCAGCATGGGAGACTGGCTGGGAATCATAAGTTCCGTTGACCTTTTTTTAACCTGAAAATTTTGTTAGTTTCTCTATGAGATAGTAAAAGAAGGTTCAAATTGAACAGCTGCTGTCAACGGCCATTCTAAGCTGAATGTGCCTGCTCTCGTCAGATCGCAGCAGCAATGCAGCTTAAGGCTTGGCAAGTACCAGCATGGGAGACTGGCTGGGAATCCCAAGTTCCATTGACTTTTTGAACCTGAAAATTGTGTTAGTTTCTCTATGAGATAGTAAAAGAAGGTTCAAATTGAACAGCTGCTGTCAACTGCCATTCTAAGCTGAATGTGCATGCTCTTGTCAGATCGCAGCAGCGTTGCAGCTTAAGGCTTGGCAAGTACCAGCATGGGAGTCTGGCTGGGAATCCCAAGTTCTGTTGACCTTTTTGAACCTGAAAATTGTGTTAGTTTCTCTATGAGATAGTAAAACAAAGTAGAAATTAGGCAGCTGCTGTCAACGGCCATTCTAAGCTGAATGTGCCTGCTCTCGTCAGATCGCAGCAGCAATGCAGCTTAAGGCTTGGCAAGTACCAGCATGGGAGACTGGCTGGGAATCCCAAGTTCCGTTGACCTTTTTGAACCTGAAAATTGTTAGTTTCTCTGTCAAAGATGGTAAAAGAAGGTTCAAATTGAACAGCTGCTGTCAACGGCCATATTAAGCTGAATGTGCCTGCTCTCGTCAGATCGCAGCAGCAATGCAGCTTAAGGTTTGGCAAGTACCAGCATGGGAGACTGGCTGGGAATCCCAAGTTCTGTTGACCTTTTTGAACCTGAAAATTGTGTTAGTTTCTCTATGAGATAGTAAAAGAAGGTTCAAATTGAACAGCTGCTGTCAACGGCCATTCTAAGCTGAATGTGCCTGCTCTCGTCAGATCGCAACAGCAATGCAGCTTAAGGCTTGGCAAGTACCAGCATGGGAGACTGGCTGGGAATCCCAAGTTCTGTTGACCTTTTTGAACCTGAAAATTGTGTTAGTTTCTCTATGAGATAGTAAAAGAAGGTTCAAATTGAACAGCTGCTGTCAACGGCCATTCTAAGCTGAATGTGTGTGCTCTTGTCAGATCACAGCAGCGATGCAGCTTAAGGCTTGGCAAGTACCAGCATGGGAGACTGGCTGGGAATCCCAAGTTCTGTTGACCTTTTTGAACCTGAAAATTGTGTTAGTTTCTCTATGAGATAGTAAAAGAAGGTTCAAATTGAACAGCAGCTGTCAATGGCCATTCTAAGCTGAATGTGCCTGCTCTCGTCAGATCGCAGCAGCAATGCAGCTTAAGGCTTGGCAAGTACCAGCATGGGAGTCTGGCAGGGAATCCCAAGTTCCATTGACCTTTTTGAACCTGAAAATTGTGTTAGTTTCTCTATGAGATAGTAAAAGAAGGTTCAAATTGAACAGCTGCTGTCAACGGCCATTCTAAGCTGAATGTGCCTGCTCTCGTCAGATCGCAGCAGCAATGCAGCTTAAGGCTTGGCAAGTACCAGCATGGGAGACTGGCTGGGAATCCCAACTTCTGTTGACCTTTTTGAACCTGAAAATTGTGTTAGTTTCTCTATGAGATAGTAAAAGAAGGTTCAAATTGAACAGCTGCTGTCAACGGCCATTCTAAGCTGAATGTGCCTGCTCTCGTCAGATCGCAACAGCAATGCAGCTTAAGGCTTGGCAAGTACCAGCATGGGAGACTGGCTGGGAATCCCAAGTTCCGTTGACCTTTTTGAACCTGAAAATTGTGTTAGTTTCTCTATGAGATAGTAAAAGAAGGTTCAAATTGAACAGCTGCTGTCAACGCCCATTCTAAGCTAAGGCTTGGCAAGTACCAGCATGGGAGACTGGCTGGGAATCCCAAGTTCCGTTGACCTTTTTGAACCTGAAAATTGTGTTAGTTTCTCTATGAGATAGTAAAAGAAGGTTCAAATTGAACAGCTGCTGTCAACGGCCATTCTAAGCTGAATGTGCCTGCTCTCGTCAGATCGCAGCAGCAATGCAGCTTAAGGCTTGGCAAGTACCAGCATGGGAGACTGGCTGGGAATCATAAGTTCCGTTGACCTTTTTTTAACCTGAAAATTTTGTTGGTTTCTCTATGAGATAGTAAAAGAAGGTTCAAATTGAACAGCTGCTGTCAACGGCCATTCTAAGCTGAATGCGCCTGCTCTCGTCAGATCGCAGCAGCAATGCAGCTTAAGGCTTGGCAAGTACCAGCATGGGAGACTGGCTGGGAATCCCAAGTTCCATTGACTTTTTGAACCTGAAAATTGTGTTAGTTTCTCTATGAGATAGTAAAAGAAGGTTCAAATTGAACAGCTGCTGTCAACTGCCATTCTAAGCTGAATGTGCATGCTCTTGTCAGATCGCAGCAGCGTTGCAGCTTAAAACTTGGCAAGTACCAGCATGGGAGTCTGGCTGGGAATCCCAAGTTCTGTTGACCTTTTTGAACCTGAAAATTGTGTTAGTTTCTCTATGAGATAGTAAAACAAAGTAGAAATTAGGCAGCTGCTGTCAACGGCCATTCTAAGCTGAATGTGCCTGCTCTCGTCAGATCGCAGCAGCAATGCAGCTTAAGGCTTGGCAAGTACCAGCATGGGAGACTGGCTGGGAATCCCAAGTTCCGTTGACCTTTTTGAACCTGAAAATTGTTAGTTTCTCTGTCAAAGATGGTAAAAGAAGGTTCAAATTGAACAGCTGCTGTCAACGGCCATATTAAGCTGAATGTGCCTGCTCTCGTCAGATCGCAGCAGCAATGCAGCTTAAGGTTTGGCAAGTACCAGCATGGGAGACTGGCTGGGAATCCCAAGTTCTGTTGACCTTTTTGAACCTGAAAATTGTGTTAGTTTCTCTATGAGATAGTAAAAGAAGGTTCAAATTGAACAGCTGCTGTCAACGGCCATTCTAAGCTGAATGTGCCTGCTCTCGTCAGATCGCAGCAGCAATGCAGCTTAAGGCTTGGCAAGTACTAGCATGGGAGACTGGCTGGGAATCCCAAGTTCTGTTGACCTTTTTGAACCTGAAAATTGTGTTAGTTTCTCTATGAGATAGTAAAAGAAGGTTCAAATTGAACAGCTGCTGTCAACGGCCATTCTAAGCTGAATGTGTGTGTTCTTGTCAGATCGCAGCAGCGATGCAGCTTAAGGCTTGGCAAGTACCAGCATGGGAGACTGGCTGGGAATCCCAAGTTCTGTTGACCTTTTTGAACCTGAAAATTGTGTTAGTTTCTCTATGAGATAGTAAAAGAAGGTTCAAATTGAACAGCTGCTGTCAATGGCCATTCTAAGCTGAATGTGCCTGCTCTCGTCAGATCGCAGCAGCAATGCAGCTTAAGGCTTGGCAAGTACCAGCATGGGAGTCTGGCAGGGAATCCCAAGTTCCATTGACCTTTTTGAACCTGAAAATTGTGTTAGTTTCTCTATGAGATAGTAAAAGAAGGTTCAAATTGAACAGCTGCTGTCAACGGCCATTCTAAGCTGAATGTGCCTGCTCTCGTCAGATCGCAGCAGCAATGCAGCTTAAGGCTTGGCAAGTACCAGCATGGGAGACTGGCTGGGAATCCCAACTTCTGTTGACCTTTTTGAACCTGAAAATTGTGTTAGTTTCTCTATGAGATAGTAAAAGAAGGTTCAAATTGAACAGCTGCTGTCAACGGCCATTCTAAGCTGAATGTGCCTGCTCTCGTCAGATCGCAGCAGCAATGCAGCTTAAGGCTTGGCAAGTACCAGCATGGGAGACTGGCTGGGAATCCCAAGTTCTGTTGACCTTTTTGAACCTGAAAATTGTGTTAGTTTCTTTATGAGATAGTAAAAGAAGGTTCAAATTGAACAGCTGCTGTCAACGCCCATTCTAAGCTAAGGTTTGGCAAGTACCAGCATGGGAGACTGGCTGGGAATCCCAAGTTCCGTTGACCTTTTTGAACCTGAAAATTGTGTTAGTTTCTCTATGAGATAGTAAAAGAAGGTTCAAATTGAACAGCTGCTGTCAACGGCCATTCTAAGCTGAATGTGCCTGTTCTCGTCAGATCGCAGCAGCAATGCAGCTTAAGGCTTGGCAAGTACCAGCATGGGAGACTGGCTGGGAATCATAAGTTCCGTTGACCTTTTTTTAACCTGAAAATTTTGTTAGTTTCTCTATGAGATAGTAAAAGAAGGTTCAAATTGAACAGCTGCTGTCAACGGCCATTCTAAGCTGAATGCGCCTGCTCTCGTCAGATCGCAGCAGCAATGCAGCTTAAGGCTTGGCAAGTACCAGCATGGGAGACTGGCTGGGAATCCCAAGTTCCATTGACTTTTTGAACCTGAAAATTGTGTTAGTTTCTCTATGAGATAGTAAAAGAAGGTTCAAATTGAACAGCTGCTGTCAACTGCCATTCTAAGCTGAATGTGCATGCTCTTGTCAGATCGCAGCAGCGTTGCAGCTTAAGGCTTGGCAAGTACCAGCATGGGAGTCTGGCTGGGAATCCCAAGTTCTGTTGACCTTTTTGAACCTGAAAATTGTGTTAGTTTCTCTATGAGATAGTAAAACAAAGTAGAAATTAGGCAGCTGCTGTCAACGGCCATTCTAAGCTGAATGTGCCTGCTCTCTTCAGATCGCAGCAGCAATGCAGCTTAAGGCTTGGCAAGTACCAGCATGGGAGACTGGCTGGGAATCCCAAGTTCCGTTGACCTTTTTGAACCTGAAAATTGTTAGTTTCTCTGTCAAAGATGGTAAAAGAAGGTTCAAATTGAACAGCTGCTGTCAACGGCCATATTAAGCTGAATGTGCCTGCTCTCGTCAGATCGCAGCAGCAATGCAGCTTAAGGTTTGGCAAGTACCAGCATGGGAGACTGGCTGGGAATCCCAAGTTCTGTTGACCTTTTTGAACCTGAAAATTGTGTTAGTTTCTCTATGAGATAGTAAAAGAAGGTTCAAATTGAACAGCTGCTGTCAACGGCCATTCTAAGCTGAATGTGCCTGCTCTCGTCAGATCGCAGCAGCAATGCAGCTTAAGGCTTGGCAAGTACCAGCATGGGAGACTGGCTGGGAATCCCAAGTTCTGTTGACCTTTTTGAACCTGAAAATTGTGTTAGTTTCTCTATGAGATAGTAAAAGAAGGTTCAAATTGAACAGCTGCTGTCAACGGCCATTCTAAGCTGAATGTGTGTGCTCTTGTCAGATCGCAGCAGCGATGCAGCTTAAGGCTTGGCAAGTACCAGCATGGGAGACTGGCTGGGAATCCCAAGTTCTGTTGACCTTTTTGAACCTGAAAATTGTGTTAGTTTCTCTATGAGGTAGTAAAATAAGGTTCAAATTGAACAGTTGCTGTCAACGGCCATTCTAAGCTGAATGTGCCTGCTCTCGTCAGATCGCAGCAGCAATGCAGCTTAAGGCTTGGCAAGTACCAGCATGGGAGACTAGCTGGGAATCCCAAGTTCCGTTGACCTTTTTGAACCTGAAAATTGTGTTAGTTTCTCTATGAGATAGTAAAAGAAGGTTCAAATTGAACAGCTGCTGTCAACAGCCATTCTAAGCTGAATGTGCATGCTCTGGTCAGATCGCAGCAGCAATGCAGCTTAAGGCTTTGCAAGTACCAGCATGGGAGACTGGCTGGGAATCCCAAGTTCTGTTGACATTTTTGAACCTGAAAATTGTGTTAGTTTCTCTATGAGATAGTAAAAGAAGGTTCAAATTGAACAACTGCTGTCAACGGCCATTCTACTAAGCTTAATGTGCCTGCTCTCGTCAGATCGCAGCAGCAATGCAGCTTAAGGCTTGGCAAGTACCAGCATGGGAGACTGGCTGGGAATCCCAAGTTCCGTTGACCTTTTTGAACCTGAAATTTGTGTTAGTTTCTCTATGAGATAGTAAAAGAAGGTTCAAATTGAACAGCTGCTCTCAACGGCCATTCTAAGCTGAATGTGCCTGCTCTCGTCAGATCGCAGCAGCAATGCAGCTTAAGGCTTGGCAAGTACCAGCATGGGAGACTGGCTGGGAATCCTAAGTTCTGTTGACCTTTTTGAACCTGAAAATTGTGTTAGTTTCTCTATGAGGTAGTAAAATAAGGTTCAAATTGAACAGTTGCTGTCAACGGCCATTCTAAGCTGAATGTGCCTGCTCTCGTCAGATCGCAGCAGCAATGCAGCTTAAGGCTTGGCAAGTACCAGCATGGGAGACTGGCTGGGAATCCCATGTTCCGTTGACCTTTTTGAACCTGAAAATTGTGTTAGTTTCTCTATGAGATAGTAAAAGAAGGTTCAAATTGAACAACTGCTGTCAACGGCCATTCTAAGCTGAATGTGCCTGCTCTCGTCAGATCGCAGCAGCAATGCAGCTTAAGGCTTGGCAAGTACCAGCATGGGAGACTGGCTGGGAATCATAAGTTCCGTTGACCTTTTTTTAACCTGAAAATTGTGTTAGTTTCTCTATGAGATAGTAAAAGAAGGTTCAAATTGAACAGCTGCTGTCAACGGCCATTCTAAGCTGAATGCGCCTGCTCTCGTCAGATCGCAGCAGCAATGCAGCTTAAGGCTTGGCAAGTACCAGCATGGGAGACTGGCTGGGAATCCCAAGTTCCATTGACTTTTTGAACCTGAAAATTGTGTTAGTTTCTCTATGAGATAGTAAAAGAAGGTTCAAATTGAACAGCTGCTGTCAACTGCCATTCTAAGCTGAATGTGCATGCTCTTGTCAGATCGCAGCAGCGTTGCAGCTTAAGGCTTGGCAAGTACCAGCATGGGAGTCTGGCTGGGAATCCCAAGTTCTGTTGACCTTTTTGAACCTGAAAATTGTGTTAGTTTCTCTATGAGATAGTTAAACAAAGTAGAAATTAGGCAGCTGCTGTCAACGGCCATTCTAAGCTGAATGTGCCTGCTCTTGTCAGATCGCAGCAGCAATGCAGCTTAAGGCTTGGCAAGTACCAGCATGGGAGACTGGCTGGGAATCCCAAGTTCCGTTGACCTTTTTGAACCTGAAAATTGTTAGTTTCTCTGTCAAAGATGGTAAAAGAAGGTTCAAATTGAACAGCTGCTGTCAACGGCCATTCTAAGCTGAATGTGCCTGCTCTCGTCAGATCGCAGCAGCAATGCAGCTTAAGGCTTGGCAAAAACCAGCATGGGAGACGGGCTGGGAATCCCAAGTTCTGTTGACCTTTTTGAACCTGAAAATTGTGTTAGTTTCTCTATGAGATAGTAAAAGAAGGTTCAAATTGAACAGCTGCTGTGAACGGCCATTCTAAGCTGAATGTGCCTGCTCTCGTCAGATCGCAGCAGCAATGCAGCTTAAGGCTTGGCAAGTACCAGCATGGGAGACTGGCTGGGAATCCCAAGTTCTGTTGACCTTTTTGAACCTGAAAATTGTGTTAGTTTCTCTATGAGATAGTAAAAGAAGGTTCAAACTGAACAGCTGCTGTCAACGGCCATTCTAAGCTGAATGTGCCTGCTCTCGTCAGATCGCAGCAGCAATGCAGCTTAAGGCTTGGCATGTACCAGCATGGGAGACTGGCTGGGAATCCTAAGTTCCGTTGACCTTTTTGAGCCTGAAAATTGTGTTAGTTTCTCTATGAGATAGTAAAAGAAGGTTCAAATTGAACAGCTGCTGTCAACGGCCATTCTAAGCTGAATGTGCCTGCTCTCGTCAGATCGCAGCAGCAATGCAGCTTAAGGCTTGGAAAGTACCAGCATGGGAGACTGGCTGGGAATCCCAAGTTCTGTTGACTTTTTTGAACCTGAAAATTGTGTTAGTTTCTCTATGAGATAGTAAAAGAAGGTTCAAATTGAACAGCTGCTGTCAACGGCCATTCTAAGCTGAATGTGCCTGCTCTCGTCAGATCGCAGCAGCAATGCAGCTTAAGGCTTGGCAAGTACCAGCATGGGAGACTGGCTGGGAATCCCAAGTTCCGTTGACCTTTTTGAACCTGAAAATTGTGTTAGTTTCTCTATGAGATAGTAAAAGAAGGTTCAAATTGAACAGCTGCTGTCAACGCCCATTCTAAGCTAAGGCTTGGCAAGTACCAGCATGGGAGACTGGCTGGGAATCCCAAGTTCCATTGACCTTTTTGAACCTGAAAATTGAGTTAGTTTCTCTATGAGATAGTAAAAGAAGGTTCAAATTGAACAGCTGCTGTCAACGGCCATTCTAAGCTGAATGTGCCTGCTCTCATCAGATCGCAGCAGCAATGCAGCTTAAGGCTTGGCAAGTACCAGCATGGGAGACTGGCTGGGAATCCCAAGTTCCGTTGACCTTTTTGAACCTGAAAATGTGTTAGTTTCTCTATGAGATAGTAAAAGAAGGTTCAAATTGAACAGCTGCTGTCAACGGCCATTCTAAGCTGAATGTGCATGCTCTTGTCAGATCGCAGCAGCGTTGCAGCTTAAGGCTTGGCAAGTACCAGCATGGGAGACTGCCTGGGAATCCCAAATTCTGTTGACCTTTTTGAACCTGAAAATTGTGTTAGTTTCTCTATGAGATAGTAAAAGAAAGTAGAAATTAGGCAGCTGCTGTCAACGGCCATTCTAAGCTGAATGTGCCTGCTCTCGTCAGATCGCAGCAGCAATGCAGCTTAAGGCTTGGCAAGTACCAGCATGGGAGACTGGCTGGGAATCCCACGTTCTGTTGACCTTTTTGAACCTGAAAATTGTTAGTTTCTCTGTCAAAGATGGTAAAAGAAGGTTCAAATTGAACAGCTGCTGTCAACGGCCATTCTAAGCTGAATGTGCCTGCTCTCGTCAGATCGCAGCAGCAATGCAGCTTAAGGTTTGGCAAGTACCAGCATGGGAGACTGGCTGGGAATCCCAAGTTCTGTTGACCTTTTTGAACCTGAAAATTGTGTTAGTTTCTCTATGAGATAGTAAAAGAAGGTTCAAATTGAACAGCTGCTGTCAACGGCCATTCTAAGCTGAATGTGCCTGCTCTCGTCAGATCGCAGCAGCAATGCAGCTTAAGGCTTGGCAAGTACCAGCATGGGAGACTGGCTGGGAATCCCAAGTTCCGTTGACCTTTTTGAACCTGAAAATTGTGTTAGTTTCTCTATGAGATAGTAAAAGAAGGTTCAAATTGAACAGCTGCTGTCAACGCCCATTCTAAGCTGAATGTGCCTGCTCTCATCAGATCGCAGCAGCAATGCAGCTTAAGGCTTGGCAAGTACCAGCATGGGAGACTGGCTGGGAATCCCAAGTTCCGTTGACCTTTTTGAACCTGAAAATGTGTTAGTTTCTCTATGAGATAGTAAAAGAAGGTTCAAATTGAACAGCTGCTGTCAACGGCCATTCTAAGCTGAATGTGTATGCTCTTGTCAGAGCGCAGCAGCGTTTCAGCTTAAGGCTTGGCAAGTACCAGCTTGGGAGACTGCCTGGGAATCCCAAGTTCTGTTGACCTTTTTGAACCTGAAAATTGTGTTAGTTTCTCTATGAGATAGTAAAAGAAAGTAGAAATTAGGCAGCTGCTGTCAACGGCCATTCTAAGCTGAATGTGCCTGCTCTCGTCAGATCGCAGCAGCAATGCAGATTAAGGCTTGGCAAGTACCAGCATGGGAGACTGGCTGGGAATCCCACGTTCCGTTGACCTTTTTGAACCTGAAAATTGTTAGTTTCTCTGTCAAAGATGGTAAAAGAAGGTTCAAATTGAACAGCTGCTGTCAACGGCCATTCTAAGCTGAATGTGCCTGCTCTCGTCAGATCGCAGCAGCAATGCAGCTTAAGGTTTGGCAAGTACCAGCATGGGAGACTGGCTGGGAATCCCAAGTTCTGTTGACCTTTTTGAACCTGAAAATTGTGTTAGTTTCTCTTTGAGATAGTAAAAGAAGGTTCAAATTGAACAGCTGCTGTCAACGGCCATTCTAAGCTGAATGTGCCTGCTCTCGTCAGATCGCAGCAGCGATGCAGCCTAAGGCTTGGCAAGTACCAGCATGGGAGAGTGGCTGGGAATCCCAAGTTCTGTTGACCTTTTTGAACCTGAAAATTGTGTTAGTTTCTCTATGAGATAGTAAAAGAAGGTTCAAATTGAACAGCTGCTGTCAACGGCCATTCTAAGCTGAATGTGCCTGCTCTCGTCAGATCGCAGCAGCAATGCAGCATAAGGCTTGGCAAGTACCAGCATGGGAGACTGGCTGGGAATCCCACGTTCTGTTGACCTTTTTGAACCTGAAAATTGTGTTAGTTTCTCTATGAGATAGTAAAAGAAGGTTCAAATTGAACAGCTGCTGTCAACGGCCATTCTAAGCTGAATGTGCCTGCTCTCGTCAGATCGCAGCAGCAATGCAGCTTAAGGCTTGGAAAGTACCAGCATGGGAGACTGGCTGGGAATCCCAAGTTCCGTTGACCTTTTTGAACCTGAAAATTGTGTTAGTTTCTCTATGAGATAGTAAAAGAAGGTTCAAATTGAACAGCTGCTGTCAACGGCCATTCTAAGCTGAATGTGCCTGCTCTCGTCAGATCGCAGCAGCAATGCAGCTTAAGGCTTGGCAAGTACCAGCATGGGAGACTGGCTGGGAATCCCAAGTTCCGTTGACCTTTTTGAACCTGAAAATTGTTAGTTTCTCTGTCAAAGATGGTAAAAGAAGGTTCAAATTGAACAGCTGCTGTCAACGGCCATTCTAAGCTGAATGTGCCTGCTCTCGTCAGATCGCAGCAGCAATGCAGCTTAAGGCTTGGCAAGTACCAGCATGGGAGACTGGCTGCGAATCCCAAGTTCCGTTGACCTTTTTGAACCTGAAAATTGTGTTAGTTTCTCTATGAGATTGTAAAAGAAGGTTCAAATTGAACAGCTGCTGTCAACGGCCAATCTAAGCTGAATGTGCGTGCTCTTGTCAAATCGCAGCAGCGATGCAGCTTAAGGCTTAGCAAGTACCAGCATGGGAAACTGGCTGGGAATCCCAAGTTCTGTTGACATTTTTGAACCTGAAAATTGTGTTAGTTTCTCTATGAGATAGTAAAAGAAGGTTCAAATTGAACAGCTGCTGTCAATGGCCATTCTAAGCTGAATGTGCCTGCTCTCGTCAGATCGCAGCAGCAATGCAGCTTAAGGCTTGGCAAGTACCAGCATGGGAGACTGGCTGGGAATCCTAAGTTCTGTTGACCTTTTTGAACCTGAAAATTGTGTTAGTTTCTCTATGAGGTAGTAAAATAAGGTTCAAATTGAACAGTTGCTGTCAACGGCCATTCTAAGCTGAATGTGCCTGCTCTCGTCAGATCGCAGCAGCAATGCAGCTTAAGGCTTGGCAAGTACCAGCATGGGAGACTAGCTGGGAATCCCAAGTTCCGTTGACCTTTTTGAACCTGAAAATTGTGTTAGTTTCTCTATGAGATAGTAAAAGAAGGTTCAAATTGAACAGCTGCTGTCAACAGCCATTCTAAGCTGAATGTGCATGCTCTGGTCAGATCGCAGCAGCAATGCAGCTTAAGGCTTTGCAAGTACCAGCATGGGAGACTGGCTGGGAATCCCAAGTTCTGTTGACATTTTTGAACCTGAAAATTGTGTTAGTTTCTCTATGAGATAGTAAAAGAAGGTTCAAATTGAACAACTGCTGTCAACGGCCATTCTACTAAGCTTAATGTGCCTGCTCTCGTCAGATCGCAGCAGCAATGCAGCTTAAGGATTGGCAAGTACCAGCATGGGAGACTGGCTGGGAATCCCAAGTTCCGTTGACCTTTTTGAACCTGAAATTTGTGTTAGTTTCTCTATGAGATAGTAAAAGAAGGTTCAAATTGAACAGCTGCTCTCAACGGCCATTCTAAGCTGAATGTGCCTGCTCTCGTCAGATCGCAGCAGCAATGCAGCTTAAGGCTTGGCAAGTACCAGCATGGGAGACTGGCTGGGAATCCTAAGTTCTGTTGACCTTTTTGAACTTGAAAATTGTGTAAGTTTCTCTATGAGGTAGTAAAATAAGGTTCAAATTGAACAGTTGCTGTCAACGGCCATTCTAAGCTGAATGTGCCTGCTCTCGTCAGATCGCAGCAGCAATGCAGCTTAAGGCTTTGCAAGTACCAGCATGGGAGACTGGCTGGGTATCCCAAGTTCTGTTGACATTTTTGAACCTGAAAATTGTGTTAGTTTCTCTATGAGATAGTAAAAGAAGGTTCAAATTGAACAGCTGCTGTCAACGGCCATTCTACTAAGCTTAATGTGCCTGCTCTCGTCAGATCGCAGCAGCAATGCAGCTTAAGGCTTGGCAAGTACCAGCATGGGAGACTGGCTGGGAATCCCAAGTTCCGTTGACCTTTTTGAACCTGAAAATTGTGTTAGTTTTTCTATGAGATAGTAAAAGAAGGTTCAAATTGAACAGCTGCTGTCAACGGCCATTCTAAGCTGAATGTGCCTGCTCTCGTCAGATCGCAGCAGCAATGCAGCTTAAGGCTTGGCAAGTACCAGCATGGGAGACTGGCTGGGAATCCCATGTTCCGTTGACCTTTTTGAACCTGAAAATTGTGTTAGTTTCTCTATGAGATAGTAAAAGAAGGTTCAAATTGAACAGCTGCTGTCAACGGCCATTCTAAGCTGAATGCGCCTGCTCTCGTCAGATCGCAGCAGCAATGCAGCTTAAGGCTTGGCAAGTACCAGCATGGGAGACTGGCTGGGAATCCCAAGTTCCATTGACTTTTTGAACCTGAAAATTGTGTTAGTTTCTCTATGAGATAGTAAAAGAAGGTTCAAATTGAACAGCTGCTGTCAACTGCCATTCTAAGCTGAATGTGCATGCTCTTGTCAGATCGCAGCAGCGTTGCAGCTTAAGGCTTGGCAAGTACCAGCATGGGAGTCTGGCTGGGAATCCCAAGTTCTGTTGACCTTTTTGAACCTGAAAATTGTGTTAGTTTCTCTATGAGATAGTTAAACAAAGTAGAAATTAGGCAGCTGCTGTCAACGGCCATTCTAAGCTGAATGTGCCTGCTCTTGTCAGATCGCAGCAGCAATGCAGCTTAAGGCTTGGCAAGTACCAGCATGGGAGACTGGCTGGGAATCCCAAGTTCCGTTGACCTTTTTGAACCTGAAAATTGTTAGTTTCTCTGTCAAAGATGGTAAAAGAAGGTTCAAATTGAACAGCTGCTGTCAACGGCCATTCTAAGCTGAATGTGCCTGCTCTCGTCAGATCGCAGCAGCAATGCAGCTTAAGGCTTGGCAAAAACCAGCATGGGAGACGGGCTGGGAATCCCAAGTTCTGTTGACCTTTTTGAACCTGAAAATTGTGTTAGTTTCTCTATGAGATAGTAAAAGAAGGTTCAAATTGAACAGCTGCTGTGAACGGCCATTCTAAGCTGAATGTGCCTGCTCTCGTCAGATCGCAGCAGCAATGCAGCTTAAGGCTTGGCAAGTACCAGCATGGGAGACTGGCTGGGAATCCCAAGTTCTGTTGACCTTTTTGAACCTGAAAATTGTGTTAGTTTCTCTATGAGATAGTAAAAGAAGGTTCAAACTGAACAGCTGCTGTCAACGGCCATTCTAAGCTGAATGTGCCTGCTCTCGTCAGATCGCAGCAGCAATGCAGCTTAAGGCTTGGCATGTACCAGCATGGGAGACTGGCTGGGAATCCTAAGTTCCGTTGACCTTTTTGAGCCTGAAAATTGTTTTAGTTTCTCTATGAGATAGTAAAAGAAGGTTCAAATTGAACAGCTGCTGTCAACGGCCATTCTAAGCTGAATGTGCCTGCTCTCGTCAGATCGCAGCAGCAATGCAGCTTAAGGCTTGGAAAGTACCAGCATGGGAGACTGGCTGGGAATCCCAAGTTCTGTTGACTTTTTTGAACCTGAAAATTGTGTTAGTTTCTCTATGAGATAGTAAAAGAAGGTTCAAATTGAACAGCTGCTGTCAACGGCCATTCTAAGCTGAATGTGCCTGCTCTCGTCAGATCGCAGCAGCAATGCAGCTTAAGGCTTGGCAAGTACCAGCATGGGAGACTGGCTGGGAATCCCAAGTTCCGTTGACCTTTTTGAACCTGAAAATTGTGTTAGTTTCTCTATGAGATAGTAAAAGAAGGTTCAAATTGAACAGCTGCTGTCAACGCCCATTCTAAGCTAAGGCTTGGCAAGTACCAGCATGGGAGACTGGCTGGGAATCCCAAGTTCCATTGACCTTTTTGAACCTGAAAATTGAGTTAGTTTCTCTATGAGATAGTAAAAGAAGGTTCAAATTGAACAGCTGCTGTCAACGGCCATTCTAAGCTGAATGTGCCTGCTCTCATCAGATCGCAGCAGCAATGCAGCTTAAGGCTTGGCAAGTACCAGCATGGGAGACTGGCTGGGAATCCCAAGTTCCGTTGACCTTTTTGAACCTGAAAATGTGTTAGTTTCTCTATGAGATAGTAAAAGAAGGTTCAAATTGAACAGCTGCTGTCAACGGCCATTCTAAGCTGAATGTGCATGCTCTTGTCAGATCGCAGCAGCGTTGCAGCTTAAGGCTTGGCAAGTACCAGCATGGGAGACTGGCTGGGAATCCCAAATTCTGTTGACCTTTTTGAACCTGAAAATTGTGTTAGTTTCTCTATGAGATAGTAAAAGAAAGTAGAAATTAGGCAGCTGCTGTCAACGGCCATTCTAAGCTGAATGTGCCTGCTCTCGTCAGATCGCAGCAGCAATGCAGCTTAAGGCTTGGCAAGTACCAGCATGGGAGACTGGCTGGGAATCCCACGTTCTGTTGACCTTTTTGAACCTGAAAATTTTTAGTTTCTCTGTCAAAGATGGTAAAAGAAGGTTCAAATTGAACAGCTGCTGTCAACGGCCATTCTAAGCTGAATGTGCCTGCTCTCGTCAGATCGCAGCAGCAATGCAGCTTAAGGTTTGGCAAGTACCAGCATGGGAGACTGGCTGGGAATCCCAAGTTCTGTTGACCTTTTTGAACCTGAAAATTGTGTTAGTTTCTCTATGAGATAGTAAAAGAAGGTTCAAATTGAACAGCTGCTGTCAACGCCCATTCTAAGCTAAGGCTTGGCAAGTACCAGCATGGGAGACTGGCTGGGAATCCCAAGTTCCGTTGACCTTTTTGAACCTGAAAATGTGTTAGTTTCTCTATGAGATAGTAAAAGAAGGTTCAAATTGAACAGCTGCTGTCAACGGCCATTCTAAGCTGAATGTGCATGCTCTTGTCAGATCGCAGCAGCGTTGCAGCTTAAGGCTTGGCAAGTACCAGCATGGGAGACTGGCTGGGAATCCCAAGTTCCGTTGACCTTTTTGAACCTGAAAATGTGTTAGTTTCTCTATGAGATAGTAAAAGAAGGTTCAAATTGAACAGCTGCTGTCAACGGCCATTCTAAGCTGAATGTGCATGCTCTTGTCAGATCGCAGCAGCGTTGCAGCTTAAGGCTTGGCAAGTACCAGCATGGGAGACTGGCTGGGAATCCCAAGTTCTGTTGACCTTTTTGAACCTGAAAATTGTGTTAGTTTCTCTATGAGATAGTAAAAGAAAGTAGAAATTAGGCAGCTGCTGTCAACGGCCATTCTAAGCTGAATGTCCCTGCTCTCGTCAGATCGCAGCAGCAATGCAGCTTAAGGCTTGGCAAGTACCAGCATGGGAGACTGGCTGGGAATCCCACGTTCCGTTGACCTTTTTGAACCTGAAAATTGTTAGTTTCTCTGTCAAAGATGGTAAAAGAAGATTCAAATTGAACAGCTGCTGTCAACGGCCATATTAAGCTGAATGTGCCTGCTCTCGTCAGATCGCAGCAGCAATGCAGCTTAAGGTTTGGCAAGTACCAGCATGGGAGACTGGCTGGGAATCCCAAGTTCTGTTGACCTTTTTGAACCTGAAAATTGTGTTAGTTTCTCTATGAGATAGTAAAAGAAGGTTCAAATTGAACAGCTGCTGTCAACGGCCATTCTAAGCTGAATGTGCCTGCTCTCGTCAGATCGCAGCAGCAATTCAGCTTAAGGCTTGGCAAGTACCAGCATGGGAGACTGGCTGGGAATCCCAAGTTCTGTTGACCTTTTTGAACCTGAAAATTGTGTTAGTTTCTCTATGAGATAGTAAAAGAAGGTTCAAATTGAACAGCTGCTGTCAACGGCCCTTCTAAGCTGAATGTGTGTGCTCTTGTCAGATCGCAGCAGCGATGCAGCTTAAGGCTTGGCAAGTACCAGCATGGGAGACTGACTGGGAATCCCAAGTTCTGTTGACCTTTTTGAACCTGAAAATTGTGTTAGTTTCTCTATGAGATAGTAAAAGAAGGTTCAAATTGAACAGCTGCTGTCAATGGCCATTCTAAGCTGAATGTGCCTGCTCTCGTCAGATCGCAGCAGCAATGCAGCTTAAGGCTTGGCAAGTACCAGCATGGGAGACTGGCAGGGAATCCCAAGTTCCATTGACCTTTTTGAACCTGAAAATTGTGTTAGTTTCTCTATGAGATAGTAAAAGAAGGTTCAAATTGAACAGCTGCTGTCAACGGCCATTCTAAGCTGAATGTGCCTGCTCTCGTCAGATCGCAGCAGCAATGCAGCTTAAGGCTTGGCAAGTACCAGCATGGGAGACTGGCTGGGAATCCCAAGTTCTGTTGACCTTTTTGAACCTGAAAATTGTATTAGTTTCTCTATGAGATAGTAAAAGAAGGTTCAAATTGAACAGCTGCTGTCAACGGCCATTCTAAGCTGAATGTGCTTGCTCTCGTCAGATCGCAGCAGCAATGCAGCTTAAGGCTTGGCAAGTACCAGCATGGGAGACTGGCTGGGAATCCCAAGTTCCGTTGACCTTTTTGAACCTGAAAATTGTGTTAGTTTCTCTATGAGATAGTAAAAGAAGGTTCAAATTGAACAGCTGCTGTCAACGCCCATTCTAAGCTAAGGCTTGGCAAGTACCAGCATGGGAGACTGGCTGGGAATCCCAAGTTCCATTGACCTTTTTGAACCTGAAAATTGAGTTAGTTTCTCTATGAGATAGTAAAAGAAGGTTCAAATTGAACAGCTGCTGTCAACGGCCATTCTAAGCTGAATGTGCCTGCTCTCATCAGATCGCAGCAGCAATGCAGCTTAAGGCTTGGCAAGTACCAGCATGGGAGACTGGCTGGGAATCCCAAGTTCCGTTGACCTTTTTGAACCTGAAAATGTGTTAGTTTCTCTATGAGATAGTAAAAGAAGGTTCAAATTGAACAGCTGCTGTCAACGGCCATTCTAAGCTGAATGTGCATGCTCTTGTCAGATCGCAGCAGCGTTGCAGCTTAAGGCTTGGCAAGTACCAGCATGGGAGACTGCCTGGGAATCCCAAGTTCTGTTGACCTTTTTGAACCTGAAAATTGTGTTAGTTTCTCTATGAGATAGTAAAAGAAAGTAGAAATTAGGCAGCTGCTGTCAACGGCCATTCTAAGCTGAATGTGCCTGCTCTCGTCAGATCGCAGCAGCAATGCAGCTTAAGGCTTGGCAAGTACCAGCATGGGAGACTGGCTGGGAATCCCATGTTCTGTTGACCTTTTTGAACCTGAAAATTGTTAGTTTCTCTGTCAAAGATGGTAAAAGAAGGTTCAAATTGAACAGCTGCTGTCAACGGCCATTCTAAGCTGAATGTGCCTGCTCTCGTCAGATCGCAGCAGCAATGCAGCTTAAGGTTTGGCAAGTACCAGCATGGGAGACTGGCTGGGAATCCCAAGTTCCGTTGACCTTTTTGAACCTGAAAATTGTGTTAGTTTCTCTATGAGATAGTAAAAGAAGGTTCAAATTGAACAGCTGCTGTCAACGCCCATTCTAAGCTAAGGCTTGGCAAGTACCAGCATGGGAGACTGGCTGGGAATCCCAAGTTCCATTGACCTTTTTGAACCTGAAAATTGAGTTAGTTTCTCTATGAGATAGTAAAAGAAGGTTCAAATTGAACAGCTGCTGTCAACGGCCATTCTAAGCTGAATGTGCATGCTCTTGTCAGATCGCAGCAGCGTTGCAGCTTAAGGCTTGGCAAGTACCAGCATGGGAGACTGCCTGGGAATCCCAAGTTCTGTTGACCTTTTTGAACCTGAAAATTGTGTTAGTTTCTCTATGAGATAGTAAAAGAAAGTAGAAATTAGGCAGCTGCTGTCAACGGCCATTCTAAGCTGAATGTGCCTGCTCTCGTCAGATCGCAGCAGCAATGCAGCTTAAGGCTTGGCAAGTACCAGCATGGGAGACTGGCTGGGAATCCCACATTCCGTTGACCTTTTTGAACCTGAAAATTGTTAGTTTCTCTGTCAAATATGGTAAAAGAAGGTTCAAATTGAACAGCTGCTGTCAACGGCCATTCTAAGCTGAATGTGCCTGCTCTCGTCAGATCGCAGCAGCAATGCAGCTTAAGGTTTGGCAAGTACCAGCATGGGAGACTGGCTGGGAATCCCAAGTTCCGTTGACCTTTTTGAACCTGAAAATTGTGTTAGTTTCTCTATGAGATAGTAAAAGAAGGTTCAAACTGAACAGCTGCTGTCAACGGCCATTCTAAGCTGAATGTGCCTGCTCTCGTCAGATCGCAGCAGCAATGCAGCTTAAGGCTTGGCAAGTACCAGCATGGGAGACTGGCTGGGAATCCCAAGTTCCGTTGACCTTTTTGAACCTGAAAATTGTGTTAGTTTCTCTATGAGATAGTAAAAGAAGGTTCAAACTGAACAGCTGCTGTCAACGGCCATTCTAAGCTGAATGTGCCTGCTCTCGTCAGATCGCAGCAGCAATGCAGCTTAAGGCTTGGCAAGTACCAGCATGGGAGACTGGCTGGGAATCCCAAGTTCTGTTGACCTTTTTGAACCTGAAAATTGTGTTAGTTTCTCTATGAGATAGTAAAAGAAGGTTCAAACTGAACAGCTGCTGTCAACGGCCATTCTAAGCTGAATGTGCCTGCTCTCGTCAGATCGCAGCAGCAATGCAGCTTAAGGCTTGGCATGTACCAGCATGGGAGACTGGCTGGGAATCCTAAGTTCCGTTGACCTTTTTGAGCCTGAAAATTGTTTTAGTTTCTCTATGAGATAGTAAAAGAAGGTTCAAATTGAACAGCTGCTGTCAACGGCCATTCTAAGCTGAATGTGCCTGCTCTCGTCAGATCGCAGCAGCAATGCAGCTTAAGGCTTGGAAAGTACCAGCATGGGAGACTGGCTGGGAATCCCAAGTTCTGTTGACTTTTTTGAACCTGAAAATTGTGTTAGTTTCTCTATGAGATAGTAAAAGAAGGTTCAAATTGAACAGCTGCTGTCAACGGCCATTCTAAGCTGAATGTGCCTGCTCTCGTCAGATCGCAGCAGCAATGCAGCTTAAGGCTTGGCAAGTACCAGCATGGGAGACTGGCTGGGAATCCCAAGTTCCGTTGACCTTTTTGAACCTGAAAATTGTGTTAGTTTCTCTATGAGATAGTAAAAGAAGGTTCAAATTGAACAGCTGCTGTCAACGCCCATTCTAAGCTAAGGCTTGGCAAGTACCAGCATGGGAGACTGGCTGGGAATCCCAAGTTCCATTGACCTTTTTGAACCTGAAAATTGAGTTAGTTTCTCTATGAGATAGTAAAAGAAGGTTCAAATTGAACAGCTGCTGTCAACGGCCATTCTAAGCTGAATGTGCCTGCTCTCATCAGATCGCAGCAGCAATGCAGCTTAAGGCTTGGCAAGTACCAGCATGGGAGACTGGCTGGGAATCCCAAGTTCCGTTGACCTTTTTGAACCTGAAAATGTGTTAGTTTCTCTATGAGATAGTAAAAGAAGGTTCAAATTGAACAGCTGCTGTCAACGGCCATTCTAAGCTGAATGTGCATGCTCTTGTCAGATCGCAGCAGCGTTGCAGCTTAAGGCTTGGCAAGTACCAGCATGGGAGACTGCCTGGGAATCCCAAATTCTGTTGACCTTTTTGAACCTGAAAATTGTGTTAGTTTCTCTATGAGATAGTAAAAGAAAGTAGAAATTAGGCAGCTGCTGTCAACGGCCATTCTAAGCTGAATGTGCCTGCTCTCGTCAGATCGCAGCAGCAATGCAGCTTAAGGCTTGGCAAGTACCAGCATGGGAGACTGGCTGGGAATCCCACGTTCTGTTGACCTTTTTGAACCTGAAAATTGTTAGTTTCTCTGTCAAAGATGGTAAAAGAAGGTTCAAATTGAACAGCTGCTGTCAACGGCCATTCTAAGCTGAATGTGCCTGCTCTCGTCAGATCGCAGCAGCAATGCAGCTTAAGGTTTGGCAAGTACCAGCATGGGAGACTGGCTGGGAATCCCAAGTTCTGTTGACCTTTTTGAACCTGAAAATTGTGTTAGTTTCTCTATGAGATAGTAAAAGAAGGTTCAAATTGAACAGCTGCTGTCAACGCCCATTCTAAGCTAAGGCTTGGCAAGTACCAGCATGGGAGACTGGCTGGGAATCCCAAGTTCCGTTGACCTTTTTGAACCTGAAAATGTGTTAGTTTCTCTATGAGATAGTAAAAGAAGGTTCAAATTGAACAGCTGCTGTCAACGGCCATTCTAAGCTGAATGTGCATGCTCTTGTCAGATCGCAGCAGCGTTGCAGCTTAAGGCTTGGCAAGTACCAGCATGGGAGACTGGCTGGGAATCCCAAGTTCCGTTGACCTTTTTGAACCTGAAAATGTGTTAGTTTCTCTATGAGATAGTAAAAGAAGGTTCAAATTGAACAGCTGCTGTCAACGGCCATTCTAAGCTGAATGTGCATGCTCTTGTCAGATCGCAGCAGCGTTGCAGCTTAAGGCTTGGCAAGTACCAGCATGGGAGACTGGCTGGGAATCCCAAGTTCTGTTGACCTTTTTGAACCTGAAAATTGTGTTAGTTTCTCTATGAGATAGTAAAAGAAAGTAGAAATTAGGCAGCTGCTGTCAACGGCCATTCTAAGCTGAATGTCCCTGCTCTCGTCAGATCGCAGCAGCAATGCAGCTTAAGGCTTGGCAAGTACCAGCATGGGAGACTGGCTGGGAATCCCACGTTCCGTTGACCTTTTTGAACCTGAAAATTGTTAGTTTCTCTGTCAAAGATGGTAAAAGAAGATTCAAATTGAACAGCTGCTGTCAACGGCCATATTAAGCTGAATGTGCCTGCTCTCGTCAGATCGCAGCAGCAATGCAGCTTAAGGTTTGGCAAGTACCAGCATGGGAGACTGGCTGGGAATCCCAAGTTCTGTTGACCTTTTTGAACCTGAAAATTGTGTTAGTTTCTCTATGAGATAGTAAAAGAAGGTTCAAATTGAACAGCTGCTGTCAACGGCCATTCTAAGCTGAATGTGCCTGCTCTCGTCAGATCGCAGCAGCAATTCAGCTTAAGGCTTGGCAAGTACCAGCATGGGAGACTGGCTGGGAATCCCAAGTTCTGTTGACCTTTTTGAACCTGAAAATTGTGTTAGTTTCTCTATGAGATAGTAAAAGAAGGTTCAAATTGAACAGCTGCTGTCAACGGCCCTTCTAAGCTGAATGTGTGTGCTCTTGTCAGATCGCAGCAGCGATGCAGCTTAAGGCTTGGCAAGTACCAGCATGGGAGACTGACTGGGAATCCCAAGTTCTGTTGACCTTTTTGAACCTGAAAATTGTGTTAGTTTCTCTATGAGATAGTAAAAGAAGGATCAAATTGAACAGCTGCTGTCAATGGCCATTCTAAGCTGAATGTGCCTGCTCTCGTCAGATCGCAGCAGCAATGCAGCTTAAGGCTTGGCAAGTACCAGCATGGGAGACTGGCAGGGAATCCCAAGTTCCATTGACCTTTTTGAACCTGAAAATTGTGTTAGTTTCTCTATGAGATAGTAAAAGAAGGTTCAAATTGAACAGCTGCTGTCAACGGCCATTCTAAGCTGAATGTGCCTGCTCTCGTCAGATCGCAGCAGCAATGCAGCTTAAGGCTTGGCAAGTACCAGCATGGGAGACTGGCTGGGAATCCCAAGTTCTGTTGACCTTTTTGAACCTGAAAATTGTATTAGTTTCTCTATGAGATAGTAAAAGAAGGTTCAAATTGAACAGCTGCTGTCAACGGCCATTCTAAGCTGAATGTGCTTGCTCTCGTCAGATCGCAGCAGCAATGCAGCTTAAGGCTTGGCAAGTACCAGCATGGGAGACTGGCTGGGAATCCCAAGTTCCGTTGACCTTTTTGAACCTGAAAATTGTGTTAGTTTCTCTATGAGATAGTAAAAGAAGGTTCAAATTGAACAGCTGCTGTCAACGCCCATTCTAAGCTAAGGCTTGGCAAGTACCAGCATGGGAGACTGGCTGGGAATCCCAAGTTCCATTGACCTTTTTGAACCTGAAAATTGAGTTAGTTTCTCTATGAGATAGTAAAAGAAGGTTCAAATTGAACAGCTGCTGTCAACGGCCATTCTAAGCTGAATGTGCCTGCTCTCATCAGATCGCAGCAGCAATGCAGCTTAAGGCTTGGCAAGTACCAGCATGGGAGACTGGCTGGGAATCCCAAGTTCCGTTGACCTTTTTGAACCTGAAAATGTGTTAGTTTCTCTATGAGATAGTAAAAGAAGGTTCAAATTGAACAGCTGCTGTCAACGGCCATTCTAAGCTGAATGTGCATGCTCTTGTCAGATCGCAGCAGCGTTGCAGCTTAAGGCTTGGCAAGTACCAGCATGGGAGACTGCCTGGGAATCCCAAGTTCTGTTGACCTTTTTGAACCTGAAAATTGTGTTAGTTTCTCTATGAGATAGTAAAAGAAAGTAGAAATTAGGCAGCTGCTGTCAACGGCCATTCTAAGCTGAATGTGCCTGCTCTCGTCAGATCGCAGCAGCAATGCAGCTTAAGGCTTGGCAAGTACCAGCATGGGAGACTGGCTGGGAATCCCACATTCCGTTGACCTTTTTGAACCTGAAAATTGTTAGTTTCTCTGTCAAATATGGTAAAAGAAGGTTCAAATTGAACAGCTGCTGTCAACGGCCATTCTAAGCTAAATGTGCCTGCTCTCGTCAGATCGCAGCAGCAATGCAGCTTAAGGTTTGGCAAGTACCAGCATGGGAGACTGGCTGGGAATCCCAAGTTCCGTTGACCTTTTTGAACCTGAAAATTGTGTTAGTTTCTCTATGAGATAGTAAAAGAAGGTTCAAACTGAACAGCTGCTGTCAACGGCCATTCTAAGCTGAATGTGCCTGCTCTCGTCAGATCGCAGCAGCAATGCAGCTTAAGGCTTGGCAAGTACCAGCATGGGAGACTGGCTGGGAATCCCAAGTTCTGTTGACCTTTTTGAACCTGAAAATTGTGTTAGTTTCTCTATGAGATAGTAAAAGAAGGTTCAAATTGAACAGCTGCTGTCAACGGCCATTCTAAGCTGAATGTGCCTGCTCTCGTCAGATCGCAGCAGCAATGCAGCTTAAGGCTTGGCAAGTACCAGCATGGGAGACTGGCTGGGAATCCCAAGTTCTGTTGACCTTTTTGAACCTGAAAATTGTGTTAGTTTCTCGATGAGATAGTAAAAGAAGGTTCAAATTGAACAACTGCTGTCAACGGCCATTCTAAGCTGAATGTGCCTGCTCTCGTCAGATCGCAGCAGCAATGCAGCTTAAGGCTTGGCAAGTACCAGCATGGGAGACTGGCTGGGAATCTCAAGTTCCGTTGACCTTTTTGAACCTGAAAATTGTGTTAGTTTCTCTATGAGATAGTAAAAGAAGGTTCAAATTGAACAGCTGCTGTCAACGCCCATTCTAAGCTGAATGTGCCTGCTCTTATCAGATTGCAGGAGCTATGCAGCTTAAGGCTTGGCAAGTACCAGCATGGGAGACTGGCTGGGAATCCCAAGTTCCATTGACCTCTTTGAACCTGAAAATTGTGTTAGTTTCTCTATGAGATAGTAAAAGAAGGTTCAAATTGAACAGCTGCTGTCAACGGCCATTCTAAGCTGAATGTGCATGCTCTTGTCAGATCGCAGCAGCGATGCAGCTTAAGGCTTGGCAAGTACCAGCATGGGAGACTGGCTGGGAATCCTAAGTTCTTTTGACCTTTTTGAACCTGAAAATTGTGTTAGTTTCTCTATGAGATAGTGAAAGAAAGTAGAAATTAGGCAGCTGCTGTCAACGGCCATTCTAAGCTGAATGTGCCTGCTCTCGTCAGATCGCAGCAGCAATGCAGCTTAAGGCTTGGCAAGTACCAGCATGGGAGACTGGCTGGGAATCCCAAGTTCCGTTGACCTTTTTGAACCTGAAAATTGTTAGTTTCTCTGTCAAAGATCTTAAAAGAAGGTTCAAATTGAACAGCTGCTGTCAACAGCCATTCTAAGCTGAATGTTCCTGCTCTCGTCAGATCGCAGCAGCAATGCAGCTTAAGGCTTGGCAAGTACCAGCATGGGAGACTGGCTGGGAATCCCAAGTTCTGTTGACCTTTTTTTAACCTGAAAATTGTGTTAGTTTCTCTATGAGATAGTAAAAGAAGGTTCAAATTGAACAGCTGCTGTCAACGCCCATTCTAAGCTAAGGCTTGGCAAGTACCAGCATGGGAGACTGGCTGGGAATCCCAAGTTCCATTGACCTTTTTGAACCTGAAAATTGAGTTAGTTTCTCTATGAGATAGTAAAAGAAGGTTCAAATTGAACAGCTGCTGTCAACGGCCATTCTAAGCTGAATGTGCATGCTCTTGTCAGATCGCAGCAGCGTTGCAGCTTGAGGCTTGGCAAGTACCAGCATGGGAGACTGGCTGGGAATCCCAAGTTCCATTGACCTTTTTGAACCTGAAAATGTGTTAGTTTCTTTATGAGATAGTAAAAGAAGGTTCAAATTGAGCAGCTGCTGTCAATGGCCATTCTAAGCTGAATGTGCCTGCTCTCGTCGGATCGCAGCAGCGATGCAGCTTAAGGCTTGGCAAGTACCAGCATGGGAGACTGGCTGGGAATCCCAAGTTCTGTTGACCTTTTTGAACCTGAAAATTGTGTTAGTTTCTCTATGAGATAGTAAAAGAAGGTTCAAATTGAACAGCTGCTGTCAACGGCCATTCTAAGCTGAATGTGACTGCTCTCGTCAGATCGCAGCAGCAATGCAGCTTAAGGCTTGGCAAGTACCAGCATGGGACACTGGCTGGGAATCCCACGTTCTGTTGACCTTTTTGAACCTGAAAATTGTGTTAGTTTCTCTATGAGATAGTAAAAGAAGGTTCAAATTGAACAGCTGCTGTCAACGGCCATTCTAAGCTGAATGTGCCTGCTCTCGTCAGATCGCAGCAGCAATGCAGCTTAAGGCTTGGAAAGTACCAGCATGGGAGACTGGCTGGGAATCCCAAGTTCCGTTGACCTTTTTGAACCTGAAAATTGTGTTCGTTTCTCTATGAGATAGTAAAAGAAGGTTCAAATTGAACAGCTGCTGTCAACGGCCATTCTGAGCTGAATGTGCCTGCTCTCGTCAGATCGCAGCAGCAATGCAGCTTAAGGCTTGGCAAGTACCAGCATGGGAGACTGGCTGGGAATCCCAAGTTCCGTTGACCTTTTTGAACCTGAAAATTGTTAGTTTCTCTGTCAAAGATGGTAAAAGAAGGTTCAAATTGAACAGCTGCTGTCAACGGCCATTCTAAGCTGAATGTGCCTGCTCTCGTCAGATCGCAGCAGCAATGCAGCTTAAGGCTTGGCAAGTACCAGCATGGGAGACTGGCTGCGAATCCCAAGTTCCGTTGACCTTTTTGAACCTGAAAATTGTGTTAGTTTCTCTATGAGATTGTAAAAGAAGGTTCAAATTGAACAGCTGCTGTCAACGGCCATTCTAAGCTGAATGTGCGTGCTCTTGTCAAATCGCAGCAGCGATGCAGCTTAAGGCTTAGCAAGTACCAGCATGGGAAACTGGCTGGGAATCCCAAGTTCTGTTGACATTTTTGAACCTGAAAATTGTGTTAGTTTCTCTATGAGATAGTAAAAGAAGGTTCAAATTGAACAGCTGCTGTCAATGGCCATTCTAAGCTGAATGTGCCTGCTCTCGTCAGATCGCAGCAGCAATGCAGCTTAAGGCTTGGCAAGTACCAGCATGGGAGACTAGCTGGGAATCCCAAGTTCCGTTGACCTTTTTGAACCTGAAAATTGTGTTAGTTTCTCTATGAGATAGTAAAAGAAGGTTCAAATTGAACAGCTGCTGTCAACAGCCATTCTAAGCTGAATGTGCATGCTCTGGTCAGATCGCAGCAGCAATGCAGCTTAAGGCTTTGCAAGTACCAGCATGGGAGACTGGCTGGGAATCCCAAGTTCTGTTGACATTTTTGAACCTGAAAATTGTGTTAGTTTCTCTATGAGATAGTAAAAGAAGGTTCAAATTGAACAACTGCTGTCAACGGCCATTCTACTAAGCTTAATGTGCCTGCTCTCGTCAGATCGCAGCAGCAATGCAGCTTAAGGCTTGGCAAGTACCAGCATGGGAGACTGGCTGGGAATCCCAAGTTCCGTTGACCTTTTTGAACCTGAAAATTGTGTTAGTTTCTCTATGAGATAGTAAAAGAAGGTTCAAATTGAACAGCTGCTGTCAACGGCCATTCTAAGCTGAATGTGCCTGCTCTCGTCAGATCGCAGCAGCAATGCAGCTTAAGGCTTGGCAAGTACCAGCATGGGAGACTGGCTGGGAATCCTAAGTTCTGTTGACCTTTTTGAACCTGAAAATTGTGTTAGTTTCTCTATGAGGTAGTAAAATAAGGTTCAAATTGAACAGTTGCTGTCAACGGCCATTCTAAGCTGAATGTGCCTGCTCTCGTTAGATCGCAGCAGCAATGCAGCTTAAGGCTTGGCAAGTACCAGCATGGGAGACTAGCTGGGAATCCCAAGTTCTGTTGACCTTTTTGAACCTGAAAAATGTGTTAGTTTCTCTATGAGATAGTAAAAGAAGGTTCAAATTGAACAGCTGCTGTCAACAGCCATTCTAAGCTGAATATGCCTGCTCTCGTCAGATCGCAGCAGCAATGCAGCTTAAGGCTTTGCAAGTACCAGCATGGGAGACTGGCTGGGAATCCCAAGTTCTGTTGACATTTTTGAACCTGAAAATTGTGTTAGTTTCTCTATGAGATAGTAAAAGAAGGTTCAAATTGAACAGCTGCTCTCAACGGCCATTCTACTAAGCTTAATGTGCCTGCTCTCGTCAGATCGCAGCAGCAATGCAGCTTAAGGCTTGGCAAGTACCAGCATGGGAGACTGGCTGGGAATCCTAAGTTCTGTTGACCTTTTTGAACCTGAAAATTGTGTTAGTTTCTCTATGAGATAGTAAAAGAAGGTTCAAATTGAACAGCTGCTGTCAACGGCCATTCTAAGCTGAATGTGCCTGCTCTCGTCAGATCGCAGCAGCAATGCAGCTTAAGCCTTGGAAAGTACCAGCATGGGAGACTGGCTGGGAATCCCAAGTTCTGTTGACCTTTTTGAACCTGAAAATTTTGTTAGTTTCTCTATGAGATAGTAAAAGAAGGTTCAAATTGAACAGCTGCTGTCAACGGCCATTCTAAGCTGAATGTGCCTGCTCTCGTCGGATCGCAGCAGCGATGCAGCTTAAGGCTTGGCAAGTACCAGCATGGGAGACTGGCTGGGAATCCCAAGTTCTGTTGACCTTTTTGAACCTGAAAATTGTGTTAGTTTCTCTATGAGATAGTAAAAGAAGGTTCAAATTGAACAGCTGCTGTCAACGGCCATTCTAAGCTGAATGTGCCTGCTCTCGTCAGATCGCAGCAGCAATGCAGCTTAAGGCTTGGCAAGTACCAGCATGGGACACTGGCTGGGAATCCCACGTTCTGTTGACCTTTTTGAACCTGAAAATTGTGTTAGTTTCTCTATGAGATAGTAAAAGAAGGTTCAAATTGAACAGCTGCTGTCAACGGCCATTCTAAGCTGAATGTGCCTGCTCTCGTCAGATCCCAGCAGCAATGCAGCTTAGGGCTTGGAAAGTACCAGCATGGGAGACTGGCTGGGAATCCCAAGTTCCGTTGACCTTTTTGAACCTGAAAATTGTGTTAGTTTCTCTATGAGATAGTAAAAGAAGGTTCAAATTGAACAGCTGCTGTCAACGGCCATTCTAAGCTGAATGTGCCTGCTCTCGTCAGATCGCAGCAGCAATGCAGCTTAAGGCTTGGCAAGTACCAGCATGGGAGACTGGCTGGGAATCCCAAGTTCCGTTGACCTTTTTGAACCTGAAAATTGTTAGTTTCTCTGTCAAAGATGGTAAAAGAAGGTTCAAATTGAACAGCTGCTGTCAACGGCCATTCTAAGCTGAATGTGCCTGCTCTCGTCAGATCGCAGCAGCAATGCAGCTTAAGGCTTGGCAAGTACCAGCATGGGAGACTGGCTGCGAATCCCAAGTTCCGTTGACCTTTTTGAACCTGAAAATTGTGTTAGTTTCTCTATGAGATTGTAAAAGAAGGTTCAAATTGAACAGCTGCTGTCAACGGCCATTCTAAGCTGAATGTGCGTGCTCTTGTCAAATCGCAGCAGCGATGCAGCTTAAGGCTTAGCAAGTACCAGCATGGGAAACTGGCTGGGAATCCCAAGTTCTGTTGACATTTTTGAACCTGAAAATTGTGTTAGTTTCTCTATGAGATAGTAAAAGAAGGTTCAAATTGAACAGCTGCTGTCAATGGCCATTCTAAGCTGAATGTGCCTGTTCTCGACAGATCGCAGCAGCAATGCAGCTTAAGGCTTGGCAAGTACCAGCATGGGAGACTGGCTGGGAATCCTAAGTTCTGTTGACCTTTTTGAACCTGAAAATTGTGTTAGTTTCTCTATGAGGTAGTAAAATAAGGTTCAAATTGAACAGTTGCTGTCAACGGCCATTCTAAGCTGAATGTGCCTGCTCTCGTCAGATCGCAGCAGCAATGCAGCTTAAGGCTTGGCAAGTACCAGCATGGGAGACTAGCTGGGAATCCCAAGTTCCGTTGACATTTTTGAACCTGAAAATTGTGTTAGTTTCTCTATGAGATAGTAAAAGAAGGTTCAAATTGAACAACTGCTGTCAACGGCCATTCTACTAAGCTTAATGTGCCTGCTCTCGTCAGATCGCAGCAGCAATGCAGCTTAAGGCTTGGCAAGTACCAGCATGGGAGACTGGCTGGGAATCCCAAGTTCCGTTGACCTTTTTGAACCTGAAAATTGTGTTAGTTTCTCTTTGAGATAGTAAAAGAAGGTTCAAATTGAACAGCTGCTGTCAACGGCCATTCTAAGCTGAATGTGCCTGCTCTCGTCAGATCGCAGCAGCAATGCAGCTTAAGGCTTGGCAAGTACCAGCATGGGAGACTGGCTGGGAATCCTAAGTTCTGTTGACCTTTTTGAACCTGAAAATTGTGTTAGTTTCTCTATGAGGTAGTAAATGAAGGTTCAAATTGAAGAGTTGCTGTCAACGGCCATTCTAAGCTGAATGTGCCTGCTCTCGTCAGATCGCAGCAGCAATGCAGCTTAAGGCTTGGCAAGTACCAGCATGGGAGACTAGCTGGGAATCCCAAGTTCCGTTGACCTTTTTGAACCTGAAAATTGTGTTAGTTTCTCTATGAGATAGTAAAAGAAGGTTCAAATTGAACAGCTGCTGTCAACAGCCATTCTAAGCTGAATGTGCCTGCTCTGGTCAGATCGCAGCAGCAATGCAGCTTAAGGCTTTGCAAGTACCAGCATGGAAGACTGGCTGGGAATCCCAAGTTCTGTTGACATTTTTGAACCTGAAAATTGTGTTAGTTTCTCTATGAGATAGTAAAAGAAGGTTCAAATTGAACAGCGGCTGTCAACGGCCATTCTAAGCTGAATGTGCCTGCTCTCGTCAGATCGAAGCAGCAATGCAGCTTAAGGCTTGGCAAGTACCAGCATGGGAGACTGGCTGGGAATCCCACGTTCCTTTGACCTTTTTGAACCTGAAAATTGTTAGTTTCTCTGTCAAAGATGGTAAAAGAAGGTTCAAATTGAACAGCTGCTGTCAACGGCCATTCTAAGCTGAATGTGCCTGCTCTCGTCAGATCGCAGCAGCAATGCAGCTTAAGGTTTGGCAAGTACCAGCATGGGAGACTGGCTGGGAATCCCAAGTTCTGTTGACCTTTTTGAACCTGAAAATTGTGTTAGTTTCTCTATGAGATAGTAAAAGAAGGTTCAAATTGAACAGCTGCTGTCAACGGCCATTCTAAGCTGAATGTGCCTGCTCTCGTCGGATCGCAGCAGCGATGCAGCTTAAGGCTTGGCAAGTACCAGCATGGGAGACTGGCTGGGAATCCCAAGTTCTGTTGACCTTTTTGAACCTGAAAATTGTGTTAGTTTCTCTATGAGATAGTAAAAGAAGGTTCAAATTGAACAGCTGCTGTCAACGGCCATTCTAAGCTGAATGTGCCTGCTCTCGTCAGATCGCAGCAGCAATGCAGCTTAAGGCTTGGCAAGTACCAGCATGGGACACTGGCTGGGAATCCCACGTTCTGTTGACCTTTTTGAACCTGAAAATTGTGTTAGTTTCTCTATGAGATAGTAAAAGAAGGTTCAAATTGAACAGCTGCTGTCAACGGCCATTCTAAGCTGAATGTGCCTGCTCTCGTCAGATCGCAGCAGCAATGCAGCTTAAGGCTTGGAAAGTACCAGCATGGGAGACTGGCTGGGAATCCCAAGTTCCGTTGACCTTTTTGAACCTGAAAATTGTGTTAGTTTCTCTATGAGATAGTAAAAGAAGGTTCAAATTGAACAGCTGCTGTCAACGGCCATTCTAAGCTGAATGTGCCTGCTCTCGTCAGATCGCAGCAGCATAAGGCTTGGCAAGTACAAGCATGGGAGACTGGCAGGGAATCCCAAGTTCCGTTGACCTTTTTGAACCTGAAAATTGTGTTAGTTTCTCTATGAGATAGTAAAAGAAGGTTCAAATTGAACAGCTGCTGTCAACGGCCATTCTAAGCTCAATGTGCCTGCTCTCGTCAGATCGCAGCAGCAATGCAGCTTAAGGCTTGGCAAGTACCAGCATGGGAGACTGGCTGGCAATCCCAAATTCCGTTGACCTTTTTGAACCTTAAAATTGTGTTAGTTTCTCTATGAGATAGTAAAAGAAGGTTCAAATTGAACAGCTGCTGTCAACGGCCATTCTAAGCTCAATGTGCCTGTTCTCGTCAGATCGCAGCAGCAATGCAGCTTAAGGCTTGGCAAGTACCAGCATGGGAGACTGGCTGGCAATCCCAAATTCCGTTGACCTTTTTGAACCTGAAAATTGTGTTAGTTTCTCTATGAGATAGTAAAAGAAGGTTCAAATTGAACAGCTGCTGTCAACGGCCATTCTAAGCTGAATGTGCCTGCTCTCGTCAGATCGCAGCAGCAATGCAGCTTAAGGCTTGGCAAGTACCAGCATGGGAGACTGGCTGGGAATCCCACGTTCTGTTGACCTTTTTGAACCTGAAAATTGTGTTAGTTTCTCTATGAGATAGTAAAAGAAGGTTCAAATTGAACAGCTGCTGTCAACGGCCATTCTAAGCTGAATGTGCCTGCTCTCGTCAGATCGCAGCAGCAATGCAGCTTAAGGCTTGGAAAGTACCAGCATGGGAGACTGGCTGGGAATCCCAAGTTCCGTTGACCTTTTTGAACCTGAAAATTGTGTTAGTTTCTCTATGAGATAGTAAAAGAAGGTTCAAATTGAACAGCTGCTGTCAACGGCCATTCTAAGCTGAATGTGCCTGCTCTCGTCAGATCGCAGCAGCAATGCAGCTTAAGGCTTGGCAAGTACCAGCATGGGAGACTGGCTGGGAATCCCAAGTTCCGTTGACCTTTTTGAACCTGAAAATTGTTAGTTTCTCTGTCAAAGATGGTAAAAGAAGGTTCAAATTGAACAGCTGCTGTCAACGGCCATTCTAAGCTGAATGTGCCTGCTCTCGTCAGATCGCAGCAGCAATGCAGCTTAAGGCTTGGCAAGTACCAGCATGGGAGACTGGCTGCGAATCCCAAGTTCCGTTGACCTTTTTGAACCTGAAAATTGTGTTAGTTTCTCTATGAGATTGTAAAAGAAGGTTCAAATTGAACAGCTGCTGTCAACAGCCATTCTAAGCTGAATGTGCGTGCTCTTGTCAAATCGCAGCAGCTATGCAGCTTAAGGCTTAGCAAGTACCAGCATGGGAAACTGGCTGGGAATCCCAAGTTCTGTTGACATTTTTGAACCTGAAAATTGTGTTAGTTTCTCTATGAGATAGTAAAAGAAGGTTCAAATTGAACAGCTGCTGTCAATGGCCATTCTAAGCTGAATGTGCCTGCTCTCGTCAGATCGCAGCAGCAATGCAGCTTAAGGCTTGGCAAGTACCAGCATGGGAGACTGGCTGGGAATCCCAAGTTCTGTTGACATTTTTGAACCTGAAAATTGTGTTAGTTTCTCTATGAGATAGTAAAAGAAGGTTCAAATTGAACAGCTGCTGTCAACGCCCATTCTAAGCTAAGGCTTGGCAAGTACCAGCATGGGAGACTGGCTGGGAATCCCAAGTTCCATTGACCTTTTTGAACCTGAAAATTGAGTTAGTTTCTCTATGAGATAGTAAAAGAAGGTTCAAATTGAACAGCTGCTGTCAACGGCCATTCTAAGCTGAATGTGCATGCTCTTGTCAGATCGCAGCAGCGTTGCAGCTTAAGGCTTGGCAAGTACCAGCATGGGAGACTGGCTGGGAATCCCAAGTTCCGTTGACCTTTTTGAACCTGAAAATGTGTTAGTTTCTCTATGAGATAGTAAAAGAAGGTTCAAATTGAACAGCTGCTGTCAACGGCCATTCTAAGCTGAATGTGCATGCTCTTGTCAGATCGCAGCAGCGTTGCAGCTTAAGGCTTGGCAAGTACCAGCATGGGAGACTGGCTGGGAATCCCAAGTTCTGTTGACCTTTTTGAACCTGAAAATTGTGTTAGTTTCTCTATGAGATAGTAAAAGAAGGTTCAAATTGAACAGCTGCTGTCAATGGCCATTCTAAGCTGAATGTGCCTGCTCTCGTCAGATCGCAGCAGCAATGCAGCTTAAGGCTTGGCAAGTACCAGCATGGGAGACTGGCAGGGAATCCCAAGTTCCATTGACCTTTTTGAACCTGAAAATTGTGTTAGTTTCTCTATGAGATAGTAAAAGAAGGTTCAAATTGAACAGCTGCTGTCAACGGCCACTCTAAGCTGAATGTGCCTGCTCTCGTCAGATCGCAGCAGCAATGCAGCTTAAGGCTTGGCAAGTACCAGCATGGGAGACTGGCTGGGAATCCCAAGTTCTGTTGACCTTTTTGAACCTGAAAATTGTATTAGTTTCTCTATGAGATAGTAAAAGAAGGTTCAAATTGAACAGCTGCTGTCAACGGCCCTTCTAAGCTGAATGAGTGTGCTCTTGTCAGATCGCAGCAGCGATGCAGCTTAAGGCTTGGCAAGTACCAGCATGGGAGACTGACTGGGAATCCCAAGTTCTGTTGACCTTTTTGAACCTGAAAATTGTGTTAGTTTCTCTATGAGATAGTAAAAGAAGGTTCAAATTGAACAGCTGCTGTCAATGGCCATTCTAAGCTGAATGTGCCTGCTCTCGTCAGATCGCAGCAGCAATGCAGCTTAAGGCTTGGCAAGTACCAGCATGGGAGACTGGCAGGGAATCCCAAGTTCCATTGACCTTTTTGAACCTGAAAATTGTGTTAGTTTCTCTATGAGATAGTAAAAGAAGGTTCAAATTGAACAGCTGCTGTCAACGGCCACTCTAAGCTGAATGTGCCTGCTCTCGTCAGATCGCAGCAGCAATGCAGCTTAAGGCTTGGCAAGTACCAGCATGGGAGACTGGCTGGGAATCCCAAGTTCTGTTGACCTTTTTGAACCTGAAAATTGTATTAGTTTCTCTATGAGATAGTAAAAGAAGGTTCAAATTGAACAGCTGCTGTCAACGGCCATTCTAAGCTGAATGTGCCTGCTCTCGTCAGATCGCAGCAGCAATGCAGCTTAAGGCTTGGCAAGTACCAGCATGGGAGACTGGCTGGGAATCCCAAGTTCCGTTGACCTTTTTGAACCTGAAAATTGTGTTAGTTTCTCTATGAGATAGTAAAAGAAGGTTCAAATTGAACAGCTGCTGTCAACGCCCATTCTAAGCTAAGGCTTGGCAAGTACCAGCATGGGAGACTGGCTGGGAATCCCAAGTTCCATTGACCTTTTTGAACCTGAAAATTGAGTTAGTTTCTCTATGAGATAGTAAAAGAAGGTTCAAATTGAACAGCTGCTGTCAACGGCCATTCTAAGCTGAATGTGCCTGCTCTCATCAGATCGCAGCAGCAATGCAGCTTAAGGCTTGGCAAGTACCAGCATGGGAGACTGGCTGGGAATCCCAATTTCCGTTGACCTTTTTGAACCTGAAAATGTGTTAGTTTCTCTATGAGATAGTAAAAGAAGGTTCAAATTGAACAGCTGCTGTCAACGGCCATTCTAAGCTGAATGTGCATGCTCTTGTCAGATCGCAGCAGCGTTGCAGCTTAAGGCTTGGCAAGTACCAGCATGGGAGACTGCCTGGGAATCCCAAGTTCTGTTGACCTTTTTGAACCTGAAAATTGTGTTAGTTTCTCTATGAGATAGTAAAAGAAAGTAGAAATTAGGCAGCTGCTGTCAACGGCCATTCTAAGCTGAATGTGCCTGCTCTCGTCAGATCGCAGCAGCAATGCAGCTTAAGGCTTGGCAAGTACCAGCATGGGAGACTGGCTGGGAATCCCATGTTCTGTTGACCTTTTTGAACCTGAAAATTGTTAGTTTCTCTGTCAAAGATGGTAAAAGAAGGTTCAAATTGAACAGCTGCTGTCAACGGCCATTCTAAGCTGAATGTGCCTGCTCTCGTCAGATCGCAGCAGCAATACAGCTTAAGGTTTGGCAAGTACCAGCATGGGAGACTGGCTGGGAATCCCAAGTTCCGTTGACCTTTTTGAACCTTAAAATTGTGTTAGTTTCTCTATGAGATAGTAAAAGAAGGTTCAAATTGAACAGCTGCTGTCAACGCCCATTCTAAGCTAAGGCTTGGCAAGTACCAGCATGGGAGACTGGCTGGGAATCCCAAGTTCCATTGACCTTTTTGAACCTGAAAATTGAGTTAGTTTCTCTATGAGATAGTAAAAGAAGGTTCAAATTGAACAGCTGCTGTCAACGGCCATTCTAAGCTGAATGTGCATGCTCTTGTCAGATCGCAGCAGCGTTGCAGCTTAAGGCTTGGCAAGTACCAGCATGGGAGACTGCCTGGGAATCCCAAGTTCTGTTGACCTTTTTGAACCTGAAAATTGTGTTAGTTTCTCTATGAGATAGTAAAAGAAAGTAGAAATTAGGCAGCTGCTGTCAACGGCCATTCTAAGCTGAATGTGCCTGCTCTCGTCAGATCGCAGCAGCGTTGCAGCTTAAGGCTTGGCAAGTACCAGCATGGGAGACTGGCTGGGAATCCCACATTCCGTTGACCTTTTTGAACCTGAAAATTGTTAGTTTCTCTGTCAAATATGGTAAAAGAAGGTTCAAATTGAACAGCTGCTGTCAACGGCCATTCTAAGCTGAATGTGCCTGCTCTCGTCAGATCGCAGCAGCAATGCAGCTTAAGGTTTGGCAAGTACCAGCATGGGAGACTGGCTGGGAATCCCAAGTTCCGTTGACCTTTTTGAACCTGAAAATTGTGTTAGTTTCTCTATGAGATAGTAAAAGAAGGTTCAAACTGAACAGCTGCTGTCAACGGCCATTCTAAGCTGAATGTGCCTGCTCTCGTCAGATCGCAGCAGCAATGCAGCTTAAGGCTTGGCAAGTACCAGCATGGGAGACTGGCTGGGAATCCCAAGTTCTGTTGACCTTTTTGAACCTGAAAATTGTGTTAGTTTCTCTATGAGATAGTAAAAGAAGGTTCAAATTGAACAGCTGCTGTCAACGGCCATTCTAAGCTGAATGTGCCTGCTCTCGTCAGATCGCAGCAGCAATGCAGCTTAAGGCTTGGCAAGTACCAGCATGGGAGACTGGCTGGGAATCCCAAGTTCTGTTGACCTTTTTGAACCTGAAAATTGTGTTAGTTTCTCTATGAGATAGTAAAAGAAGGTTCAAATTGAACAACTGCTGTCAACGGCTATTCTAAGCTGAATGTGCCTGCTCTCGTCAGATCGCAGCAGCAATGCAGCTTAAGGCTTGGCAAGTACCAGCATGGGAGACTGGCTGGGAATCTCAAGTTCCGTTGACATTTTTGAACCTGAAAATTGTGTTAGTTTCTCTATGAGATAGTAAAAGAAGGTTCAAATTGAACAGCTGCTGTCAACGCCCATTCTAAGCTGAATGTGCCTGCTCTTGTCAGATTGCAGGAGCAATGCAGCTTAAGGCTTGGCAAGTACCAGCATGGGAGACTGGCTGGGAATCCCAAGTTCCGTTGACCTTTTTGAACCTGAAAATTGTGTTAGTTTCTCTATGAGATAGTAAAAGAAGGTTCAAATTGAACAGCTGCTGTCAACGGCCATTCTAAGCTGAATGTGCGTGCTCTTGTCAGATCGCAGCAGCAATGCAGCTTAAGGCTTGGCAAGTACCAGCATGGGAGACTGGCTGGGAATCCCAAGTTCTGTTGACCTTTTTGAACCTGAAAATTGTGTAAGTTTCTCTATGAGATAGTAAAAGAAGGTTCAAATTGAACAGCTGCTGTCAACGGCCATTCTAAGCTTAATGTGCATGCTCTTGTCAGATCGCAGCAGCGTTGCAGCTTAAGGCTTGGCAAGTACCAGCATGGGAGACTGGCTGGGAATCCTAAGTTCTTTTGACCTTTTTGAACCTGAAAATTGTGTTAGTTTCTCTATGAGATAGTGAAAGAAAGTAGAAATTAGGCAGCTGCTGTCAACGGCCATTCTAAGCTGAATGTGCCTGCTCTCGTCAGATCGCAGTAGCAATGCAGCTTAAGGCTTGGCAAGTACCAGCATGGGAGACTGGCTGGGAATCCCAAGTTCCGTTGACCTTTTTGAACCTGAAAATTGTTAGTTTCTCTGTCAAAGATCTTAAAAGAAGGTTCAAATTGAACAGCTGCTGTCAACAGCCATTCTAAGCTGAATGTTCCTGCTCTCGTCAGATCGCAGCAGCAATGCAGCTTAAGGCTTGGCAAGTACCAGCATGGGAGACTGGCTGGGAATCCCAAGTTCCGTTGACCTTTTTTTAACCTGAAAATTGTGTTAGTTTCTCTATGAGATAGTAAAAGAAGGTTCAAATTGAACAGCTGCTGTCAACGCCCATTCTAAGCTAAGGCTTGGCAAGTACCAGCATGGGAGACTGGCTGGGAATCCCAAGTTCCATTGACCTTTTTGAACCTGAAAATTGAGTTAGTTTCTCTATGAGATAGTAAAAGAAGGTTCAAATTGAACAGCTGCTGTCAACGGCCATTCTAAGCTGAACGTGCATGCTCTTGTCAGATCGCAGCAGCGTTGCAGCTTAAGGCTTGGCAAGTACCAGCATGGGAGACTGGCTGGGAATCCCAAGTTCCATTGACCTTTTTGAACCTGAAAATGTGTTAGTTTCTTTATGAGATAGTAAAAGAAGGTTCAAATTGAACAGCTGCTGTCAACGGCCATTCTAAGCTGAATGTGCATGCTCTTGTCAGATCGCAGCAGCGTTGCAGCTTAAGGCTTGGCAAGTACCAGCATGGGAGACTGGCTGGGAATCCCAAGTTCTGTTGACCTTTTTGAACATGAAAATTGTGTTAGTTTCTCTATAAGATAGTAAAAGAAAGTAGAAATTAGGCAGCTGCTGTCAACGGCCATTCTAAGCTGAATGTGCCTGCTCTCGTCAGATCGCAGCAGCAATGCAGCTTAAGGCTTGGCAAGTACCAGCATGGGAGACTGGCTGGGAATCCCACGTTCCGTTGACCTTTTTGAACCTGAAAATTGTTAGTTTCTCTGTCAAAGATGGTAAAAGAAGGTTCAAATTGAACAGCTGCTGTCAACGGCCATTCTAAGCTGAATGTGCCTGCTCTCGTCAGATCGCAGCAGCAATGCAGCTTAAGGCTTGGCAAGTACCAGCATGGGACACTGGCTGGGAATCCCACGTTCTGTTGACCTTTTTGAACCTGAAAATTGTGTTAGTTTCTCTATGAGATAGTAAAAGAAGGTTCAAATTGAACAGCTGCTGTCAACGGCCATTCTAAGCTGAATGTGCCTGCTCTCGTCAGATCGCAGCAGCAATGCAGCTTAAGGCTTGGAAAGTACCAGCATGGGAGACTGGCTGGGAATCCCAAGTTCCGTTGACCTTTTTGAACCTGAAAATTGTGTTAGTTTCTCTATGAGATAGTAAAAGAAGGTTCAAATTGAACAGCTGCTGTCAACGGCCATTCTAAGCTGAATGTGCCTGCTCTCGTCAGATCGCAGCAGCAATGCAGCTTAAGGCTTGGCAAGTACCAGCATGGGAGACTGGCTGGGAATCCCAAGTTCCGTTGACCTTTTTGAACCTGAAAATTGTTAGTTTCTCTGTCAAAGATGGTAAAAGAAGGTTCAAATTGAACAGCTGCTGTCAACGGCCATTCTAAGCTGAATGTGCCTGCTCTCGTCAGATCGCAGCAGCAATGCAGCTTAAGGCTTGGCAAGTACCAGCATGGGAGACTGGCTGCGAATCCCAAGTTCCGTTGACCTTTTTGAACCTGAAAATTGTGTTAGTTTCTCTATGAGATTGTAAAAGAAGGTTCAAATTGAACAGCTGCTGTCAACGGCCATTCTAAGCTGAATGTGCGTGCTCTTGTCAAATCGCAGCAGCGATGCAGCTTAAGGCTTAGCAAGTACCAGCATGGGAAACTGGCTGGGAATCCCAAGTTCTGTTGACATTTTTGAACCTGAAAATTGTGTTAGTTTCTCTATGAGATAGTAAAAGAAGGTTCAAATTGAACAGCTGCTGTCAATGGCCATTCTAAGCTGAATGTGCCTGCTCTCGTCAGATCGCAGCAGCAATGCAGCTTAAGGCTTGGCAAGTACCAGCATGGGAGACTGGCTGGGAATCATAAGTTCTGTTGACCTTTTTGAACCTGAAAATTGTGTTAGTTTCTCTATGAGGTAGTAAAATAAGGTTCAAATTGAACAGTTGCTGTCAACGGCCATTCTAAGCTGAATGTGCCTGCTCTCGTCAGATCGCAGCAGCAATGCAGCTTAAGGCTTGGCAAGTACCAGCATGGGAGACTAGCTGGGAATCCCAAGTTCCGTTGACCTTTTTGAACCTGAAAATTGTGTTAGTTTCTCTATGAGATAGTAAAAGAAGGTTCAAATTGAACAGCTGCTGTCAACAGCCATTCTAAGCTGAATGTGCATGCTCTGGTCAGATCGCAGCAGCAATGCAGCTTAAGGCTTTGCAAGTACCAGCATGGGAGACTGGCTGGGAATCCCAAGTTCTGTTGACATTTTTGAACCTGAAAATTGTGTTAGTTTCTCTATGAGATAGTAAAAGAAGGTTCAAATTGAACAACTGCTGTCAACGGCCATTCTACTAAGCTTAATGTGCCTGCTCTCGTCAGATCGCAGCAGCAATGCAGCTTAAGGCTTGGCAAGTACCAGCATGGGAGACTGGCTGGGAATCCCAAGTTCCGTTGACCTTTTTGAACCTGAAAATTGTGTTAGTTTCTCTATGAGATAGTAAAAGAAGGTTCAAATTGAACAGCTGCTGTCAACGGCCATTCTAAGCTGAATGTGCCTGCTCTCGTCAGATCGCAGCAGCAATGCAGCTTAAGGCTTGGCAAGTACCAGCATGGGAGACTGGCTGGGAATCCTAAGTTCTGCTGACCTTTTTGAACCTGAAAATTGTGTTAGTTTCTCTATGAGATAGTAAAAGAAGGTTCAAATTGAACAGCTGCTGTCAACAGCCATTCTAAGCTTAATGTGCCTGCTCTGGTCAGATCGCAGCAGCAATGCAGCTTAAGGCTTTGCAAGTACCAGCATGGGAGACAGGCTGGGAATCCCAAGTTCTGTTGACATTTTTGAACCTGAAAATTGTGTTAGTTTCTCTATGAGATAGTAAAAGAAGGTTCAAATTGAACAGCTGCTGTCAACGGCCATTCTACTAAGCTTAATGTGCCTGCTCTCGTCAGATCGCAGCAGCAATGCAGCTTAAGGCTTGGCAAGTACCAGCATGGGAGACTGGCTGGGAATCCCAAGTTCCGTTGACCTTTTTGAACCTGAAAATTGTGTTAGTTTCTCTATGAGATAGTAAAAGAAGGTTCAAATTGAACAGCTGCTGTCAACGGCCATTCTAAGCTGAATGTGCCTGCTCTCGTCAGATCGCAGCAGCAATGCAGCTTAAGGCTTGGCAAGTACCAGCATGGGAGACTGGCTGGGAATCCCAAGTTCCGTTGACCTTTTTGAACCTGAAAATTGTGTTAGTTTCTCTATGAGATAGTAAAAGAAGGTTCAAATTGAACAGCTGCTGTCAACGGCCATTCTAAGCTGAATGTGCCTGCTCTCGTCAGATCGCAGCAGCAATGCAGCTTAAGGCTTGGCAAGTACCAGCATGGGAGACTGGCTGGGAATCATAAGTTCCGTTGACCTTTTTTTAACCTGAAAATTGTGTTAGTTTCTCTATGAGATAGTAAAAGAAGGTTCAAATTGAACAGCTGCTGTCAACGGCCATTCTAAGCTGAATGCGCCTGCTCTCGTCAGATCGCAGCAGCAATGCAGCTTAAGGCTTGGCAAGTACCAGCATGGGAGACTGGCTGGGAATCCCAAGTTCCATTGACTTTTTGAACCTGAAAATTGTGTTAGTTTCTCTATGAGATAGTAAAAGAAGGTTCAAATTGAACAGCTGCTGTCAACTGCCATTCTAAGCTGAATGTGCATGCTCTTGTCAGATCGCAGCAGCGTTGCAGCTTAAGGCTTTGCAAGTACCAGCATGGGAGTCTGGCTGGGAATCCCAAGTTCTCTTGACCTTTTTGAACCTGAAAATTGTGTTAGTTTCTCTATGAGATAGTAAAACAAAGTAGAAATTAGGCAGCTGCTGTCAACGGCCATTCTAAGCTGAATGTGCCTGCTCTCGTCAGATCGCAGCAGCAATGCAGCTTAAGGCTTGGCAAGTACCAGCATGGGAGACTGGCTGGGAATCCCAAGTTCCGTTGACCTTTTTGAACCTGAAAATTGTTAGTTTCTCTGTCAAAGATGGTAAAAGAAGGTTCAAATTGAACAGCTGCTGTCAACGGCCATTCTAAGCTGAATGTGCCTGCTCTCGTCAGATCGCAGCAGCAATGCAGCTTAAGGCTTGGCAAAAACCAGCATGGGAGACTGGCTGGGAATCCCAAGTTCTGTTGACCTTTTTGAACCTGAAAATTGTGTTAGTTTCTCTATGAGATAGTAAAAGAAGGTTCAAATTGAACAGCTGCTGTCAACGGCCATTCTAAGCTGAATGTGCCTGCTCTCGTCAGATCGCAGCAGCAATGCAGCTTAAGGCTTGGCAAGTACCAGCATGGGAGACTGGCTGGGAATCCCAAGTTCTGTTGACCTTTTTGAACCTGAAAATTGTGTTAGTTTCTCTATGAGATAGTAAAAGAAGGTTCAAACTGAACAGCTGCAGTCAACGGCCATTCTAAGCTGAATGTGCCTGCTCTCGTCAGATCGCAGCAGCAATGCAGCTTAAGGCTTGGCATGTACCAGCATGGGAGACTGGCTGGGAATCCTAAGTTCCGTTGACCTTTTTGAGCCTGAAAATTGTGTTAGTTTCTCTATGAGATAGTAAAAGAAGGTTCAAATTGAACAGCTGCTGTCAACGGCCATTCTAAGCTGAATGTGCCTGCTCTCGTCAGATCGCAGCAGCAATGCAGCTTAAGGCTTGGAAAGTACCAGCATGGGACACTGGCTGGGAATCCCAAGTTCTGTTGACCTTTTTGAACCTGAAAATTGTGTTAGTTTCTCTATGAGATAGTAAAAGAAGGTTCAAATTGAACAGCTGCTGTCAACGCCCATTCTAAGCTAAGGCTTGGCAAGTACCAGCATGGGAGACTGGCTGGGAATCCCAAGTTCCATTGACCTTTTTGAACCTGAAAATTGAGTTAGTTTCTCTATGAGATAGTAAAAGAAGGTTCAAATTGAACAGCTGCTGTCAACGGCCATTCTAAGCTGAATGTGCATGCTCTTGTCAGATCGCAGCAGCGTTGCAGCTTAAGGCTTGGCAAGTACCAGCATGGGAGACTGGCTGGGAATCCCAAGTTCCGTTGACCTTTTTGAACCTGAAAATGTGTTAGTTTCTCTATGAGATAGTAAAAGAAGGTTCAAATTGAACAGCTGCTGTCAACGGCCATTCTAAGCTGAATGTGCATGCTCTTGTCAGATCGCAGCAGCGTTGCAGCTTAAGGCTTGGCAAGTACCAGCATGGGAGACTGGCTGGGAATCCCAAGTTCTGTTGACCTTTTTGAACCTGAAAATTGTGTTAGTTTCTCTATGAGATAGTAAAAGAAAGTAGAAATTAGGCAACTGCTGTCAACGGCCATTCTAAGCTGAATGTGCCTGCTCTCGTCAGATCGCAGCAGCAATGCAGCTTAAGGATTGGCAAGTACCAGCATGGGAGACTGGCTGGGAATCCCACGTTCTGTTGACCTTTTTGAACCTGAAAATTGTTAGTTTCTCTGTCAAAGATGGTAAAAGAAGGTTCAAATTAAACAGCTGCTGTCAACGGCCATTCTAAGCTGAATGTGCCTGCTCTCGTCAGATCGCAGCAGCAATGCAGCTTAAGGTTTGGCAAGTACCAGCATGGGAGACTGGCTGGGAATCCCAAGTTCTGTTGACCTTTTTGAACCTGAAAATTGTGTTAGTTTCTCTATGAGATAGTAAAAGAAGGTTCAAATTGAACAGCTGCTGTCAACGCCCATTCTAAGCTAAGGCTTGGCAAGTACCAGCATGGGAGACTGGCTGGGAATCCCAAGTTCCGTTGACCTTTTTGAACCTGAAAATGTGTTAGTTTCTCTATGAGATAGTAAAAGAAGGTTCAAATTGAACAGCTGCTGTCAACGGCCATTCTAAGCTGAATGTGCATGCTCTTGTCAGATCGCAGCAGCGTTGCAGCTTAAGGCTTGGCAAGTACCAGCATGGGAGACTGGCTGGGAATCCCAAGTTCTGTTGACCTTTTTGAACCTGAAAATTGTGTTAGTTTCTCTATGAGATAGTAAAAGAAAGTAGAAATTAGGCAGCTGCTGTCAACGGCCATTCTACGCTTAATGTGCCTGCTCTCGTCAGATCGCAGCAGCAATGCAGCTTAAGGCTTGGCAAGTACCAGCATGGGAGACTGGCTGGGAATCCCACGTTCCGTTGACCTTTTTGAACCTGAAAATTGTTAGTTTCTCTGTCAAAGATGGTAAAAGAAGGTTCAAATTGAACAGCTGCTGTCAACGGCCATATTAAGCTGAATGTGCCTGCTCTCGTCAGATCGCAGCAGCAATGCAGCTTAAGGTTTGGCAAGTACCAGCATGGGAGACTGGCTGGGAATCCCACATTCTGTTGACCTTTTTGAACCTGAAAATTGTGTTAGTTTCTCTATGAGATAGTAAAAGAAGGTTCAAATTGAACAGCTGCTGTCAACGGCCATTCTAAGCTGAATGTGCCTGCTCTCGTCAGATCGCAGCAGCAATGCAGCTTAAGGCTTGGCAAGTACCAGCATGGGAGACTGGCTGGGAATCCCAAGTTCTGTTGACCTTTTTGAACCTGAAAATTGTGTTAGTTTCTCTATGAGATAGTAAAAGAAGGTTCAAATTGAACAGCTGCTGTCAACGGCCCTTCTAAGCTGAATGTGTGTGCTCTTGTCAGATCGCAGCAGCGATGCAGCTTAAGGCTTGGCAAGTACCAGCATGGGAGACTGGCTGGGAATCCCAAGTTCTGTTGACCTTTTTGAACCTGAAAATTGTGTTAGTTTCTCTATGAGATAGTAAAAGAAGGTTCAAATTGAACAGCTGCTGTCAACGCCCATTCTAAGCTAAGGCTTGGCAAGTACCAACATGGGAGACTGGCTGGGAATCCCAAGTTCCATTGACCTTTTTGAACCTGAAAATTGAGTTAGTTTCTCTATGAGATAGTAAAAGAAGGTTCAAATTGAACAGCTGCTGTCAACGGCCATTCTAAGCTGAATGTGCATGCTCTTGTCAGATCGCAGCAGCGTTGCAGCTTAAGGCTTGGCAAGTACCAGCATGGGAGACTGGCTGGGAATCCCAAGTTCCGTTGACCTTTTTGAACCTGAAAATGTGTTAGTTTCTCTATGAGATAGTAAAAGAAGGTTCAAATTGAACAGCTGCTGTCAACGGCCATTCTAAGCTGAATGTGCATGCTCTTGTCAGATCGCAGCAGCGTTGCAGCTTAAGGCTTGGCAAGTACCAGCATGGGAGACTGGCTGGGAATCCCAAGTTCTGTTGACCTTTTTGAACCTGAAAATTGTGTTAGTTTCTCTATGAGATAGTAAAAGAAAGTAGAAATTAGGCAGCTGCTGTCAACGGCCATTCTAAGCTTAATGTGCCTGCTCTCGTCAGATCGCAGCAGCAATGCAGCTTAAGGCTTGGCAAGTACCAGCATGGGAGACTGGCTGGGAATCCCACGTTCCGTTGACCTTTTTGAACCTGAAAATTGTTAGTTTCTCTGTCAAAGATGGTAAAAGAAGGTTCAAATTGAACAGCTGCTGTCAACGGCCATATTAAGCTGAATGTGCCTGCTCTCGTCAGATTGCAGCAGCAATGCAGCTTAAGGTTTGGCAAGTACCAGCATGGGAGACTGGCTGGGAATCCCACATTCTGTTGACCTTTTTGAACCTGAAAATTGTGTTAGTTTCTCTATGAGATAGTAAAAGAAGGTTCAAATTGAACAGCTGCTGTCAACGGCCATTCTAAGCTGAATGTGCCTGCTCTCGTCAGATCGCAGCAGCAATGCAGCTTAAGGCTTGGCAAGTACCAGCATGGGAGACTGGCTGGGAATCCCAAGTTCTGTTGACCTTTTTGAACCTGAAAATTGTGTTAGTTTCTCTATGAGATAGTAAAAGAAGGTTCAAATTGAACAGCTGCTGTCAACGGCCCTTCTAAGCTGAATGTGTGTGCTCTTGTCAGATCGCAGCAGCAATGCAGCTTAAGGCTTGGCAAGTACCAGCATGGGAGACTGGCTGGGAATCCCAAGTTCTGTTGACCTTTTTGAACCTGAAAATTGTGTTAGTTTCTCTATGAGATAGTAAAAGAAGGTTCAAATTGAACAGCTGCTGTCAATGGCCATTCTAAGCTGAATGTGCCTGCTCTCGTCAGATCGCAGCAGCAATGCAGCTTAAGGCTTGGCAAGTACCAGCATGGGAGACTGGCAGGGAATCCCAAGTTCCATTGACCTTTTTGAACCTGAAAATTGTGTTAGTTTCTCTATGAGATAGTAAAAGAAGGTTCAAATTGAACAGCTGCTGTCAACGGCCATTCTAAGCTGAATGTGCCTGCTCTCGTCAGATCGCAGCAGCAATGCAGCTTAAGGCTTGGCAAGTACCAGCATGGGAGACTGGCTGGGAATCCCAAGTTCTGTTGACCTTTTTGAACCTGAAAATTGTATTAGTTTCTCTATGAGATAGTAAAAGAAGGTTCAAATTGAACAGCTGCTGTCAACGGCCATTCTAAGCTGAATGTGCCTGCTCTCGTCAGATCGCAGCAGCAATGCAGCTTAAGGCTTGGCAAGTACCAGCATGGGAGACTGGCTGGGAATCCCAAGTTCCGTTGACCTTTTTGAACCTGAAAATTGTGTTAGTTTCTCTATGAGATAGTAAAAGAAGGTTCAAATTGAACAGCTGCTGTCAACGGCCATTCTAAGCTGAATGTGCATGCTCTTGTCAGATCGCAGCAGCGTTGCAGCTTAAGGCTTGGCAAGTACCAGCATGGGAGACTGCCTGGGAATCCCAAGTTCTGTTGACCTTTTTGAACCTGAAAATTGTTAGTTTCTCTGTCAAATATGGTAAAAGAAGGTTCAAATTGAACAGCTGCTGTCAACGGCCATTCTAAGCTGAATGTGCCTGCTCTCGTCAGATCGCAGCAGCAATGCAGCTTAAGGTTTGGCAAGTACCAGCATGGGAGACTGGCTGGGAATCCCAAGTTCCGTTGACCTTTTTGAACCTGAAAATTGTGTTAGTTTCTCTATGAGATAGTAAAAGAAGGTTCAAACTGAACAGCTGCTGTCAACGGCCATTCTAAGCTGAATGTGCCTGCTCTCGTCAGATCGCAGCAGCAATGCAGCTTAAGGCTTGGCAAGTACCAGCATGGGAGACTGGCTGGGAATCCCAAGTTCTGTTGACCTTTTTGAACCTGAAAATTGTGTTAGTTTCTCTATGAGATAGTAAAAGAAGGTTCAAATTGAACAGCTGCTGTCAACGGCCATTCTAAGCTGAGTGTGCCTGCTCTCGTCAGATCGCAGCAGCAATGCAGCTTAAGGCTTGGCAAGTACCAGCATGGGAGACTGGCTGGGAATCCCAAGTTCTGTTGACCTTTTTGAACCTGAAAATTGTGTTAGTTTCTCTATGAGATAGTAAAAGAAGGTTCAAATTGAACAACTGCTGTCAACGGCCATTCTAAGCTGAATGTGCCTGCTCTCGTCAGATCGCAGCAGCAATGCAGCTTAAGGCTTGGCAAGTACCAGCATGGGAGACTGGCTGGGAATCTCAAGTTCCGTTGACCTTTTTGAACCTGAAAATTGTGTTAGTTTCTCTATGAGATAGTAAAAGAAGGTTCAAATTGAACAGCTGCTGTCAACGCCCATTCTAAGCTGAATGTGCCTGCTCTTGTCAGATTGCAGGAGCAATGCAGCTTAAGGCTTGGCAAGTACCTGCATGGGAGACTGGCTGGGAATCCCAAGTTCCGTTGACCTTTTTGAACCTGAAAATGGTGTTAGTTTCTCTATGAGATAGTAAAAGAGGGTTCAAATTGAACAGCTGCTGTCAACGGCCATTCTAAGCTGAATGTGCGTGCTCGTGTCAGATCGCAGCAGCGATGCAGCTTAAGGCTTGGCAAGTACCAGCATGGGAGACTGGATGGGAATCCCAAGTTCTGTTGACCTTTTTGAACCTGAAAATTGTGTAAGTTTCTCTATGAGATAGTAAAAGAAGGTTCAAATTGAACAGCTGCTGTCAACGGCCATTCTAAGCTTAATGTGCATGCTCTTGTCAGATCGCAGCAGCGTTGCAGCTTAAGGCTTGGCAAGTACCAGCATGGGAGACTGGCTGGGAATCCTAAGTTCTTTTGACCTTTTTGAACCTGAAAATTGTGTTAGTTTCTCTATGAGATAGTGAAAGAAAGTAGAAATTAGGCAGCTGCTGTCAACGGCCATTCTAAGCTGAATGTGCCTGCTCTCGTCAGATCGCAGCAGCAATGCAGCTTAAGGCTTGGCAAGTACCAGCATGGGAGACTGGCTGGGAATCCCAAGTTCCGTTGACCTTTTTTTAACCTGAAAATTGTGTTAGTTTCTCTATGAGATAGTAAAAGAAGGTTCAAATTGAACAGCTGCTGTCAACGCCCATTCTAAGCTAAGGCTTGGCAAGTACCAGCATGGGAGACTGGCTGGGAATCCCAAGTTCCATTGACCTTTTTGAACCTGAAAATTGAGTTAGTTTCTCTATGAGATAGTAAAAGAAGGTTCAAATTGAACAGCTGCTGTCAACGGCCATTCTAAGCTGAATGTGCATGCTCTTGTCAGATCGCAGCAGCGTTGCAGCTTAAGGCTTGGCAAGTACCAGCATGGGAGACTGGCTGGGAATCCCAAGTTCCATTGACCTTTTTGAACCTGAAAATGGGTTAGTTTCTTTATGAGATAGTAAAAGAAGGTTCAAATTGAACAGCTGCTGTCAACGGCCATTCTAAGCTGAATGTGCATGCTCTTGTCAGATCGCAGCAGCGTTGCAGCTTAAGGCTTGGCAAGTACCAGCATGGGAGACTGGCTGGGAATCCCAAGTTCTGTTGACCTTTTTGAACATGAAAATTGTGTTAGTTTCTCTATGAGATAGTAAAAGAAAGTAGAAATTAGGCAGCTGCTGTCAACGGCCATTCTAAGCTGAATGTGCCTGCTCTCGTCAGATCGCAGCAGCAATGCAGCTTAAGGCTTGGCAAGTACCAGCATGGGAGACTGGCTGGGAATCCCAAGTTCTGTTGACCTTTTTGAACCTGAAAATTGTGTTAGTTTCTCTATGAGATAGTAAAAGAAGGTTCAAATTGAACAGCTGCTGTCAACGGCCATTCTAAGCTGAATGTGCCTGCTCTCGTCAGATCGCAGCAGCAATGCAGCTTAAGGCTTGGCAAGTACCAGCATGGGACACTGGCTGGGAATCCCACGTTCTGTTGACCTTTTTGAACCTGAAAATTGTGTTAGTTTCTCTATGAGATAGTAAAAGAAGGTTCAAATTGAACAACTGCTGTCAACGGCCATTCTAAGCTGAATGTGCCTGCTCTCGTCAGATCGCAGCAGCAATGCAGCTTAAGTCTTGGAAAGTACCAGCATGGGAGACTGGCTGGGAATCCCAAGTTCCGTTGACCTTTTTGAACCTGAAAATTGTGTTAGTTTCTCTATGAGATAGTAAAAGAAGGTTCAAATTGAACAGCTGCTGTCAACGGCCATTCTAAGCTGAATGTGCCTGCTCTCGTCAGATCGCAGCAGCATAAGGCTTGGCAAGTACAAGCATGGGAGACTGGCAGGGAATCCCAAGTTCCGTTGACCTTTTTGAACCTGAAAATTGTGTTAGTTTCTCTATGAGATAGTAAAAGAAGGTTCAAATTGAACAGCTGCTGTCAACGGCCATTCTAAGCTCAATGTGCCTGCTCTCGTCAGATCGCAGCAGCAATGCAGCTTAAGGCTTGGCAAGTACCAGCATGGGAGACTGGCTGGCAATCCCAAATTCCGTTGACCTTTTTGAACCTGAAAATTGTGTTAGTTTCTCTATGAGATAGTAAAAGAAGGTTCAAATTGAACAGCTGCTGTCAACGGCCATTCTAAGCTGAATGTGCCTGCTCTCGTCAGATCGCAGCAGCAATGCAGCTTAAGGCTTGGAAAGTACCAGCATGGGAGACTGGCTGGGAATCCCAAGTTCCGTTGACCTTTTTGAACCTGAAAATTGTGTTAGTTTCTCTATGAGATAGTAAAAGAAGGTTCAAATTGAACAGCTGCTGTCAACGGCCATTCTAAGCTGAATGTGCCTGCTCTCGTCAGATCGCAGCAGCAATGCAGCTTAAGGCTTGGCAAGTACCAGCATGGGAGACTGGCTGGGAATCCCAAGTTCCGTTGACCTTTTTGAACCTGAAAATTGTTAGTTTCTCTGTCAAAGATGGTAAAAGAAGGTTCAAATTGAACAGCTGCTGTCAACGGCCATTCTAAGCTGAATGTGCCTGCTCTCGTCAGATCGCAGCAGCAATGCAGCTTAAGGCTTGGCAAGTACCAGCATGGGAGACTGGCTGCGAATCCCAAGTTCCGTTGACCTTTTTGAACCTGAAAATTGTGTTAGTTTCTCTATGAGATTGTAAAAGAAGGTTCAAATTGAACAGCTGCTGTCAACGGCCATTCTAAGCCGAATGTGCGTGCTCTTGTCAAATCGCAGCAGCGATGCAGCTTAAGGCTTAGCAAGTACCAGCATGGGAAACTGGCTGGGAATCCCAAGTTCTGTTGACATTTTTGAACCTGAAAATTGTGTTAGTTTCTCTATGAGATAGTAAAAGAAGGTTCAAATTGAACAGCTGCTGTCAATGGCCATTCTAAGCTGAATGTGCCTGCTCTCGTCAGATCGCAGCAGCAATGCAGCTTAAGGCTTGGCAAGTACCAGCATGGGAGACTGGCTGGGAATCCTAAGATCTGTTGACCTTTTTGAACCTGAAAATTGTGTTAGTTTCTCTATGATGTAGTAAAATAAGGTTCAAATTGAACAGTTGCTGTCAACGGCCATTCTAAGCTGAATGTGCCTGCTCTCGTCAGATCGCAGCAGCAATGCAGCTTAAGGCTTGGCAAGTACCAGCATGGGAGACTAGCTGGGAATCCCAAGTTCCGTTGACCTTTTTGAACCTGAAAATTGTGTTAGTTTTTCTATTAATAGTAAAAGAAGGTTCAAATTGAACAGCTGCTGTCAACAGCCATTCTAAGCTGAATGTGCATGCTCTGGTCAGATCGCAGCAGCAATGCAGCTTAAGGCTTTGCAAGTACCAGCATGGGAGACTGGCTGGGAATCCCAAGTTCTGTTGACATTTTTGAACCTGAAAATTGTGTTAGTTTCTCTATGAGATAGTAAAAGAAGGTTCAAATTGAACAACTGCTGTCAACGGCCATTCTACTAAGCTTAATGTGCCTGCTCTCGTCAGATCGCAGCAGCAATGCAGCTTAAGGCTTGGCAAGTACCAGCATGGGAGACTGGCTGGGAATCCCAAGTTCCGTTGACCTTTTTGAACCTGAAAATTGTGTTAGTTTCTCTATGAGATAGTAAAAGAAGGTTCAAATTGAACAGCTGCTGTCAACGGCCATTCTAAGCTGAATGTGCCTGCTCTCGTCAGATCGCAGCAGCAATGCAGCTTAAGGCTTGGCAAGTACCACCATGGGAGACTAGCTGGGAATCCCAAGTTCCGTTGACCTTTTTGAACCTGAAAATTGTGTTAGTTTCTCTATGAGATAGTAAAAGAAGGTTCAAATTGAACAGCTGCTGTCAACAGCCATTCTAAGCTGAATGTGCCTGCTCTGGTCAGATCGCAGCAGCAATGCAGCTTAAGGCTTTGCAAGTACCAGCATGGGAGACTGGCTGGGAATCCCAAGTTCTGTTGACATTTTTGAACCTGAAAATTGTGTTAGTTTCTCTATGAGATAGTAAAAGAAGGTTCAAATTGAACAGCTGCTGTCAACGGCCATTCTACTAAGCTTAATGTGCCTGCTCTCGTCAGATCGCAGCAGCAATGCAGCTTAAGGCTTGGCAAGTACCAGCATGGGAGACTGGCTGGGAATCCCAAGTTCCGTTGACCTTTTTGAACCTGAAAATTGTGTTAGTTTCTCTATGAGATAGTAAAAGAAGGTTCAAATTGAACAGCTGCTGTCAACGGCCATTCTAAGCTGAATGTGCTTGCTCTCGTCAGATCGCAGCAGCAATGCAGCTTAAGGCTTGGCAAGTACCAGCATGGGAGACTGGCTGGGAATCCCAAGTTCCGTTGACCTTTTTGAACCTGAAAATTGTGTTAGTTTCTCTATGAGATAGTAAAAGAAGGTTCAAATTGAACAGCTGCTGTCAACGGCCATTCTAAGCTGAATGTGCCTGCTCTCGTCAGATCGCAGCAGCAATGCAGCTTAAGGCTTGGCAAGTACCAGCATGGGAGACTGGCTGGGAATCATAAGTTCCGTTGACCTTTTTTTAACCTGAAAATTGTGTTAGTTTCTCTATGAGATAGTAAAAGAAGGTTCAAATTGAACAGCTGCTGTCAACGGCCATTCTAAGCTGAATGCGCCTGCTCTCGTCAGATCGCAGCAGCAATGCAGCTTAAGGCTTGGCAAGTACCAGCATGGGAGACTGGCTGGGAATCCCAAGTTCCATTGACTTTTTGAACCTGAAAATTGTGTTAGTTTCTCTATGAGATAGTAAAAGAAGGTTCAAATTGAACAGCTGCTGTCAACTGCCATTCTAAGCTGAATGTGCATGCTCTTGTCAGATCGCAGCAGCGTTGCAGCTTAAGGCTTGGCAAGTACCAGCATGGGAGTCTGGCTGGGAATCCCAAGTTCTGTTGACCTTTTTGAACCTGAAAATTGTGTTAGTTTCCCTATGGGATAGTAAAACAAAGTAGAAATGAGGCAGCTGCTGTCAACGGCCATTCTAAGCTGAATGTGCCTGCTCTCGTCAGATCGCAGCAGCAATGCAGCTTAAGGCTTGGCAAGTACCAGCATGGGAGACTGGCTGGGAATCCCAAGTTCCGTTGACCTTTTTGAACCTGAAAATTGTTAGTTTCTCTGTCAAAGATGGTAAAAGAAGGTTCAAATTGAACAGCTGCTGTCAACGGCCATTCTAAGCTGAATGTGCCTGCTCTCGTCAGATCGCAGCAGCAATGCAGCTTAAGGCTTGGCAAAAACCAGCATGGGAGACTGGCTGGGAATCCCAAGTTCTGTTGACCTTTTTGAACCTGAAAATTGTGTTAGTTTCTCTATGAGATAGTAAAAGAAGGTTCAAATTGAACAGCTGCTGTCAACGGCCATTCTAAGCTGAATGTGCCTGCTCTCGTCAGATCGCAGCAGCAATGCAGCTTAAGGCTTGGCAAGTACCAGCATGGGAGACTGGCTGGGAATCCCAAGTTCTGTTGACCTTTTTGAACCTGAAAATTGTGTTAGTTTCTCTATGAGATAGTAAAAGAAGGTTCAAACTGAACAGCTGCTGTCAACGGCCATTCTAAGATGAATGTGCCTGCTCTCGTCAGATCGCAGCAGCAATGCAGCTTAAGGCTTGGCATGTACCAGCATGGGAGACTGGCTGGGAATCCTAAGTTCCGTTGACCTTTTTGAGCCTGAAAATTGTGTTAGTTTCTCTATGAGATAGTAAAAGAAGGTTCAAATTGAACAGCTGCTGTCAACGGCCATTCTAAGCTGAATGTGCCTGCTCTCGTCAGATCGCAGCAGCAATGCAGCTTAAGGCTTGGAAAGTACCAGCATGGGAGACTGGCTGGGAATCCCAAGTTCTGTTGACCTTTTTGAACCTGAAAATTGTGTTAGTTTCTCTATGAGATAGTAAAAGAAGGTTCAAATTGAACAGCTGCTGTCAACGCCCATTCTAAGCTAAGGCTTGGCAAGTACCAGCATGGGAGACTGGCTGGGAATCCCACGTTCCATTGACCTTTTTGAACCTGAAAATTGAGTTAGTTTCTCTATGAGATAGTAAAAGAAGGTTCAAATTGAACAGCTGCTGTCAACGGCCGTTCTAAGCTGAATGTGCATGCTTTTGTCAGATCGCAGCAGCGTTGCAGCTTAAGGCTTGGCAAGTACCAGCATGGGAGACTGCCTGGGAATCCCAAGTTCTGTTGACCTTTTTGAACCTGAAAATTGTGTTAGTTTCTCTATGAGATAGTAAAAGAAAGTAGAAATTAGGCAGCTGCTGTCAACGGCCATTCTAAGCTGAATGTGCCTGCTCTCGTCAGATCGCAGCAGCAATGCAGCTTAAGGCTTGGCAAGTACCAGCATGGGAGACTGGCTGGGAATCCCACATTCCGTTGACCTTTTTGAACCTGAAAATTGTTAGTTTCTCTGTCAAATATGGTAAAAGAAGGTTCAAATTGAACAGCTGCTGTCAACGGCCATTCTAAGCTGAATGTGCCTGCTCTCGTCAGATCGCAGCAGCAATGCAGCTTAAGGTTTGGCAAGTACCAGCATGGGAGACTGGCTGGGAATCCCAAGTTCCGTTGACCTTTTTGAACCTGAAAATGTGTTAGTTTCTCTATGAGATAGTAAAAGAAGGTTCAAATTGAACAGCTGCTGTCAACGGCCATTCTAAGCTGAATGTGCATGCTCTTGTCAGATCGCAGCAGCGTTGCAGCTTAAGGCTTGGCAAGTACCAGCATGGGAGACTGGCTGGGAATCCCAAGTTCTGTTGACCTTTTTGAACCTGAAAATTGTGTTAGTTTCTCTATGAGATAGTAAAAGAATGTAGAAATTAGGCAGCTGCTGTCAACGGCCATTCTAAGCTGAATGTGCCTGCTCTCGTCAGAGCGCAGCAGCAATGCAGCTTAAGGCTTGGCAAGTACCAGCATGGGAGACTGGCTGGGAATCCCACGTTCCGTTGACCTTTTTGAACCTGAAAATTGTTAGTTTCTCTGTCAAAGATGGTAAAAGAAGGTTCAAATTGAACAGCTGCTGTCAACGGCCATATTAAACTGAATGTGCCTGCTCTCGTCAGATCGCAGCAGCAATGCAGCTTAAGGTTTGGCAAGTACCAGCATGGGAGACTGGCTGGGAATCCCAAGTTCTGTTGACCTTTTTGAACCTGAAAATTGTGTTAGTTTCTCTATGAGATAGTAAAAGAAGGTTCAAATTGAACAGCTGCTGTCAACGGCCCTTCTAAGCTGAATGTGCCTGCTCTCGTCAGATCGCAGCAGCAATGCAGCTTAAGGCTTGGCAAGTACCTGCATGGGAGACTGGCTGGGAATCCCAAGTTCTGTTGACCTTTTTGAACCTGAAAATTGTGTTAGTTTCTCTATGAGATAGTAAAAGAAGGTTCAAATTGAACAGCTGCTGTCAACGGCCCTTCTAAGCTGAATGTGTGTGCTCTTGTCAGATCGCAGCAGCGATGCAGCTTAAGGCTTGGCAAGTACCAGCATAGGAGACTGACTGGGAATCCCAAGTTCTGTTGACCTTTTTGAACCTGAAAATTGTGTTAGTTTCTCTATGAGATAGTAAAAGAAGGTTCAAATTGAACAGCTGCTGTCAACTGCCATTCTAAGCTGAATGTGCATGCTCTTGACAGATCGCAGCAGCGTTGCAGCTTAAGGCTTGGCAAGTACCAGCATGGGAGTCTGGCTGGGAATCCCAAGTTCTCTTGACCTTTTTGAACCTGAAAATTGTGTTAGTTTCTCTATGAGATAGTAAAACAAAGTAGAAATTAGGCAGCTGCTGTCAACGGCCATTCTAAGCTGAATGTGCCTGCTCTCGTCAGATCGCAGCAGCAATGCAGCTTAAGGCTTGGCAAGTACCAGCATGGGAGACTGGCTGGGAATCCCAAGTTCCGTTGACCTTTTTGAACCTGAAAATTGTTAGTTTCTCTGTCAAAGATGGTAAAAGAAGGTTCAAATTGAACAGCTGCTGTCAACGGCCATTCTAAGCTGAATGTGCCTGCTCTCGTCAGATCGCAGCAGCAATGCAGCTTAAGGCTTGGCAAAAACCAGCATGGGAGACTGGCTGGGAATCCCAAGTTCTGTTGACCTTTTTGAACCTGAAAATTGTGTTAGTTTCTCTATGAGATAGTAAAAGAAGGTTCAAATTGAACAGCTGCTGTCAACGGCCATTCTAAGCTGAATGTGCCTGCTCTCGTCAGATCGCAGCAGCAATGCAGCTTAAGGCTTGGCAAGTACCAGCATGGGAGACTGGCTGGGAATCCCAAGTTCTGTTGACCTTTTTGAACCTGAAAATTGTGTTAGTTTCTCTATGAGATAGTAAAAGAAGGTTCAAACTGAACAGCTGCTGTCAACGGCCATTCTAAGCTGAATGTGCCTGCTCTCGTCAGATCGCAGCAGCAATGCAGCTTAAGGCTTGGCATGTACCAGCATGGGAGACTGGCTGGGAATCCTAAGTTCCGTTGACCTTTTTGAGCCTGAAAATTGTGTTAGTTTCTCTATGAGATAGTAAAAGAAGGTTCAAATTGAACAGCTGCTGTCAACAGCCATTCTAAGCTGAATGTGCCTGCTCTCGTCAGATCGCAGCAGCGTTGCAGCTTAAGGCTTGGCAAGTACCAGCATGGGAGACTGGCTGGGAATCCCAAGTTCTGTTGACCTTTTTGAACCTGAAAATTGTGTTAGTTTCTCTATGAGATAGTAAAAGAAGGTTCAAATTGAACAGCTGCTGTCAACGCCCATTCTAAGCTAAGGCTTGGCAAGTACCAGCATGGGAGACTGGCTGGGAATCCCAAGTTCCATTGACCTTTTTGAACCTGAAAATTGAGTTAGTTTCTCTATGAGATAGTAAAAGAAGGTTCAAATTGAACAGCTGCTGTCAACGGCCATTCTAAGCTGAATGTGCATGCTCTTGTCAGATCGCAGCAGCGTTGCAGCTTAAGGCTTGGCAAGTACCAGCATGGGAGACTGGCTGGGAATCCCAAGTTCCGTTGACCTTTTTGAACCTGAAAATGTGTTAGTTTCTCTATGAGATAGTAAAAGAAGGTTCAAATTGAACAGCTGCTGTCAACGGCCATTCTAAGCTGAATGTGCATGCTCTTGTCAGATCGCAGCAGCGTTGCAGCTTAAGGCTTGGCAAGTACCAGCATGGGAGACTGGCTGGGAATCCCAAGTTCTGTTGACCTTTTTGAACCTGAAAATTGTGTTAGTTTCTCTATGAGATAGTAAAAGAAAGTAGAAATTAGGCAGCTGCTGTCAACGGCCATTCTAAGCTGAATGTGCCTGCTCTCGTCAGATCGCAGCAGCAATGCAGCTTAAGGCTTGGCAAGTACCAGCATGGGAGACTGGCTGGGAATCCCACGTTCCATTGACCTTTTTGAACCTGAAAATTGTTAGTTTCTCTGTCAAAGATGGTAAAAGAAGGTTCAAATTGAACAGCTGCTGTCAACGGCCATATTAAGCTGAATGTGCCTGCTTTCGTCAGATCGCAGCAGCAATGCAGCTTAAGGTTTGGCAAGTACCAGCATGGGAGACTGGCTGGAAATCCCAAGTTCTGTTGACCTTTTTGAACCTGAAAATTGTGTTAGTTTCTCTATGAGATAGTAAAAGAAGGTTCAAATTGAACAGCTGCTGTCAACGGCCATTCTAAGCTGAATGTGCCTGCTCTCGTCAGATCGCAGCAGCAATGCAGCTTAAGGCTTGGCAAGTACCAGCATGGGAGACTGGCTGGGAATCCCAAGTTCTGTTGACCTTTTTGAACCTGAAAATTGTGTTAGTTTCTCTATGAGATAGTAAAAGAAGGTTCAAATTGAACAGCTGCTGTCAACGGCCCTTCTAAGCTGAATGTGCCTGCTCTTGTCAGATCGCAGCAGCGATGCAGCTTAAGGCTTGGCAAGTACCAGCATGGGAGACTGACTGGGAATCCCAAGTTCTGTTGACCTTTTTGAACCTGAAAATTGTGTTAGTTTCTCTATGAGATAGTAAAAGAAGGTTCAAATTGAACAGCTGCTGTCAATGGCCATTCTAAGCTGAATGTGCCTGCTCTCGTCAGATCGCAGCAGCAATGCAGCTTAAGGCTTGGCAAGTACCAGCATGGGAGACTGGCAGGGAATCCCAAGTTCCATTGACCTTTTTGAACCTGAAAATTGTGTTAGTTTCTCTATGAGATAGTAAAAGAAGGTTCAAATTGAACAGCTGCTGTCAACGGCCATTCTAAGCTGAATGTGCCTGCTCTCGTCAGATCGCAGCAGCAATGCAGCTTAAGGCTTGGCAAGTACCAGCATGGGAGACTGGCTGGGAATCCCAAGTTCTGTTGACCTTTTTGAACCTGAAAATTGTATTAGTTTCTCTATGAGATAGTAAAAGAAGGTTCAAATTGAACAGCTGCTGTCAACGGCCATTCTAAGCTGAATGTGCCTGCTCTCGTCAGATCGCAGCAGCAATGCAGCTTAAGGCTTGGCAAGTACCAGCATGGGAGACTGGCTGGGAATCCCAAGTTCCGTTGACCTTTTTGAACCTGAAAATTGTGTTAGTTTCTCTATGAGATAGTAAAAGAAGGTTCAAATTGAACAGCTGCTGTCAACGCCCATTCTAAGCTAAGGCTTGGCAAGTACCAGCATGGGAGACTGGCTGGGAATCCCAAGTTCCATTGACCTTTTTGAACCTGAAAATTGAGTTAGTTTCTCTATGAGATAGTAAAAGAAGGTTCAAATTGAACAGCTGCTGTCAACGGCCATTCTAAGCTGAATGTGCCTGCTCTCATCAGATCGCAGCAGCAATGCAGCTTAAGGCTTGGCAAGTACCAGCATGGGAGACTGGCTGGGAATCCCAAGTTCCGTTGACCTTTTTGAACCTGAAAATGTGTTAGTTTCTCTATGAGATAGTAAAAGAAGGTTCAAATTGAACAGCTGCTGTCAACGGCCATTCTAAGCTGAATGTGCATGCTCTTGTCAGATCGCAGCAGCGTTGCAGCTTAAGGCTTGGCAAGTACCAGCATGGGAGACTGCTTGGGAATCCCAAGTTCTGTTGACCTTTTTGAACCTGAAAATTGTGTTAGTTTCTCTATGAGATAGTAAAAGAAAGTAGAAATTAGGCAGCTGCTGTCAACGGCCATTCTAAGCTGAATGTGCCTGCTCTCGTCAGATCGCAGCAGCAATGCAGCTTAAGGCTTGGCAAGTACCAGCATGGGAGACTGGCTGGAAATCCCACGTTCTGTTGACCTTTTTGAACCTGAAAATTGTTAGTTTCTCTGTCAAAGATGGTAAAAGAAGGTTCAAATTGAACAGCTGCTGTCAACGGCCATTCTAAGCTGAATGTGCCTGCTCTCGTCAGAACGCAGCAGCAATGCAGCTTAAGGTTTGGCAAGTACCAGCATGGGAGACTGGCTGGGAATCCCAAGTTCTGTTGACCTTTTTGAACCTGAAAATTGTGTTAGTTTCTCTATGAGATAGTAAAAGAAGGTTCAAATTGAACAGCTGCTGTCAACGCCCATTCTAAGCTAAGGCTTGGCAAGTACCAGCATGGGAGACTGGCTGGGAATCCCAAGTTCCATTGACCTTTTTGAACCTGAAAATTGAGTTAGTTTCTCTATGAGATAGTAAAAGAAGGTTCAAATTGAACAGCTGCTGTCAACGGCCATTCTAAGCTGAATGTGCATGCTCTTGTCAGATCGCAGCAGCGTTGCAGCTTAAGGCTTGGCAAGTACCAGCATGGGAGACTGGCTGGGAATCCCAAGTTCCGTTGACCTTTTTGAACCTGAAAATGTGTTAGTTTCTCTATGAGATAGTAAAAGAAGGTTCAAATTGAACAGCTGCTGTCAACGGCCATTCTAAGCTGAATGTGCATGCTCTTGTCAGATCGCAGCAGCGTTGCAGCTTAAGGCTTGGCAAGTACCAGCATGGGAGACTGGCTGGGAATCCCAAGTTCTGTTGACCTTTTTGAACCTGAAAATTGTGTTAGTTTCTCTATGAGATAGTAAAAGAAAGTAGAAATTAGGCAGCTGCTGTCAACGGCCATTCTAAGCTGAATGTGCCTGCTCTCGTCAGATCGCAGCAGCAATGCAGCTTAAGGCTTGGCAAGTACCAGCATGGGAGACTGGCTGGGAATCCCACGTTCCATTGACCTTTTTGAACCTGAAAATTGTTAGTTTCTCTGTCAAAGATGGTAAAAGAAGGTTCAAATTGAACAGCTGCTGTCAACGGCCATATTAAGCTGAATGTGCCTGCTTTCGTCAGATCGCAGCAGCAATGCAGCTTAAGGTTTGGCAAGTACCAGCATGGGAGACTGGCTGGAAATCCCAAGTTCTGTTGACCTTTTTGAACCTGAAAATTGTGTTAGTTTCTCTATGAGATAGTAAAAGAAGGTTCAAATTGAACAGCTGCTGTCAACGGCCATTCTAAGCTGAATGTGCCTGCTCTCGTCAGATCGCAGCAGCAATGCAGCTTAAGGCTTGGCAAGTACCAGCATGGGAGACTGGCTGGGAATCCCAAGTTCTGTTGACCTTTTTGAACCTGAAAATTGTGTTAGTTTCTCTATGAGATAGTAAAAGAAGGTTCAAATTGAACAGCTGCTGTCAACGGCCCTTCTAAGCTGAATGCGTGTGCTCTTGTCAGATCGCAGCAGCGATGCAGCTTAAGGCTTGGCAAGTACCAGCATGGGAGACTGACTGGGAATCCCAAGTTCTGTTGACCTTTTTGAACCTGAAAATTGTGTTAGTTTCTCTATGAGATAGTAAAAGAAGGTTCAAATTGAACAGCTGCTGTCAATGGCCATTCTAAGCTGAATGTGCCTGCTCTCGTCAGATCGCAGCAGCAATGCAGCTTAAGGCTTGGCAAGTACCAGCATGGGAGACTGGCAGGGAATCCCAAGTTCCATTGACCTTTTTGAACCTGAAAATTGTGTTAGTTTCTCTATGAGATAGTAAAAGAAGGTTCAAATTGAACAGCTGCTGTCAACGGCCATTCTAAGCTGAATGTGCCTGCTCTCGTCAGATCGCAGCAGCAATGCAGCTTAAGGCTTGGCAAGTACCAGCATGGGAGACTGGCTGGGAATCCCAAGTTCTGTTGACCTTTTTGAACCTGAAAATTGTATTAGTTTCTCTATGAGATAGTAAAAGAAGGTTCAAATTGAACAGCTGCTGTCAACGGCCATTCTAAGCTGAATGTGCCTGCTCTCGTCAGATCGCAGCAGCAATGCAGCTTAAGGCTTGGCAAGTACCAGCATGGGAGACTGGCTGGGAATCCCAAGTTCCGTTGACCTTTTTGAACCTGAAAATTGTGTTAGTTTCTCTATGAGATAGTAAAAGAAGGTTCAAATTGAACAGCTGCTGTCAACGCCCATTCTAAGCTAAGGCTTGGCAAGTACCAGCATGGGAGACTGGCTGGGAATCCCAAGTTCCATTGACCTTTTTGAACCTGAAAATTGAGTTAGTTTCTCTATGAGATAGTAAAAGAAGGTTCAAATTGAACAGCTGCTGTCAACGGCCATTCTAAGCTGAATGTGCCTGCTCTCATCAGATCGCAGCAGCAATGCAGCTTAAGGCTTGGCAAGTACCAGCATGGGAGACTGGCTGGGAATCCCAAGTTCCGTTGACCTTTTTGAACCTGAAAATGTGTTAGTTTCTCTATGAGATAGTAAAAGAAGGTTCAAATTGAACAGCTGCTGTCAACGGCCATTCTAAGCTGAATGTGCATGCTCTTGTCAGATCGCAGCAGCGTTGCAGCTTAAGGCTTGGCAAGTACCAGCATGGGAGACTGCTTGGGAATCCCAAGTTCTGTTGACCTTTTTGAACCTGAAAATTGTGTTAGTTTCTCTATGAGATAGTAAAAGAAAGTAGAAATTAGGCAGCTGCTGTCAACGGCCATTCTAAGCTGAATGTGCCTGCTCTCGTCAGATCGCAGCAGCAATGCAGCTTAAGGCTTGGCAAGTACCAGCATGGGAGACTGGCTGGAAATCCCACGTTCTGTTGACCTTTTTGAACCTGAAAATTGTTAGTTTCTCTGTCAAAGATGGTAAAAGAAGGTTCAAATTGAACAGCTGCTGTCAACGGCCATTCTAAGCTGAATGTGCCTGCTCTCGTCAGAACGCAGCAGCAATGCAGCTTAAGGTTTGGCAAGTACCAGCATGGGAGACTGGCTGGGAATCCCAAGTTCTGTTGACCTTTTTGAACCTGAAAATTGTGTTAGTTTCTCTATGAGATAGTAAAAGAATGTTCAAATTGAACAGCTGCTGTCAACGCCCATTCTAAGCTAAGGCTTGGCAAGTACCAGCATGGGAGACTGGCTGGGAATCCCAAGTTCCATTGACCTTTTTGAACCTGAAAATTGAGTTAGTTTCTCTATGAGATAGTAAAAGAAGGTTCAAATTGAACAGCTGCTGTCAACGGCCATTCTAAGCTGAATGTGCATGCTCTTGTCAGATCGCAGCAGCGTTGCAGCTTAAGGCTTGGCAAGTACCAGCATGGGAGACTGGCTGGGAATCCCAAGTTCCGTTGACCTTTTTGAACCTGAAAATGTGTTAGTTTCTCTATGAGATAGTAAAAGAAGGTTCAAATTGAACAGCTGCTGTCAACGGCCATTCTAAGCTGAATGTGCATGCTCTTGTCAGATCGCAGCAGCGTTGCAGCTTAAGGCTTGGCAAGTACCAGCATGGGAGACTGGCTGGGAATCCCAAGTTCTGTTGACCTTTTTGAACCTGAAAATTGTGTTAGTTTCTCTATGAGATAGTAAAAGAAAGTAGAAATTAGGCAGCTGCTGTCAACGGCCATTCTAAGCTGAATGTGCCTGCTCTCGTCAGATCGCAGCAGCAATGCAGCTTAAGGCTTGGCAAGTACCAGCATGGGAGACTGGCTGGGAATCCCACGTTCCGTTGACCTTTTTGAACCTGAAAATTGTTAGTTTCTCTGTCAAAGATGGTAAAAGAAGGTTCAAATTGAACAGCTGCTGTCAACGGCCATATTAAGCTGAATGTGCCTGCTCTCGTCAGATCGCAGCAGCAATGCAGCTTAAGTTTTGGCAAGTACCAGCATGGGAGACTGGCTGGGAATCCCAAGTTCTGTTGACCTTTTTGAACCTGAAAATTGTGTTAGTTTCTCTATGAGATAGTAAAAGAAGGTTCAAATTGAACAGCTGCTGTCAACGGCCATTCTAAGCTGAATGTGCCTGCTCTCGTCAGATCGCAGCAGCAATGCAGTTTAAGGCTTGGCAAGTACCAGCATGGGAGACTGGCTGGGAATCCCAAGTTCTGTTGACCTGTTTGAACCTGAAAATTGTGTTAGTTTCTCTATGAGATAGTAAAAGAAGGTTCAAATTGAACAGCTGCTGTCAACGGCCCTTCTAAGCTGAATGTGTGTGCTCTTGTCAGATCGCAGCAGCAATGCAGCTTAAGGCTTGGCAAGTACCAGCATGGGAGACTGGCAGGGAATCCCAAGTTCCATTGACCTTTTTGAACCTGAAAATTGTGTTAGTTTCTCTATGAGATAGTAAAAGAAGGTTCAAATTGAACAGCTGCTGTCAACGGCCATTCTAAGCTGAATGTGCCTGCTCTCGTCAGATCGCAGCAGCAATGCAGCTTAAGGCTTGGCAAGTACCAGCATGGGAGACTGGCTGGGAATCCCAAGTTCTGTTGACCTTTTTGAACCTGAAAATTGTATTAGTTTCTCTATGAGATAGTAAAAGAAGGTTCAAATTGAACAGCTGCTGTCAACGGCCATTCTAAGCTGAATGTGCCTGCTCTCGTCAGATCGCAGCAGCAATGCAGCTTAAGGCTTGGCAAGTACCAGCATGGGAGACTGGCTGGGAATCCCAAGTTCCGTTGACCTTTTTGAACCTGAAAATTGTGTTAGTTTCTCTATGAGATAGTAAAAGAAGGTTCAAATTGAACAGCTGCTGTCAACGCCCATTCTAAGCTAAGGCTTGGCAAGTACCAGCATGGGAGACTGGCTGGGAATCCCAAGTTCCATTGACCTTTTTGAACCTGAAAATTGAGTTAGTTTCTCTATGAGATAGTAAAAGAAGGTTCAAATTGAACAGCTGCTGTCAACGGCCATTCTAAGCTGAATGTGCCTGCTCTCATCAGATCGCAGCAGCAATGCAGCTTAAGGCTTGGCAAGTACCAGCATGGGAGACTGGCTGGGAATCCCAAGTTCCGTTGACCTTTTTGAACCTGAAAATGTGTTAGTTTCTCTATGAGATAGTAAAAGAAGGTTCAAATTGAACAGCTGCTGTCAACGGCCATTCTAAGCTGAATGTGCATGCTCTTGTCAGATCGCAGCAGCGTTGCAGCTTAAGGCTTGGCAAGTACCAGCATGGGAGACTGGCTGGGAATCCCAAGTTCTGTTGACCTTTTTGAACCTGAAAATTGTGTTAGTTTCTCTATGAGATAGTAAAAGAAAGTAGAAATTAGGCAGCTGCTGTCAACGGCCATTCTAAGCTGAATGTGCCTGCTCTCGTCAGATCGCAGCAGCAATGCAGCTTAAGGCTTGGCAAGTACCAGCATGGGAGACTGGCTGGGAATCCCACGTTCCATTGACCTTTTTGAACCTGAAAATTGTTAGTTTCTCTGTCAAAGATGGTAAAAGAAGGTTCAAATTGAACAGCTGCTGTCAACGGCCATATTAAGCTGAATGTGCCTGCTTTCGTCAGATCGCAGCAGCAATGCAGCTTAAGGTTTGGCAAGTACCAGCATGGGAGACTGGCTGGAAATCCCAAGTTCTGTTGACCTTTTTGAACCTGAAAATTGTGTTAGTTTCTCTATGAGATAGTAAAAGAAGGTTCAAATTGAACAGCTGCTGTCAACGGCCATTCTAAGCTGAATGTGCCTGCTCTCGTCAGATCGCAGCAGCAATGCAGCTTAAGGCTTGGCAAGTACCAGCATGGGAGACTGGCTGGGAATCCCAAGTTCTGTTGACCTTTTTGAACCTGAAAATTGTGTTAGTTTCTCTATGAGATAGTAAAAGAAGGTTCAAATTGAACAGCTGCTGTCAACGGCCCTTCTAAGCTGAATGTGTGTGCTCTTGTCAGATCGCAGCAGCGATGCAGCTTAAGGCTTGGCAAGTACCAGCATGGGAGACTGACTGGGAATCCCAAGTTCTGTTGACCTTTTTGAACCTGAAAATTGTGTTAGTTTCTCTATGAGATAGTAAAAGAAGGTTCAAATTGAACAGCTGCTGTCAATGGCCATTCTAAGCTGAATGTGCCTGCTCTCGTCAGATCGCAGCAGCAATGCAGCTTAAGGCTTGGCAAGTACCAGCATGGGAGACTGGCAGGGAATCCCAAGTTCCATTGACCTTTTTGAACCTGAAAATTGTGTTAGTTTCTCTATGAGATAGTAAAAGAAGGTTCAAATTGAACAGCTGCTGTCAACGGCCATTCTAAGCTGAATGTGCCTGCTCTCGTCAGATCGCAGCAGCAATGCAGCTTAAGGCTTGGCAAGTACCAGCATGGGAGACTGGCTGGGAATCCCAAGTTCTGTTGACCTTTTTGAACCTGAAAATTGTATTAGTTTCTCTATGAGATAGTAAAAGAAGGTTCAAATTGAACAGCTGCTGTCAACGGCCATTCTAAGCTGAATGTGCCTGCTCTCGTCAGATCGCAGCAGCAATGCAGCTTAAGGCTTGGCAAGTACCAGCATGGGAGACTGGCTGGGAATCCCAAGTTCCGTTGACCTTTTTGAACCTGAAAATTGTGTTAGTTTCTCTATGAGATAGTAAAAGAAGGTTCAAATTGAACAGCTGCTGTCAACGCCCATTCTAAGCTAAGGCTTGGCAAGTACCAGCATGGGAGACTGGCTGGGAATCCCAAGTTCCATTGACCTTTTTGAACCTGAAAATTGAGTTAGTTTCTCTATGAGATAGTAAAAGAAGGTTCAAATTGAACAGCTGCTGTCAACGGCCATTCTAAGCTGAATGTGCCTGCTCTCATCAGATCGCAGCAGCAATGCAGCTTAAGGCTTGGCAAGTACCAGCATGGGAGACTGGCTGGGAATCCCAAGTTCCGTTGACCTTTTTGAACCTGAAAATGTGTTAGTTTCTCTATGAGATAGTAAAAGAAGGTTCAAATTGAACAGCTGCTGTCAACGGCCATTCTAAGCTGAATGTGCATGCTCTTGTCAGATCGCAGCAGCGTTGCAGCTTAAGGCTTGGCAAGTACCAGCATGGGAGACTGCTTGGGAATCCCAAGTTCTGTTGACCTTTTTGAACCTGAAAATTGTGTTAGTTTCTCTATGAGATAGTAAAAGAAAGTAGAAATTAGGCAGCTGCTGTCAACGGCCATTCTAAGCTGAATGTGCCTGCTCTCGTCAGATCGCAGCAGCAATGCAGCTTAAGGCTTGGCAAGTACCAGCATGGGAGACTGGCTGGAAATCCCACGTTCTGTTGACCTTTTTGAACCTGAAAATTGTTAGTTTCTCTGTCAAAGATGGTAAAAGAAGGTTCAAATTGAACAGCTGCTGTCAACGGCCATTCTAAGCTGAATGTGCCTGCTCTCGTCAGAACGCAGCAGCAATGCAGCTTAAGGTTTGGCAAGTACCAGCATGGGAGACTGGCTGGGAATCCCAAGTTCTGTTGACCTTTTTGAACCTGAAAATTGTGTTAGTTTCTCTATGAGATAGTAAAAGAAGGTTCAAATTGAACAGCTGCTGTCAACGCCCATTCTAAGCTAAGGCTTGGCAAGTACCAGCATGGGAGACTGGCTGGGAATCCCAAGTTCCATTGACCTTTTTGAACCTGAAAATTGAGTTAGTTTCTCTATGAGATAGTAAAAGAAGGTTCAAATTGAACAGCTGCTGTCAACGGCCATATTAAGCTGAATGTGCCTGCTCTCGTCAGATCGCAGCAGCAATGCAGCTTAAGGTTTGGCAAGTACCAGCATGGGAGACTGGCTGGGAATCCCAAGTTCTGTTGACCTTTTTGAACCTGAAAATTGTGTTAGTTTCTCTATGAGATAGTAAAAGAAGGTTCAAATTGAACAGCTGCTGTCAACGGCCATTCTAAGCTGAATGTGCCTGCTCTCGTCAGATCGCAGCAGCAATGCAGCTTAAGGCTTGGCAAGTACCAGCATGGGAGACTGGCTGGGAATCCCAAGTTCTGTTGACCTTTTTGAACCTGAAAATTGTGTTAGTTTCTCTATGAGATAGTAAAAGAAGGTTCAAATTGAACAGCTGCTGTCAACGGCCCTTCTAAGCTGAATGTGTGTGCTCTTGTCAGATCGCAGCAGCAATGCAGCTTAAGGCTTGGCAAGTACCAGCATGGGAGACTGGCAGGGAATCCCAAGTTCCATTGACCTTTTTGAACCTGAAAATTGTGTTAGTTTCTCTATGAGATAGTAAAAGAAGGTTCAAATTGAACAGCTGCTGTCAACGGCCATTCTAAGCTGAATGTGCCTGCTCTCGTCAGATCGCAGCAGCAATGCAGCTTAAGGCTTGGCAAGTACCAGCATGGGAGACTGGCTGGGAATCCCAAGTTCTGTTGACCTTTTTGAACCTGAAAATTGTATTAGTTTCTCTATGAGATAGTAAAAGAAGGTTCAAATTGAACAGCTGCTGTCAACGGCCATTCTAAGCTGAATGTGCCTGCTCTCGTCAGATCGCAGCAGCAATGCAGCTTAAGGCTTGGCAAGTACCAGCATGGCAGACTGGCTGGGAATCCCAAGTTCCGTTGACCTTTTTGAACCTGAAAATTGTGTTAGTTTCTCTATGAGATAGTAAAAGAAGGTTCAAATTGAACAGCTGCTGTCAACGCCCATTCTAAGCTAAGGCTTGGCAAGTACCAGCATGGGAGACTGGCTGGGAATCCCAAGTTCCATTGACCTTTTTGAACCTGAAAATTGAGTTAGTTTCTCTATGAGATAGTAAAAGAAGGTTCAAATTGAACAGCTGCTGTCAACGGCCATTCTAAGCTGAATGTGCCTGCTCTCATCAGATCGCAGCAGCAATGCAGCTTAAGGCTTGGCAAGTACCAGCATGGGAGACTGGCTGGGAATCCCAAGTTCCGTTGACCTTTTTGAACCTGAAAATGTGTTAGTTTCTCTATGAGATAGTAAAAGAAGGTTCAAATTGAACAGCTGCTGTCAACGGCCATTCTAAGCTGAATGTGCATGCTCTTGTCAGATCGCAGCAGCGTTGCAGCTTAAGGCTTGGCAAGTACCAGCATGGGAGACTGCCTGGGAATCCCAAGTTCTGTTGACCTTTTTGAACCTGAAAATTGTGTTAGTTTCTCTATGAGATAGTAAAAGAAAGTAGAAATTAGGCAGCTGCTGTCAACGGCCATTCTAAGCTGAATGTGCCTGCTCTCGTCAGATCGCAGCAGCAATGCAGCTTAAGGCTTGGCAAGTACCAGCATGGGAGACTGGCTGGGAATCCCATGTTCTGTTGACCTTTTTGAACCTGAAAATTGTTAGTTTCTCTGTCAAAGATGGTAAAAGAAGGTTCAAATTGAACAGCTGCTGTCAACGGCCATTCTAAGCTGAATGTGCCTGCTCTCGTCAGATCGCAGCAGCAATGCAGCTTAAGGTTTGGCAAGTACCAGCATGGGAGACTGGCTGGGAATCCCAAGTTCCGTTGACCTTTTTGAACCTGAAAATTGTGTTAGTTTCTCTATGAGATAGTAAAAGAAGGTTCAAATTGAACAGCTGCTGTCAACGCCCATTCTAAGCTAAGGCTTGGCAAGTACCAGCATGGGAGACTGGCTGGGAATCCCAAGTTCCATTGACCTTTTTGAACCTGAAAATTGAGTTAGTTTCTCTATGAGATAGTAAAAGAAGGTTCAAATTGAACAGCTGCTGTCAACAGCCATTCTAAGCTGAATGTGCATGCTCTTGTCAGATCGCAGCAGCAATGCAGCTTAAGGCTTGGCAAGTACCAGCATGGGAGACTAGCTGGGAATCCCAAGTTCCATTGACCTTTTTGAACCTGAAAATTGTGTTAGTTTCTCTATGAGATAGTAAAAGAAGGTTCAAATTGAACAGCTGCTGTCAACAGCCATTCTAAGCTGAATGTGCATGCTCTGGTCAGATCGCAGCAGCAATGCAGCTTAAGGCTTTGCAAGTACCAGCATGGGAGACTGGCTGGGAATCCCAAGTTCTGTTGACATTTTTGAACCTGAAAATCGTGTTAGTTTCTCTATGAGATAGTAAAAGAAGGTTCAAATTGAACAACTGCTGTCAACGGCCATTCTACTAAGCTTAATGTGCCTGCTCTCGTCAGATCGCAGCAGCAATGCAGCTTAAGGCTTGGCAAGTACCAGCATGGGAGACTGGCTGGGAGTCCCAAGTTCCGTTGACCTTTTTGAACCTGAAAATTGTGTTAGTTTCTCTATGAGATAGTAAAAGAAGGTTCAAATTGAACAGCTGCTGTCAACGGCCATTCTAAGCTGAATGTGCCTGCTCTCGTCAGATCGCAGCAGCAATGCAGCTTAAGGCTTGGCAAGTACCAGCATGGGAGACTGGCTGGGAATCCTAAGTTCTGTTGACCTTTTTGAACCTGAAAATTGTGTTAGTTTCTCTATGAGGTAGTAAAATAAGGTTCAAATTGAACAGTTGCTGTCAACGGCCATTCTAAGCTGAATGTGCCTGCTCTCGTCAGATCGCAGCAGCAATGCAGCTTAAGGCTTGGCAAGTACCAGCATGGGAGACTAGCTGGGAATCCCAAGTTCCGTTGACCTTTTTGAACCTGAAAATTGTGTTAGTTTCTCTATGAGATAGTAAAAGAAGGTTCAAATTGAACAGCTGCTGTCAACAGCCATTCTAAGCTGAATGTGCATGCTCTGGTCAGATCGCAGCAGCAATGCAGCTTAAGGCTTTGCAAGTACCAGCATGGGAGACTGGCTGGGAATCCCAAGTTCTGTTGACATTTTTGAACCTGAAAATCGTGTTAGTTTCTCTATGAGATAGTAAAAGAAGGTTCAAATTGAACAACTGCTGTCAACGGCCATTCTACTAAGCTTAATGTGCCTGCTCTCGTCAGATCGCAGCAGCAATGCAGCTTAAGGCTTGGCAAGTACCAGCATGGGAGACTGGCTGGGAGTCCCAAGTTCCGTTGACCTTTTTGAACCTGAAAATTGTGTTAGTTTCTCTATGAGATAGTAAAAGAAGGTTCAAATTGAACAGCTGCTGTCAACGGCCATTCTAAGCTGAATGTGCCTGCTCTCGTCAGATCGCAGCAGCAATGCAGCTTAAGGCTTGGCAAGTACCAGCATGGGAGACTGGCTGGGAATCATAAGTTCCGTTGACCTTTTTTTAACCTGAAAATTGTGTTAGTTTCTCTATGAGATAGTAAAAGAAGGTTCAAATTGAACAGCTGCTGTCAACGGCCATTCTAAGCTGAATGCGCCTGCTCTCGTCAGATCGCAGCAGCAATGCAGCTTAAGGCTTGGCAAGTACCAGCATGGGAGACTGGCTGGGAATCCCAAGTTCCATTGACTTTTTGAACCTGAAAATTGTGTTAGTTTCTCTATGAGATAGTAAAAGAAGGTTCAAATTGAACAGCTGCTGTCAACTGCCATTCTAAGCTGAATGTGCATGCTCTTGTCAGATCGCAGCAGCGTTGCAGCTTAAGGCTTGGCAAGTACCAGCATGGGAGTCTGGCTGGGAATCCCAAGTTCTCTTGACCTTTTTGAACCTGAAAATTGTGTTAGTTTCTCTATGAGATAGTAAAACAAAGTAGAAATTAGGCAGCTGCTGTCAACGGCCATTCTAAGCTGAATGTGCCTGCTCTCGTCAGATCGCAGCAGCAATGCAGCTTAAGGCTTGGCAAGTACCAGCATGGGAGACTGGCTGGGAATCCCAAGTTCCGTTGACCTTTTTGAACCTGAAAATTGTTAGTTTCTCTGTCAAAGATGGTAAAAGAAGGTTCAAATTGAACAGCTGCTGTCAACGGCCATTCTAAGCTGAATGTGCCTGCTCTCGTCAGATCGCAGCAGCAATGCAGCTTAAGGCTTGGCAAAAACCAGCATGGGAGACTGGCTGGGAATCCCAAGTTCTGTTGACCTTTTTGAACCTGAACATTGTGTTAGTTTCTCTATGAGATAGTAAAAGAAGGTTCAAATTGAACAGCTGCTGTCAACGGCCATTCTAAGCTGAATGTGCCTGCTCTCGTCAGATCGCAGCAGCAATGCAGCTTAAGGCTTGGCAAGTACCAGCATGGGAGACTGGCTGGGAATCCCAAGTTCTGTTGACCTTTTTGAACCTGAAAATTGTGTTAGTTTCTCTAAGAGATAGTAAAAGAAGGTTCAAACTGAACAGCTGCTGTCAACGGCCATTCTAAGCTGAATGTGCCTGCTCTCGTCAGATCGCAGCAGCAATGCAGCTTAAGGCTTGGCATGTACCAGCATGGGAGACTGGCTGGGAATCCTAAGTTCCGTTGACCTTTTTGAGCCTGAAAATTGTGTTAGTTTCTCTATGAGATAGTAAAAGAAGGTTCAAATTGAACAGCTGCTGTCAACGGCCATTCTAAGCTGAATGTGCCTGCTCTCGTCAGATCGCAGCAGCGTTGCAGCTTAAGGCTTGGCAAGTACCAGCATGGGAGACTGGCTGGGAATCCCAAGTTCTGTTGACCTTTTTGAACCTGAAAATTGTGTTAGTTTCTCTATGAGATAGTAAAAGAAGGTTAAAATTGAACAGCTGCTGTCAACGCCCATTCTAAGCTAAGGCTTGGCAAGTACCAGCATGGGAGACTGGCTGGGAATCCCAAGTTCCATTGACCTTTTTGAACCTGAAAATTGAGTTAGTTTCTCTATGAGATAGTAAAAGAAGGTTCAAATTGAACAGCTGCTGTCAACGGCCATTCTAAGCTGAATGTGCATGCTCTTGTCAGATCGCAGCAGCGTTGCAGCTTAAGGCTTGGCAAGTACCAGCATGGGAGACTGGCTGGGAATCCCAAGTTCCGTTGACCTTTTTGAACCTGAAAATGTGTTAGTTTCTCTATGAGATAGTAAAAGAAGGTTCAAATTGAACAGCTGCTGTCAACGGCCATTCTAAGCTGAATGTGCATGCTCTTGTCAGATCGCAGCAGCGTTGCAGCTTAAGGCTTGGCAAGTACCAGCATGGGAGACTGGCTGGGAATCCCAAGTTCCGTTGACCTTTTTGAACCTGAAAATGTGTTAGTTTCTCTATGAGATAGTAAAAGAAGGTTCAAATTGAACAGCTGCTGTCAACGGCCATTCTAAGCTGAATGTGCCTGCTCTCGTCAGATCGCAGCAGCAATGCAGCTTAAGGCTTGGCAAGTACCAGCATGGGAGACTGGCTGGGAATCCCACGTTCCGTTGACCTTTTTGAACCTGAAAATTGTTAGTTTCTCTGTCAAAGATGGTAAAAGAAGGTTCAAATTGAACAGCTGCTGTCAACGGCCATATTAAGCTGAATGTGCCTGCTTTCGTCAGATCGCAGCAGCAATGCAGCTTAAGGTTTGGCAAGTACCAGCATGGGAGACTGGCTGGAAATCCCAAGTTCTGTTGACCTTTTTGAACCTGAAAATTGTGTTATTTTCTCTATGAGATAGTAAAAGAAGGTTCAAATTGAACAGCTGCTGTCAACGGCCATTCTAAGCTGAATGTGCCTGCTCTCGTCAGATCGCAGCAGCAATGCAGCTTAAGGCTTGGCAAGTACCAGCATGGGAGACTGGCTGGGAATCCCAAGTTCTGTTGACCTTTTTGAACCTGAAAATTGTGTTAGTTTCTCTATGAGATAGTAAAAGAAGGTTCAAATTGAACAGCTGCTGTCAACGGCCCTTCTAAGCTGAATGTGTGTGCTCTTGTCAGATTGCAGCAGCGATGCAGCTTAAGGCTTGGCAAGTACCAGCATGGGAGACTGACTGGGAATCCCAAGTTCTGTTGACCTTTTTGAACCTGAAAATTGTGTTAGTTTCTCTATGAGATAGTAAAAGAAGGTTCAAATTGAACAGCTGCTGTCAATGGCCATTCTAAGCTGAATGTGCCTGCTCTCGTCAGATCGCAGCAGCAATGCAGCTTAAGGCTTGGCAAGTACCAGCATGGGAGACTGGCAGGGAATCCCAAGTTCCATTGACCTTTTTGAACCTGAAAATTGTGTTAGTTTCTCTATGAGATAGTAAAAGAAGGTTCAAATTGAACAGCTGCTGTCAACGGCCATTCTAAGCTGAATGTGCCTGCTCTCGTCAGATCGCAGCAGCAATGCAGCTTAAGGCTTGGCAAGTACCAGCATGGGAGACTGGCTGGGAATCCCAAGTTCTGTTGACCTTTTTGAACCTGAAAATTGTATTAGTTTCTCTATGAGATAGTAAAAGAAGGTTCAAATTGAACAGCTGCTGTCAACGGCCATTCTAAGCTGAATGTGCCTGCTCTCGTCAGATCGCAGCAGCAATGCAGCTTAAGGCTTGGCAAGTACCAGCATGGGAGACTGGCTGGGAATCCCAAGTTCCGTTGACCTTTTTGAACCTGAAAATTGTGTTAGTTTCTCTATGAGATAGTAAAAGAAGGTTCAAATTGAACAGCTGCTGTCAACGCCCATTCTAAGCTAAGGCTTGGCAAGTACCAGCATGGGAGACTGGCTGGGAATCCCAAGTTCCATTGACCTTTTTGAACCTGAAAATTGAGTTAGTTTCTCTATGAGATAGTAAAAGAAGGTTCAAATTGAACAGCTGCTGTCAACGGCCATTCTAAGCTGAATGTGCCTGCTCTCATCAGATCGCAGCAGCAATGCAGCTTAAGGCTTGGCAAGTACCAGCATGGGAGACTGGCTGGGAATCCCAAGTTCCGTTGACCTTTTTGAACCTGAAAATGTGTTAGTTTCTCTATGAGATAGTAAAAGAAGGTTCAAATTGAACAGCTGCTGTCAACGGCCATTCTAAGCTGAATGTGCATGCTCTTGTCAGATCGCAGCAGCGTTGCAGCTTAAGGCTTGGCAAGTACCAGCATGGGAGACTGCTTGGGAATCCCAAGTTCTGTTGACCTTTTTGAACCTGAAAATTGTGTTAGTTTCTCTATGAGATAGTAAAAGAAAGTAGAAATTAGGCAGCTGCTGTCAACGGCCATTCTAAGCTGAATGTGCCTGCTCTCGTCAGATCGCAGCAGCAATGCAGCTTAAGGCTTGGCAAGTACCAGCATGGGAGACTGGCTGGGAATCCCACGTTCTGTTGCCCTTTTTGAACCTGAAAATTGTTAGTTTCTCTGTCAAAGATGGTAAAAGAAGGTTCAAATTGAACAGCTGCTGTCAACGGCCATTCTAAGCTGAATGTGCCTGCTCTCGTCAGAACGCAGCAGCAATGCAGCTTAAGGCTTGGCAAGTACCAGCATGGGAGACTGGCTGGGAATCCCAAGTTCCATTGACTTTTTGAACCTGAAAATTGTGTTAGTTTCTCTATGAGATAGTAAAAGAAGGTTCAAATTGAACAGCTGCTGTCAACTGCCATTCTAAGCTGAATGTGCATGCTCTTGTCAGATCGCAGCAGCGTTGCAGCTTAAGGCTTGGCAAGTACCAGCATGGGAGTCTGGCTGGGAATCCCAAGTTCTCTTGACCTTTTTGAACCTGAAAATTGTGTTAGTTTCTCTATGAGATAGTAAAACAAAGTAGAAATTAGGCAGCTGCTGTCAACGGCCATTCTAAGCTGAATGTGCCTGCTCTCGTCAGATCGCAGCAGCAATGCAGCTTAAGGCTTGGCAAGTACCAGCATGGGAGACTGGCTGGGAATCCCAAGTTCCGTTGACCTTTTTGAACCTGAAAATTGTTAGTTTCTCTGTCAAAGATGGTAAAAGAAGGTTCAAATTGAACAGCTGCTGTCAACGGCCATTCTAAGCTGAATGTGCCTGCTCTCGTCAGATCGCAGCAGCAATGCAGCTTAAGGCTTGGCAAAAACCAGCATGGGAGACTGGCTGGGAATCCCAAGTTCTGTTGACCTTTTTGAACCTGAAAATTGTGTTAGTTTCTCTATGAGATAGTAAAAGAAGGTTCAAATTGAACAGCTGCTGTCAACGGCCATTCTAAGCTGAATGTGCCTGCTCTCGTCAGATCGCAGCAGCAATGCAGCTTAAGGCTTGGCAAGTACCAGCATGGGAGACTGGCTGGGAATCCCAAGTTCTGTTGACCTTTTTGAACCTGAAAATTGTGTTAGTTTCTCTATGAGATAGTAAAAGAAGGTTCAAACTGAACAGCTGCTGTCAACGGCCATTCTAAGCTGAATGTGCCTGCTCTCGTCAGATCGCAGCAGCAATGCAGCTTAAGGCTTGGCATGTACCAGCATGGGAGACTGGCTGGGAATCCTAAGTTCCGTTGACCTTTTTGAGCCTGAAAATTGTGTTAGTTTCTCTATGAGATAGTAAAAGAAGGTTCAAATTGAACAGCTGCTGTCAACAGCCATTCTAAGCTGAATGTGCCTGCTCTCGTCAGATCGCAGCAGCGTTGCAGCTTAAGGCTTGGCAAGTACCAGCATGGGAGACTGGCTGGGAATCCCAAGTTCTGTTGACCTTTTTGAACCTGAAAATTGTGTTAGTTTCTCTATGAGATAGTAAAAGAAGGTTCAAATTGAACAGCTGCTGTCAACGCCCATTCTAAGCTAAGGCTTGGCAAGTACCAGCATGGGAGACTGGCTGGGAATCCCAAGTTCCATTGACCTTTTTGAACCTGAAAATTGAGTTAGTTTCTCTATGAGATAGTAAAAGAAGGTTCAAATTGAACAGCTGCTGTCAACGGCCATTCTAAGCTGAATGTGCATGCTCTTGTCAGATCGCAGCAGCGTTGCAGCTTAAGGCTTGGCAAGTACCAGCATGGGAGACTGGCTGGGAATCCCAAGTTCCGTTGACCTTTTTGAACCTGAAAATGTGTTAGTTTCTCTATGAGATAGTAAAAGAAGGTTCAAATTGAACAGCTGCTGTCAACGGCCATTCTAAGCTGAATGTGCATGCTCTTGTCAGATCGCAGCAGCGTTGCAGCTTAAGGCTTGGCAAGTACCAGCATGGGAGACTGGCTGGGAATCCCAAGTTCTGTTGACCTTTTTGAACCTGAAAATTGTGTTAGTTTCTCTATGAGATAGTAAAAGAAAGTAGAAATTAGGCAGCTGCTGTCAACGGCCATTCTAAGCTGAATGTGCCTGCTCTCGTCAGATCGCAGCAGCAATGCAGCTTAAGGCTTGGCAAGTACCAGCATGGGAGACTGGCTGGGAATCCCACGTTCCATTGACCTTTTTGAACCTGAAAATTGTTAGTTTCTCTGTCAAAGATGGTAAAAGAAGGTTCAAATTGAACAGCTGCTGTCAACGGCCATATTAAGCTGAATGTGCCTGCTTTCGTCAGATCGCAGCAGCAATGCAGCTTAAGGTTTGGCAAGTACCAGCATGGGAGACTGGCTGGAAATCCCAAGTTCTGTTGACCTTTTTGAACCTGAAAATTGTGTTAGTTTCTCTATGAGATAGTAAAAGAAGGTTCAAATTGAACAGCTGCTGTCAACGGCCATTCTAAGCTGAATGTGCCTGCTCTCGTCAGATCGCAGCAGCAATGCAGCTTAAGGCTTGGCAAGTACCAGCATGGGAGACTGGCTGGGAATCCCAAGTTCTGTTGACCTTTTTGAACCTGAAAATTGTGTTAGTTTCTCTATGAGATAGTAAAAGAAGGTTCAAATTGAACAGCTGCTGTCAATGGCCATTCTAAGCTGAATGTGCCTGCTCTCGTCAGATCGCAGCAGCAATGCAGCTTAAGGCTTGGCAAGTACCAGCATGGGAGACTGGCAGGGAATCCCAAGTTCCATTGACCTTTTTGAACCTGAAAATTGTGTTAGTTTCTCTATGAGATAGTAAAAGAAGGTTCAAATTGAACAGCTGCTGTCAACGGCCATTCTAAGCTGAATGTGCCTGCTCTCGTCAGATCGCAGCAGCAATGCAGCTTAAGGCTTGGCAAGTACCAGCATGGGAGACTGGCTGGGAATCCCAAGTTCTGTTGACCTTTTTGAACCTGAAAATTGTATTAGTTTCTCTATGAGATAGTAAAAGAAGGTTCAAATTGAACAGCTGCTGTCAACGGCCATTCTAAGCTGAATGTGCCTGCTCTCGTCAGATCGCAGCAGCAATGCAGCTTAAGGCTTGGCAAGTACCAGCATGGGAGACTGGCTGGGAATCCCAAGTTCCGTTGACCTTTTTGAACCTGAAAATTGTGTTAGTTTCTCTATGAGATAGTAAAAGAAGGTTCAAATTGAACAGCTGCTGTCAACGCCCATTCTAAGCTAAGGCTTGGCAAGTACCAGCATGGGAGACTGGCTGGGAATCCCAAGTTCCATTGACCTTTTTGAACCTGAAAATTGAGTTAGTTTCTCTATGAGATAGTAAAAGAAGGTTCAAATTGAACAGCTGCTGTCAACGGCCATTCTAAGCTGAATGTGCCTGCTCTCATCAGATCGCAGCAGCAATGCAGCTTAAGGCTTGGCAAGTACCAGCATGGGAGACTGGCTGGGAATCCCAAGTTCCGTTGACCTTTTTGAACCTGAAAATGTGTTAGTTTCTCTATGAGATAGTAAAAGAAGGTTCAAATTGAACAGCTGCTGTCAACGGCCATTCTAAGCTGAATGTGCATGCTCTTGTCAGATCGCAGCAGCGTTGCAGCTTAAGGCTTGGCAAGTACCAGCATGGGAGACTGCTTGGGAATCCCAAGTTCTGTTGACCTTTTTGAACCTGAAAATTGTGTTAGTTTCTCTATGAGATAGTAAAAGAAAGTAGAAATTAGGCAGCTGCTGTCAACGGCCATTCTAAGCTGAATGTGCCTGCTCTCGTCAGATCGCAGCAGCAATGCAGCTTAAGGCTTGGCAAGTACCAGCATGGGAGACTGGCTGGGAATCCCACGTTCTGTTGCCCTTTTTGAACCTGAAAATTGTTAGTTTCTCTGTCAAAGATGGTAAAAGAAGGTTCAAATTGAACAGCTGCTGTCAACGGCCATTCTAAGCTGAATGTGCCTGCTCTCGTCAGAACGCAGCAGCAATGCAGCTTAAGGCTTGGCAAGTACCAGCATGGGAGACTGGCTGGGAATCCCAAGTTCCATTGACTTTTTGAACCTGAAAATTGTGTTAGTTTCTCTATGAGATAGTAAAAGAAGGTTCAAATTGAACAGCTGCTGTCAACTGCCATTCTAAGCTGAATGTGCATGCTCTTGTCAGATCGCAGCAGCGTTGCAGCTTAAGGCTTGGCAAGTACCAGCATGGGAGTCTGGCTGGGAATCCCAAGTTCTCTTGACCTTTTTGAACCTGAAAATTGTGTTAGTTTCTCTATGAGATAGTAAAACAAAGTAGAAATTAGGCAGCTGCTGTCAACGGCCATTCTAAGCTGAATGTGCCTGCTCTCGTCAGATCGCAGCAGCAATGCAGCTTAAGGCTTGGCAAGTACCAGCATGGGAGACTGGCTGGGAATCCCAAGTTCCGTTGACCTTTTTGAACCTGAAAATTGTTAGTTTCTCTGTCAAAGATGGTAAAAGAAGGTTCAAATTGAACAGCTGCTGTCAACGGCCATTCTAAGCTGAATGTGCCTGCTCTCGTCAGATCGCAGCAGCAATGCAGCTTAAGGCTTGGCAAAAACCAGCATGGGAGACTGGCTGGGAATCCCAAGTTCTGTTGACCTTTTTGAACCTGAAAATTGTGTTAGTTTCTCTATGAGATAGTAAAAGAAGGTTCAAATTGAACAGCTGCTGTCAACGGCCATTCTAAGCTGAATGTGCCTGCTCTCGTCAGATCGCAGCAGCAATGCAGCTTAAGGCTTGGCAAGTACCAGCATGGGAGACTGGCTGGGAATCCCAAGTTCTGTTGACCTTTTTGAACCTGAAAATTGTGTTAGTTTCTCTATGAGATAGTAAAAGAAGGTTCAAACTGAACAGCTGCTGTCAACGGCCATTCTAAGCTGAATGTGCCTGCTCTCGTCAGATCGCAGCAGCAATGCAGCTTAAGGCTTGGCATGTACCAGCATGGGAGACTGGCTGGGAATCCTAAGTTCCGTTGACCTTTTTGAGCCTGAAAATTGTGTTAGTTTCTCTATGAGATAGTAAAAGAAGGTTCATATTGAACAGCTGCTGTCAACAGCCATTCTAAGCTGAATGTGCCTGCTCTCGTCAGATCGCAGCAGCGTTGCAGCTTAAGGCTTGGCAAGTACCAGCATGGGAGACTGGCTGGGAATCCCAAGTTCTGTTGACCTTTTTGAACCTGAAAATTGTGTTAGTTTCTCTATGAGATAGTAAAAGAAGGTTCAAATTGAACAGCTGCTGTCAACGCCCATTCTAAGCTAAGGCTTGGCAAGTACCAGCATGGGAGACTGGCTGGGAATCCCAAGTTCCATTGACCTTTTTGAACCTGAAAATTGAGTTAGTTTCTCTATGAGATAGTAAAAGAAGGTTCAAATTGAACAGCTGCTGTCAACGGCCATTCTAAGCTGAATGTGCATGCTCTTGTCAGATCGCAGCAGCGTTGCAGCTTAAGGCTTGGCAAGTACCAGCATGGGAGACTGGCTGGGAATCCCAAGTTCCGTTGACCTTTTTGAACCTGAAAATGTGTTAGTTTCTCTATGAGATAGTAAAAGAAGGTTCAAATTGAACAGCTGCTGTCAACGGCCATTCTAAGCTGAATGTGCATGCTCTTGTCAGATCGCAGCAGCGTTGCAGCTTAAGGCTTGGCAAGTACCAGCATGGGAGACTGGCTGGGAATCCCAAGTTCTGTTGACCTTTTTGAACCTGAAAATTGTGTTAGTTTCTCTATGAGATAGTAAAAGAAAGTAGAAATTAGGCAGCTGCTGTCAACGGCCATTCTAAGCTGAATGTGCCTGCTCTCGTCAGATCGCAGCAGCAATGCAGCTTAAGGCTTGGCAAGTACCAGCATGGGAGACTGGCTGGGAATCCCACGTTCCATTGACCTTTTTGAACCTGAAAATTGTTAGTTTCTCTGTCAAAGATGGTAAAAGAAGGTTCAAATTGAACAGCTGCTGTCAACGGCCATATTAAGCTGAATGTGCCTGCTTTCGTCAGATCGCAGCAGCAATGCAGCTTAAGGTTTGGCAAGTACCAGCATGGGAGACTGGCTGGAAATCCCAAGTTCTGTTGACCTTTTTGAACCTGAAAATTGTGTTAGTTTCTCTATGAGATAGTAAAAGAAGGTTCAAATTGAACAGCTGCTGTCAACGGCCATTCTAAGCTGAATGTGCCTGCTCTCGTCAGATCGCAGCAGCAATGCAGCTTAAGGCTTGGCAAGTACCAGCATGGGAGACTGGCTGGGAATCCCAAGTTCTGTTGACCTTTTTGAACCTGAAAATTGTGTTAGTTTCTCTATGAGATAGTAAAAGAAGGTTCAAATTGAACAGCTGCTGTCAATGGCCATTCTAAGCTGAATGTGCCTGCTCTCGTCAGATCGCAGCAGCAATGCAGCTTAAGGCTTGGCAAGTACCAGCATGGGAGACTGGCAGGGAATCCCAAGTTCCATTGACCTTTTTGAACCTGAAAATTGTGTTAGTTTCTCTATGAGATAGTAAAAGAAGGTTCAAATTGAACAGCTGCTGTCAACGGCCATTCTAAGCTGAATGTGCCTGCTCTCGTCAGATCGCAGCAGCAATGCAGCTTAAGGCTTGGCAAGTACCAGCATGGGAGACTGGCTGGGAATCCCAAGTTCTGTTGACCTTTTTGAACCTGAAAATTGTATTAGTTTCTCTATGAGATAGTAAAAGAAGGTTCAAATTGAACAGCTGCTGTCAACGGCCATTCTAAGCTGAATGTGCCTGCTCTCGTCAGATCGCAGCAGCAATGCAGCTTAAGGCTTGGCAAGTACCAGCATGGGAGACTGGCTGGGAATCCCAAGTTCCGTTGACCTTTTTGAACCTGAAAATTGTGTTAGTTTCTCTATGAGATAGTAAAAGAAGGTTCAAATTGAACAGCTGCTGTCAACGCCCATTCTAAGCTAAGGCTTGGCAAGTACCAGCATGGGAGACTGGCTGGGAATCCCAAGTTCCATTGACCTTTTTGAACCTGAAAATTGAGTTAGTTTCTCTATGAGATAGTAAAAGAAGGTTCAAATTGAACAGCTGCTGTCAACGGCCATTCTAAGCTGAATGTGCCTGCTCTCATCAGATCGCAGCAGCAATGCAGCTTAAGGCTTGGCAAGTACCAGCATGGGAGACTGGCTGGGAATCCCAAGTTCCGTTGACCTTTTTGAACCTGAAAATGTGTTAGTTTCTCTATGAGATAGTAAAAGAAGGTTCAAATTGAACAGCTGCTGTCAACGGCCATTCTAAGCTGAATGTGCATGCTCTTGTCAGATCGCAGCAGCGTTGCAGCTTAAGGCTTGGCAAGTACCAGCATGGGAGACTGGCTGGGAATCCCAAGTTCTGTTGACCTTTTTGAACCTGAAAATTGTGTTAGTTTCTCTATGAGATAGTAAAAGAAAGTAGAAATTAGGCAGCTGCTGTCAACGGCCATTCTAAGCTGAATGTGCCTGCTCTCGTCAGATCGCAGCAGCAATGCAGCTTAAGGCTTGGCAAGTACCAGCATGGGAGACTGGCTGGGAATCCCACGTTCCGTTGACCTTTTTGAACCTGAAAATTGTTAGTTTCTCTGTCAAAGATGGTAAAAGAAGGTTCAAATTGAACAGCTGCTGTCAACGGCCATATTAAGCTGAATGTGCCTGCTTTCGTCAGATCGCAGCAGCAATGCAGCTTAAGGTTTGGCAAGTACCAGCATGGGAGACTGGCTGGAAATCCCAAGTTCTGTTGACCTTTTTGAACCTGAAAATTGTGTTATTTTCTCTATGAGATAGTAAAAGAAGGTTCAAATTGAACAGCTGCTGTCAACGGCCATTCTAAGCTGAATGTGCCTGCTCTCGTCAGATCGCAGCAGCAATGCAGCTTAAGGCTTGGCAAGTACCAGCATGGGAGACTGGCTGGGAATCCCAAGTTCTGTTGACCTTTTTGAACCTGAAAATTGTGTTAGTTTCTCTATGAGATAGTAAAAGAAGGTTCAAATTGAACAGCTGCTGTCAACGGCCCTTCTAAGCTGAATGTGTGTGCTCTTGTCAGATCGCAGCAGCGATGCAGCTTAAGGCTTGGCAAGTACCAGCATGGGAGACTGACTGGGAATCCCAAGTTCTGTTGACCTTTTTGAACCTGAAAATTGTGTTAGTTTCTCTATGAGATAGTAAAAGAAGGTTCAAATTGAACAGCTGCTGTCAATGGCCATTCTAAGCTGAATGTGCCTGCTCTCGTCAGATCGCAGCAGCAATGCAGCTTAAGGCTTGGCAAGTACCAGCATGGGAGACTGGCAGGGAATCCCAAGTTCCATTGACCTTTTTGAACCTGAAAATTGTGTTAGTTTCTCTATGAGATAGTAAAAGAAGGTTCAAATTGAACAGCTGCTGTCAACGGCCATTCTAAGCTGAATGTGCCTGCTCTCGTCAGATCGCAGCAGCAATGCAGCTTAAGGCTTGGCAAGTACCAGCATGGGAGACTGGCTGGGAATCCCAAGTTCTATTGACCTTTTTGAACCTGAAAATTGTATTAGTTTCTCTATGAGATAGTAAAAGAAGGTTCAAATTGAACAGCTGCTGTCAACGGCCATTCTAAGCTGAATGTGCCTGCTCTCGTCAGATCGCAGCAGCAATGCAGCTTAAGGCTTGGCAAGTACCAGCATGGGAGACTGGCTGGGAATCCCAAGTTCCGTTGACCTTTTTGAACCTGAAAATTGTGTTAGTTTCTCTATGAGATAGTAAAAGAAGGTTCAAATTGAACAGCTGCTGTCAACGCCCATTCTAAGCTAAGGCTTGGCAAGTACCAGCATGGGAGACTGGCTGGGAATCCCAAGTTCCGTTGACCTTTTTGAACCTGAAAATTGAGTTAGTTTCTCTATGAGATAGTAAAAGAAGGTTCAAATTGAACAGCTGCTGTCAACGGCCATTCTAAGCTGAATGTGCCTGCTCTCATCAGATCGCAGCAGCAATGCAGCTTAAGGCTTGGCAAGTACCAGCATGGGAGACTGGCTGGGAATCCCAAGTTCCGTTGACCTTTTTGAACCTGAAAATGTGTTAGTTTCTCTATGAGATAGTAAAAGAAGGTTCAAATTGAACAGCTGCTGTCAACGGCCATTCTAAGCTGAATGTGCATGCTCTTGTCAGATCGCAGCAGCGTTGCAGCTTAAGGCTTGGCAAGTACCAGCATGGGAGACTGCTTGGGAATCCCAAGTTCTGTTGACCTTTTTGAACCTGAAAATTGTGTTAGTTTCTCTATGAGATAGTAAAAGAAAGTAGAAATTAGGCAGCTGCTGTCAACGGCCATTCTAAGCTGAATGTGCCTGCTCTCGTCAGATCGCAGCAGCAATGCAGCTTAAGGCTTGGCAAGTACCAGCATGGGAGACTGGCTGGGAATCCCACGTTCCGTTGACCTTTTTGAACCTGAAAATTGTTAGTTTCTCTGTCAAAGATGGTAAAAGAAGGTTCAAATTGAACAGCTGCTGTCAACGGCCATATTAAGCTGAATGTGCCTGCTCTCGTCAGATCGCAGCAGCAATGCAGCTTAAGGTTTGGCAAGTACCAGCATGGGAGACTGGCTGGGAATCCCAAGTTCTGTTGACCTTTTTGAACCTGAAAATTGTGTTAGTTTCTCTATGAGATAGTAAAAGAAGGTTCAAATTGAACAGCTGCTGTCAACGGCCATTCTAAGCTGAATGTGCCTGCTCTCGTCAGATCGCAGCAGCAATGCAGCTTAAGGCTTGGCAAGTACCAGCATGGGAGACTGGCTGGGAATCCCAAGTTCTGTTGACCTTTTTGAACCTGAAAATTGTGTTAGTTTCTCTATGAGATAGTAAAAGAAGGTTCAAATTGAACAGCTGCTGTCAACGGCCCTTCTAAGCTGAATGTGTGTGCTCTTGTCAGATCGCAGCAGCAATGCAGCTTAAGGCTTGGCAAGTACCAGCATGGGAGACTGGCAGGGAATCCCAAGTTCCATTGACCTTTTTGAACCTGAAAATTGTGTTAGTTTCTCTATGAGATAGTAAAAGAAGGTTCAAATTGAACAGCTGCTGTCAACGGCCATTCTAAGCTGAATGTGCCTGCTCTCGTCAGATCGCAGCAGCAATGCAGCTTAAGGCTTGGCAAGTACCAGCATGGGAGACTGGCTGGGAATCCCAAGTTCTGTTGACCTTTTTGAACCTGAAAATTGTATTAGTTTCTCTATGAGATAGTAAAAGAAGGTTCAAATTGAACAGCTGCTGTCAACGGCCATTCTAAGCTGAATGTGCCTGCTCTCGTCAGATCGCAGCAGCAATGCAGCTTAAGGCTTGGCAAGTACCAGCATGGCAGACTGGCTGGGAATCCCAAGTTCCGTTGACCTTTTTGAACCTGAAAATTGTGTTAGTTTCTCTATGAGATAGTAAAAGAAGGTTCAAATTGAACAGCTGCTGTCAACGCCCATTCTAAGCTAAGGCTTGGCAAGTACCAGCATGGGAGACTGGCTGGGAATCCCAAATTCCATTGACCTTTTTGAACCTGAAAATTGAGTTAGTTTCTCTATGAGATAGTAAAAGAAGGTTCAAATTGAACAGCTGCTGTCAACGGCCATTCTAAGCTGAATGTGCCTGCTCTCATCAGATCGCAGCAGCAATGCAGCTTAAGGCTTGGCAAGTACCAGCATGGGAGACTGGCTGGGAATCCCAAGTTCCGTTGACCTTTTTGAACCTGAAAATGTGTTAGTTTCTCTATGAGATAGTAAAAGAAGGTTCAAATTGAACAGCTGCTGTCAACGGCCATTCTAAGCTGAATGTGCATGCTCTTGTCAGATCGCAGCAGCGTTGCAGCTTAAGGCTTGGCAAGTACCAGCATGGGAGACTGCCTGGGAATCCCAAGTTCTGTTGACCTTTTTGAACCTGAAAATTGTGTTAGTTTCTCTATGAGATAGTAAAAGAAAGTAGAAATTAGGCAGCTGCTGTCAACGGCCATTCTAAGCTGAATGTGCCTGCTCTCGTCAGATCGCAGCAGCAATGCAGCTTAAGGCTTGGCAAGTACCAGCATGGGAGACTGGCTGGGAATCCCATGTTCTGTTGACCTTTTTGAACCTGAAAATTGTTAGTTTCTCTGTCAAAGATGGTAAAAGAAGGTTCAAATTGAACAGCTGCTGTCAACGGCCATTCTAAGCTGAATGTGCCTGCTCTCGTCAGATCGCAGCAGCAATGCAGCTTAAGGTTTGGCAAGTACCAGCATGGGAGACTGGCTGGGAATCCCAAGTTCCGTTGACCTTTTTGAACCTGAAAATTGTGTTAGTTTCTCTATGAGATAGTAAAAGAAGGTTCAAATTGAACAGCTGCTGTCAACGCCCATTCTAAGCTAAGGCTTGGCAAGTACCAGCATGGGAGACTGGCTGGGAATCCCAAGTTCCATTGACCTTTTTGAACCTGAAAATTGAGTTAGTTTCTCTATGAGATAGTAAAAGAAGGTTCAAATTGAACAGCTGCTGTCAACAGCCATTCTAAGCTGAATGTGCATGCTCTTGTCAGATCGCAGCAGCAATGCAGCTTAAGGCTTGGCAAGTACCAGCATGGGAGACTAGCTGGGAATCCCAAGTTCCATTGACCTTTTTGAACCTGAAAATTGTGTTAGTTTCTCTATGAGATAGTAAAAGAAGGTTCAAATTGAACAGCTGCTGTCAACAGCCATTCTAAGCTGAATGTGCATGCTCTGGTCAGATCGCAGCAGCAATGCAGCTTAAGGCTTTGCAAGTACCAGCATGGGAGACTGGCTGGGAATCCCAAGTTCTGTTGACATTTTTGAACCTGAAAATCGTGTTAGTTTCTCTATGAGATAGTAAAAGAAGGTTCAAATTGAACAACTGCTGTCAACGGCCATTCTACTAAGCTTAATGTGCCTGCTCTCGTCAGATCGCAGCAGCAATGCAGCTTAAGGCTTGGCAAGTACCAGCATGGGAGACTGGCTGGGAGTCCCAAGTTCCGTTGACCTTTTTGAACCTGAAAATTGTGTTAGTTTCTCTATGAGATAGTAAAAGAAGGTTCAAATTGAACAGCTGCTGTCAACGGCCATTCTAAGCTGAATGTGCCTGCTCTCGTCAGATCGCAGCAGCAATGCAGCTTAAGGCTTGGCAAGTACCAGCATGGGAGACTGGCTGGGAATCATAAGTTCCGTTGACCTTTTTTTAACCTGAAAATTGTGTTAGTTTCTCTATGAGATAGTAAAAGAAGGTTCAAATTGAACAGCTGCTGTCAACGGCCATTCTAAGCTGAATGCGCCTGCTCTCGTCAGATCGCAGCAGCAATGCAGCTTAAGGCTTGGCAAGTACCAGCATGGGAGACTGGCTGGGAATCCCAAGTTCCATTGACTTTTTGAACCTGAAAATTGTGTTAGTTTCTCTATGAGATAGTAAAAGAAGGTTCAAATTGAACAGCTGCTGTCAACTGCCATTCTAAGCTGAATGTGCATGCTCTTGTCAGATCGCAGCAGCGTTGCAGCTTAAGGCTTGGCAAGTACCAGCATGGGAGTCTGGCTGGGAATCCCAAGTTCTCTTGACCTTTTTGAACCTGAAAATTGTGTTAGTTTCTCTATGAGATAGTAAAACAAAGTAGAAATTAGGCAGCTGCTGTCAACGGCCATTCTAAGCTGAATGTGCCTGCTCTCGTCAGATCGCAGCAGCAATGCAGCTTAAGGCTTGGCAAGTACCAGCATGGGAGACTGGCTGGGAATCCCAAGTTCCGTTGACCTTTTTGAACCTGAAAATTGTTAGTTTCTCTGTCAAAGATGGTAAAAGAAGGTTCAAATTGAACAGCTGCTGTCAACGGCCATTCTAAGCTGAATGTGCCTGCTCTCGTCAGATCGCAGCAGCAATGCAGCTTAAGGCTTGGCAAAAACCAGCATGGGAGACTGGCTGGGAATCCCAAGTTCTGTTGACCTTTTTGAACCTGAAAATTGTGTTAGTTTCTCTATGAGATAGTAAAAGAAGGTTCAAACTGAACAGCTGCTGTCAACGGCCATTCTAAGCTGAATGTGCCTGCTCTCGTCAGATCGCAGCAGCAATGCAGCTTAAGGCTTGGCATGTACCAGCATGGGAGACTGGCTGGGAATCCTAAGTTCCGTTGACCTTTTTGAGCCTGAAAATTGTGTTAGTTTCTCTATGAGATAGTAAAAGAAGGTTCAAATTGAACAGCTGCTGTCAACGGCCATTCTAAGCTGAATGTGCCTGCTCTCGTCAGATCGCAGCAGCGTTGCAGCTTAAGGCTTGGCAAGTACCAGCATGGGAGACTGGCTGGGAATCCCAAGTTCTGTTGACCTTTTTGAACCTGAAAATTGTGTTAGTTTCTCTATGAGATAGTAAAAGAAGGTTAAAATTGAACAGCTGCTGTCAACGCCCATTCTAAGCTAAGGCTTGGCAAGTACCAGCATGGGAGACTGGCTGGGAATCCCAAGTTCCATTGACCTTTTTGAACCTGAAAATTGAGTTAGTTTCTCTATGAGATAGTAAAAGAAGGTTCAAATTGAACAGCTGCTGTCAACGGCCATTCTAAGCTGAATGTGCATGCTCTTGTCAGATCGCAGCAGCGTTGCAGCTTAAGGCTTGGCAAGTACCAGCATGGGAGACTGGCTGGAAATCCCAAGTTCTGTTGACCTTTTTGAACCTGAAAATTGTGTTATTTTCTCTATGAGATAGTAAAAGAAGGTTCAAATTGAACAGCTGCTGTCAACGGCCATTCTAAGCTGAATGTGCCTGCTCTCGTCAGATCGCAGCAGCAATGCAGCTTAAGGCTTGGCAAGTACCAGCATGGGAGACTGGCTGGGAATCCCAAGTTCTGTTGACCTTTTTGAACCTGAAAATTGTGTTAGTTTCTCTATGAGATAGTAAAAGAAGGTTCAAATTGAACAGCTGCTGTCAACGGCCCTTCTAAGCTGAATGTGTGTGCTCTTGTCAGATCGCAGCAGCGATGCAGCTTAAGGCTTGGCAAGTACCAGCATGGGAGACTGACTGGGAATCCCAAGTTCTGTTGACCTTTTTGAACCTGAAAATTGTGTTAGTTTCTCTATGAGATAGTAAAAGAAGGTTCAAATTGAACAGCTGCTGTCAATGGCCATTCTAAGCTGAATGTGCCTGCTCTCGTCAGATCGCAGCAGCAATGCAGCTTAAGGCTTGGCAAGTACCAGCATGGGAGACTGGCAGGGAATCCCAAGTTCCATTGACCTTTTTGAACCTGAAAATTGTGTTAGTTTCTCTATGAGATAGTAAAAGAAGGTTCAAATTGAACAGCTGCTGTCAACGGCCATTCTAAGCTGAATGTGCCTGCTCTCGTCAGATCGCAGCAGCAATGCAGCTTAAGGCTTGGCAAGTACCAGCATGGGAGACTGGCTGGGAATCCCAAGTTCTATTGACCTTTTTGAACCTGAAAATTGTATTAGTTTCTCTATGAGATAGTAAAAGAAGGTTCAAATTGAACAGCTGCTGTCAACGGCCATTCTAAGCTGAATGTGCCTGCTCTCGTCAGATCGCAGCAGCAATGCAGCTTAAGGCTTGGCAAGTACCAGCATGGGAGACTGGCTGGGAAT